>NC_133126.1:189381226-189701226 GCF_048418815.1 Hemitrygon akajei | reverse complement strand
ACACACACACACACACACACACACACACACACACACACACACACACACACACACACACACACACACACACACACACACACACACACACTTCATTTTTCCAGGCCGTGCTTCATCTCCTTATTAACAGGCCCAAATATTTCCCAAATGTTTCCTTGCAAAGCCTTGTTTTGAGGTGGATTTTGTTATTATTTCTGGTATGAGGAGGAATGAAGGAACTCTCACGGTTAATTGACTGCTCAGGAAGCAGGAGCGTGCCGACTCTAACCCAAACGAGGCCCTGGTTATTTCTTTTCTTTCAAAAGAGGGTGAAAGATGTGCCAGCACATGGGTTGGGCCTACTCTCGCGTGGCGAATACGATTCGAGTAACAGGGTGGGGGGGGGGGGGGGCTTGATAAATCAGAGCGGGCATCCATAATGGTAGGGTGTGGTTCCTCGCGAGGCAAGGCCCGAAGGCCAGGCATCCAGAGTCTTACCACCTTACAGCTCCTTCTTCACTATGTTTCAGTTACACTTCTCCACATCTCTCTGCCTTGCAGTGCTGAATCAAAGCCAATGGAAAAGGTTCAAACATCTGGCTTATTTTAAGCACCTCCTCCTGCCTCACTCCCCACCCCACCCTGTCTCCATGTTGTTAGAGGCTTTCATTTTTTTCATTTCCCGCCAACCCCTTTCCAAGTTCGTTTCCACGCCTGAAATGGTCGCCAGTGGGGACCAGAAACCACAGGCTCAACGCCTCACACTGAACACCCCACTCTCCTTGTCCTTGTCTTCACCCCCACCCTCCTCAGCCCCACCGCTGGTCCCTTGCTGCCCGGTCCGCGGCGTACAGAAGATTAACAGTGAACTGGGGCAAGGCCCTGAGGAGGATTGACTGGGGAGGCCTAGAATCTGAGCAGCAATGTCAGCCGCCCCATATGTGTTAGCACACGGCATAATTTCCAGTCCCACTGTCCTCACCTTGGCAAACCTCCCCACTTTACGAGAAGGCAAAAGAAATCAAGCATACACATGGAAAAACAAGCTCTCTTTTAAACGCATGTTATGGCCGTGACTCTTGAATTATACAGTGGCTGTACTCGTGAAAGAACCATCAAATAAAGTAGGAGGCACCAGAGAGGCCTGTGACAGAAAAATATAACACTTTCTGTTCTAGCTGGTACAGAATGACGCACTGCAAATAGTGGAGAATGTGCTCGAGAGAAAGACTGCGAGAGAATGAGCGAGAGACTGAGCAGGAAAGAGAGAGAACGAGCGAAAGAGAGAGAGAGAAAAGAAGAGAGAGACTGACAGAATCAGCAAGAAAGAGGGAGCGAGGAAGAGAGAATGAGTGAGAAAGAGAGAGAGGACAGAGAGGAGAGAGTAAACACCCTCCCTCCCCCTCCCCACACCTTCCTCGGAGAGGACGCCTTCCACTCTGTAAACTTGGCAATATTGCCACAGCATTGAAATACAGCACTGGCCATATAAGGAAGAACAGCAAAACATGTCACACATCTCTTGGAGGTGGAAGGCAGAGAGTTAACCTCTCGGTGCACACAACTGGCTCCACATGCAATGTATTCTGCCATCGGGTCGCGCATATTAAATCAAATACCTCACGCACCCCGTCTCGCTCCCCTCAACCCAACCTCTATGAGGGAGCAACACTCGACTACCTGGCACCACACTGCCATTCATTCACCTCAGCCGAGGCCAGTCAAGACCGGGAGGAGGCTGGTAGGAGGGGGTGGGGGAGGAGTGTGGGGGGTTTGTTATTTTTTTGCCCACCTGTTTTGCTTGTCTTTTGTATGAGAGGAGCGTTGCCGAGTTGTGGCGTGCTGCAGAGCACCGGCAGGACGGAGCTACTCTGAGGCAAGAAAATGTCTGCACCTCCCACCTCCTGACCCTCCCTCCCACCCAGAGATGGCGTTCGATATGGAACCACACACCGCAGTGACCCAGAACACAGCTCTGCGCCCCCACCCTCCCCCCCACCCCATGTCCCGGCACCCTCACCCTATCCCTTGCCACCACTACCCAAACCCCCCCATGCCGCTGTCAGCCCTTCTCCGAAACCTGCTCTCGCTCCCCAGCACCCCGTCTGCTGTCCTGCCTGCCCTCTGGAACTCATGGCGGGCTCCCTTGGTCTGACACGAGGTTGGGGCGGTGGGGGGAAGGGCGGCAAGGTGGAAGTGCCGAGCCATCGGAGACACCGCTGTTCTGATCCCGCTTGAAGCCGAGGAACCCTCTGAGGTAGACATCAAAAAGTGATCCCCTCCCCACATGCGTCCCTCTCAGGGGGGGGAAGGGGTGGGGGTCAAGTGGAGACAAACCCCCACTGTCACTGTCATCTTAAAAGAGGAAATAGTCTGCTCAGTTTCATGATGCTGCTCGTGAGCTAGTTATCTCTCAACCACCTCTCTTATCCTGGCTGCCCTACATTACTACGGTTTGGAGTAAAAACGTGCTCCCTTGCTTGGGAGGCACGTTGAGACCCCGCTCGGTGCTAGAGAAACACGTTCCCCCCCCCACCCTTTCTGAACCCCAGTTCCCTCCCTCCTTCCCCTTGCCTGATCTGGCAAACCAGCCTGGGCTTGCTTGAACTTCCTCTCCGTGTCTGACCTGGGCTCTAAGTCAACCATGTTCTCCTGATCTTCTCACACCACCACCCTCCACACCACCCCCCCCCCCACACACACACTCACACATACGCACGCATGCACACAGACACACCACATACAGCACACATACACACACACGCACACACAGAGCGAATCAAGAACTTACCTCATATTCCTGTTTCCCCTGATTCACTTGAATAGAGGAACAAGCACTCAAGGCATTCTGGGATTCATCTTCAGATATTTTTTTCCCGTCCCTCTTTCTTAAGAAACCAAAAATTGTGGTCTATCTCCTCTTTCCCTTGTTAGTGGAGCATGATGGCTAGCAAGTCCTCCTGAGGTGTGGCAGGAGCGCTGCTCCCTCTGCTTGTGTGGTGCTGACTGCCTGCAATGCTCCTCCCTCAACAGAACTGCAAAAACTCGACCAGGAAGCGTGCTGGGCTATACCTCCTAGTCTGCCAGCATGAAGAGGAAAGCACTTGGGAACCTTCTCGACGTTTCTCTCTCTCTCTATTTTTAAATGCAGCAGGCTCGTCTGTCTGTCTCTCTCCCTGTTTCTCCTCTCTCTCTCTCTCTCTCTCTCTCTCTCTCTCGCTCTCGTCTCTTTCCCTTTCTCTCTCTCAGACACATACATACGCTCACGGTTGTACACACCCACCCACTCACACATATACACACACACACACACACACACACACACACACACACACACACACACACACACACACACACACACACACACACACACACACACACACACACACACACACACACACACACACACACACACGCCAAGGGATGGGCCGTGTTCTTAAGCACAAATCAAGAATCCACTGAGAGAGGGAAGAAAAATTAAATGCAAAGAATGCAGAGAGGAAGTTATCTCTGACCATGATCAACCTTCTCCCTCTCTCCCCCTTGCAGCAGGCTGTTATTGGTAGCTTCCATCTGATATGGAAAGCATACAATAACCTCTGAACTGAACTGCCACAAGTGAGATACAAGCAAGCTGTTGTCAGGTTGTGGGAGCAGATTGTTGGAGATGAGTTGTAAATGGGAGGTGGTCAAGGGGAGGTGGGGGCAGTGGGTTTTTAGCCGAGCTCTCGCTTGGCATCAGTACAGGCACACAGCAACTGGAGAAGTCTGGGAGGCTGCATTTAAATTTCAGGCCGCTCGTATTTTTCCAAGTTACACGGTTAACTCTTTGATGACCAAGGCTCAATGGCACTATTTTCTGCTGAATTCAAGCAGCCAGAGGAAGCTGGTTCAATTAACGCTGCTAATTCTACATCCTGCACATGAACGTGAATGCAATGCAAACAGAGGAAAGGGGAGCAGGAATGAGCCCGGGGCCCCTTGTTCCTGCCCACTATTCAGTAAGGTCGCTGGTGCATCAAGATTCCCTGAACAAAAATCCATCAAACACAGCCCTGACTCAATAATGAACATGAACATTTTAATTGTCCCTTCTTCAAGAAAATGAAGCTTGGGGTAGTATGTGGTGACTTCTAAGTACTTTGATAATAAATTTACTTCGAACTGTCCACTCCTCTCCTCCAGTCCCTGCCCCAGTAACTGCAAGGGTTCGAGCTTCCAAAGATCCTTTCACAACCTTGACATACCTTTGAGACATCACTTTGAAGAGATGGTGGACTTATGTGTACAAGATTACACACACACACACACACACACACACACACACACACACACACACACACACACACACACACACACACACACACACACACACACACACACACACACACACACACACACACACACACACACACACAAATCCCATTTGCCCCTACACTTTGAAGTGATACCATGTTTTTTTTGTATCTAAGTGAGGGAGGACGTACTATCTATAATACTTGGAATATTGTTTTCCATTGTGGTCATCTCTTTACAGGAAGATGTGAAAGTTTGAGAGAGGGCTCAGAGGGGATTTACCAGGACGCTACCTAGACTAGAGAACATGTCTTCTGCGGATATGTTGAGCGAGCTAGAACTTCTCTCTTTGTAGGGAATGAGGATGAGAGCTAACTTGATGGAGATTTACAAGATGATAAAGAGACATCGATAGAGAGAACAGCTAGAGACGTTTTCAGATTCGGATTCACAGTCACATTAGCTTTAAGAATCATATGTATATTGAAACAGACAGTGAAATGCATCGTTGGCGTTACCAACCAACACAAACTAATCATGTGCTGTCGACACCCCATAAGTGTCACCACACATTCTGGCGCCAACACAGCATTTCCCAGGGCGGAAGTGGCTAATACAAGGGGTGTAACTTCAAGATGTTTGGAGGAAAGTATTGAGGGATGGTGTCAGGAGTAAGGTTTTTACACAGAGAGTGCTGGGTACATGGAATATGTTATGATTTGTAAACATTAAGTTAATTCAAAGGAAACACGTGAAGTCCGAAAATAAGGGCATAACTTTGAGTTTAAGCGAGGTGAACATGTAGCACGTAGTAGCTTGATGTTGTAAGCAATTAACGTACTTTTACATATAACTCCTTAATTAATTATTTAAATGAACAAGAATACTTAATAAAACAATTTATCTGCATAATTACTCAAATACTATTGAAATATTAAATACACAACAGAATATACTGCCGAGGTGGTGGTAGAGACAGAGCCATTAGGGACATTTTAGAGACTCTTGGAGAGGCACATGGATAAAAGAAAAATGAAGGACGATGTGGGACAGAAATGTTCGGATGATCTTGGAGCAAGTTAAAGTGCTGGTATAATATTGTGGGCTGAAGGGCCTGTTCTGTTCTATGTTCTATTTTCGTCTCAACGCTGATATTTCTGGCAGTGGCGTGATCTTTCCGCTCTGCAATGATGGACACAGTTACACAGTACACAGGGTAGACAGGACACAGTACACAGAGTACACAATTCCTAATTAACTATTATACCTGCAAACTAGAACATAGACATAGAACAGGACCTTCTCCCCACAATGTTGTGCTGAACGAATGAAGCTAATCAGAAGTGATTAAGCTGTTCCTTTCTGCCTGCACATGGCCCGGCCCATATAAACATGTACCTAAGAGCCTCTTAAATGCCCCTATCATGTCTGCCTCCTCCACCACCACCTGGGCAGTACATTCCAGACACCCACCATTTCCTGTATAAAGAAAAATCTGTCCTGCATTTCTCCTTTACACATTCCCCTCTCACCTTAAAGGCTCGTACTCTAGTCATAGAGTCATAAGGCACAGAAATAACTAGTTGAAATGTTCAGTTCAATCCTGTGAAAAAAGATACCAGCTGTCTATCTATCCCTTCCACAATTTCATTGCTTTCTATCAACCTCCCCTGATAGCTCATGCCTCCTAATCCAGGCAGCACCCTGGTAAGCTTCTTCCTCCATTTCAACAGCCTCCACATTCCTTCTATTCTGTTCTAATGAAGAGTCTCAACTTGAAACTTTTCCCTGAAGGGAATGCCCATCACCCAGGATGTGCTCTCTTCTCACTGCTGCTATCAGGAAGATACAAGAGCCTCAGGAATCACACCACCTGGTTCAAGAACAGCTATTACTCCTCAACATCAGGCTCTTGAACCAAAGGGGATAACTTCACTCAACTTCACTTGTCCCATCACTGAAATGTTCCCACAACCTGTGGACTCAATTTCAAGGACTCTTCATCTCAGGTTCTCGATATATATTGCTTATATATTTATTATCATTGTTATTTCCTCTTTTTGTTTACAAAGTATGTTGCCTTCTGCACTCTAGTTGAACACCCTAGTTGGTGTGGTCTATCAGTGATTCTGTTGTGGGTATTATTTTATAGATTTATTGAGAATGTCCACAAGAAAATGAATCTCAGGGTTGTATATGGTGATATACATGTACATTGATAATAAATTTACTTTGAACATTGAAATGTCAACTGTTTATCTCTCTCCATGGATGCGGTCTAACCTGCTAAGGTCCTCCAGCATCATGCACACGTTACTCTAGATTTCCAGCATCTGCAGAGTCACTTGTGTTTATGACTTCTAAAAACAATGAATATCAGGCTGAACACTCAAAATGAATTATCACATGTACATCGAAACATACAGTGAAACAGATCAATTGCATTAACAACAAACACGAGCAAATAGATGCTGGGGGCAGCCTGCAAGTTGTTGTTTATGTATTTAAATATTTTTTTATTGAATTTCATGCACTTTGATAACAAATTTATTTTGAACTTTGAACTTTATTTGACATAGTCAACACCGAAGACCAAATGGGATCATATCCCCCTAAATTTTCCCATTCATATAGCCGTCCGATCTTCTTTTAAACATTGTAGAGGCTCAGAGTAATATACTCTACATTACCTCTGTAAAGCAGCCTCCATAAAGAGCCCACCTACCCTGGTGGCGGTGTGGAGATATGTCTCTACCAAAGGAGGTGTAAGGTGCTCCTTCCCTCTGCTAACCTACAGGTCACCGTCGGGCAAGGTGTAGGACCTGCTCAGCCCCCGATCATGGTCACGTGATGCCATGGGAGCAGGTGGTGGTATGGGCAGTTACTGCATATCACATGTCTTGGTTTTGCGACCAATGACATCAGACAATCTCTGAATATATTGATAATAGATGGGGTCACCTGTCTTGCCAAGAAGAAGACAATGGCAAACCACTTCTGTAGAAAAATTTGAAAGAACAATCATAGTCATGTGGAAGGCCATGAATGCTCATGTCATATGACATGGCACATAATGATGATGACCCATCCTGAGTATTTTCTCTTCATGTTGAGGCTTTATTAGGCCTTGGTCAGACCACATGACCACAGTAAGGGTATCAAGAGAGCTTTGGGCTTCTTATCTAATAAAAAAGATGTGCTGGTATTGGCAAAGGTTTAGAAGACGTTCAAGAGAATGATCCCAGAGGTGAAAGGGTTAAAGTTTGAGGAGCATTTGATGGCTCTGTGCCTGTACTTACTAGATTGATAAGAATGAGGAGGGATCTCATTGAAACCTATTGAATATTGAAAGCTGGATAGAATGGATGTGGAGACGATATTTCCTATAGTAGCAGGGTCTAGGACTAGAGGGCACAGACCCAAAATACAAGGATGTTCCTCTTAGAACAGATTTGAGGAGGAATTTCATTAGCCAGAGAGTGGTGAATCTGTGGAATTCATTGCCACTCATGGCTGTGGAGGCCAAGTGATTGGGTATACTTAAAGATGAGGTGGTAAGGACATGAGGAGAAGGCAGGACAATTAGGTGGAGAGGGATAATAAATCAGTCATGATGGAATGGTGCAGCTGACTCAATGGGCCAAATGGCCTAATTCTGCTCCTATGTCTTATGGTCATATTGTCCTTTATTCCTCCTACTGGGCAGAAGGTACTAAAGTCTAAAAGCACATTCTTCAGGCTCAAAGACAGCCTCTATCCCACTCTTATCAGCCTCTTGATCAGACCACTTGTATAGTAAGATGGACTTTTGTCCTCACAATCTACCTCACTATGATTTGCACTTTATTGCTTATTCTTCTGCAGCGTCTACACTTTATTCTCTATTATTTCACCTTATTCTAGTTCAACACGCTGAGTAATGATCTGATCTGTGTGAACAGTATGCAAGATAAGCCTTCCACTGCATCTCAGTACATGTGACATAATAAACCAAAGACAATAAAAAAAACAATCAATATGACTATATCAACAATCGAACTGCCAAACCAGGAAAAAAGGTTCTGCAATACTCCGTAGAGAGATATATGACGAGGCACAGAAGAAGTCATGGTCAATCACTGCAACCAAGGATGACCTCAGTTGTGATGATTATTCATGCCACTGGGCCCTGACTTCCGAAGTTGAGACAGTGGAACTGCCCCAGTGCAACAGCTTTCCTACTTTAAATGTTCTCCCGCAGAGGTTTGCTGTTATTGTTGGGTAGAGCTGACAACTTATCAATCATGCTAAGTTAATTTACAATTTGTTGATCCAAGGGGACGGCAGAGTGGCGAGGACTGGGGAAGGAATGTGAAAGCTGACTATCCAGGTTCATGGAGGCATGGCTGTCTTGTGGAAGTTCGTGAGGAATCAGGGACTCTGAGGAAGCCTGGACTGTGGTCATAGCAGAAGGGAGGAGGCCACTGGAAGATTTGCATGTAGGCTGTTTGCTAAATTCCTCACACCTGAGCAAGACTGGAGTGTCGTCAATGATGCAAGATTGCTGAACCAGACTTGATATGACAGAACAGACCTAAAGGAGCTGCTTCTGACTAATCCATCTAGTACTATGATTACCTGCACGCCCTTTCTCTTCGGCCCTTAACACCTGGGGGTTTAATTTTAAACATCTCCTTTAAATGAAAGGCAAACTTGTTCAGCCAAATCCATTGGTTTGAGATTCTTGGTGAGTCACCCGTGGAAGGCACAAGATTGTGCTTGCCGGCTCATGTGCTGCCTCAGCCCCGGGTTGTCAGGGAAATGGGGTCAGGGAGTGTAGACGTTCTCAGGAAAAAAAACCTCCCCCATGTTGGACTAGCTCCAAGATGGTGGGCGTGTTACGTACAGTGGCTTGTTGCATATTCTGCAGAGTGAGCTGGCCAACATTAATAAGCAAACATTACCTTCCTCATGCACCCGAAGTTTCTTTTAGGACTAAAACTGCAGTTTGATTGCTTCTGCCACTGATCAAGGGAGCTGTTAATATCAATTTCTCCTTGGCCAATAAAGCAGGCAAGTAACTGACAGCTATTTTGTTTCTATAAATGTAGAAATTAACCCCTTCGGGTTTTGGAAGTCACACCCAAGAGTCATAGAGAACTACAGCACAGAAACAGGGCCTTCAAATCGTCTAGGCTGGAAGGCCTAATTCTAATTCTATGTCTTATGGTTTATAGTTATATGGTACAATTGAACCCACATCTACCCTTTCTGCTGGCTGCTCTTTCCACACTTGCTGGTTCACATTCATCTTCACATTTCACCTTGCTGGTTAAAGCCTATTGTGCCACCCAATTCCAGCTTTTAAAAGTCAGCTTTCAAGTTGTCCACTGACCACACTTTTTATACTTTAGATTTTCACCTTTAGCTCCTCCAAACATGTATGAAGTTCTCACTCTGCAGCCTCCTCAGTTACTGCCATCCATTTCTATTCAGGCAGTGGGGTCTAGGTATTAGGACATAGCCTGTCATGGGCAGCCAAGTGGCAGAATCTAGGACCGGAGGGGCACAGTCTGAGAATACAAGGACATTCCCTTAGAGCACAGATGAGGAGGAATTTATTTAGTCAGAGGGTGGTAAATCTATGGAATTCATTGCCATTGATGGTTGTACACCCAGATTGTTGGGCGTATTTAAAGTGAAGGTAGATAGGTTCTTAATTCGTAAGGGCATCAAAGGGAGAATGAGGTTGAGTGGGATAATAAATCAGCCACGGCAGAGCTGTCTCAATGGGCCGCATGGCCTAATTATGCTCCTATGTCTTATGGTCGTATCTTCAAGAGTTGGTACCTCAGGTGATGGCATCTATCATTAAAGGCCCTCACCATCTGGGACCTGTATTCTTTGCATTACAAGCATTTGAGAGGAGGTACAGAAGCTTGGAGACCCACACTGAATGCTTTAAGAATAGTTTCTTCTCCTGTGCCATCGGATTTCTGAATGGTCCGTGAACTTGCCTTTTGCACCACATATTGATTTTTGTTACTTATCGTCACTTCAATGTTGCAATGCACTGTTGCCACTGGGCTGAACAGCCTAATTCTGCCTTTATGTCTTCTGTCTAATGGCCTTTACTAATCTTCAGGTGTTGATGACTTCGGTCTGGACTTGGCCGAGAGAGCACATAGCACAGAAACAGGCTCTTTGGCCGGTCTAGTACATGTCAAATTGTTACTCTGCCTAGTCCTATCAACCCACACCTGGATCATAGGGCATTAAAGGGATAATAAGTACTATATATACATGCTTCCTATCTATGTATTTAGACAAACTTCTCTTAAACGCTGCAATCAAACCCACATCCACCACTTCTGCTAGCAACCTGTTCCACACTGTGAGTGAAGAAATTCCCCCTCATGTTCCCTTTAAACATTTCACTTTTCACCCATGGCCTCTAGTTCTTGTCTCACCCAACATCAATGGAAAAAGCCTGCTTGCATTTTTGTTTTATATATTTTACCTCTATCAAATCCCCCTTCATTCTCCTACGCTAGAAGGAACAAAGTCCTAACCTGTTCAACCTTTCCCTATAACTCAGATCCTTAAGCCCCAGCAACATCTTTGTAGATTTTCTTTGCGCCCTTTCAAGCTTATTGATAACTTTCCTGTAGGTAGATGACCAGAACTGCAACAATCACCAATTTCAACAGGAGAACAACCCGCTAGAGACTTGACTGCCTGACAGAAGAAAACTAAATAGAATGCCTGATTATAAGCTACCATTTGATTCTGGTGACTAAGGGTTGGATAATGGTGCTGTGGTTGGCTGCCAAAGAACTGGCCTTCTTGACTGCCCCTAGCCTTGGCCAAGTATAGTCACATATTAAACAGAAGAGTAGATGGTTTACAAGCGAATGTTATGATAAATATTTTCATCATCTACATCAACCTCAGAAAATATGTTTATTATTAAAAGACAGTCCAATTATTACTAATGACAGGTTTACTGATTTAGGTTATGTTTAATCCACACTGTTGCAATCAATGGTCGTATTAACATTCCTCTGTTGTCTGAGGTTGTGCCACTTTATAAAACATAACTACTGCCTAGGTGTGCGTTGAATTTGATTTCAAATTGGATGAGCTTAAGGGAAAGGCATGTACTGTGAAAGAGTGTGTGAAAAGACTTGATACCAAAAGCAAGCTCCTCGAAGAATCGGAATCAGAATCAGGTTTAGCATCACTGATCTATATCGTGACATTTGTTCTTATGTGGCAGCAGTATATTGAAATAAAAAAATGGTTAAAAACTATTAATTCAGCAAAATATATATATATTTAAAAAGTGAAATTAAATACAGAGTGCAAGAAGAGAGAAAATAGTAGTGAGGCAGTGTTCATGGGTTCAATGTCCATTTAGAAACCTGATGACAGAGGGAAAGAAGCTATTACCGAATTGTTTAGTGGATGAGACAAATTCTGTTTTCTTCTTCAGCCCTCACCTGGCTTCAGACTCGTGTTAACTACAGAGAAAAGCCATCAAATCCTGAAGGTCAACACCCGTCTCTCACATCATTGGATTGTTCATACACTCAGTGACAACTTGAATAGGTACACCCATACACTGGCTCGCTAATGCAAATATTTAATCAGCCAATCACGAGGCAGCAACTCAATCCATAAAAGCACACAGACAGCCAAGAGATTCATTTGTTGTTCAGACCAGGCATCAGAATAGGGAAGAAATGTGATCAAAGTGACTTTGACTGTGGAATGATTGCTGGTGCCAGGTGGGGTGCCTGGAGTATTTCAGAAACTGCTGATCTCCTGGGATTTTCACACACAACAGTCCCTAAAGTTTACAGGGACTGATGTGAATAGCACAAAAAAAAATGCAGGGAGTGGCAGTTCTCTGGGTGAAAATGCTTTGTTAATGAGAGAGGTCAGAGGAAAATGGCCAGACTGGTTCAAGCTGACAGGAAGGTTCTCATTGAAACCTATTGAATATTGAAAGGCCTAGATAGAGTGGATGTGGAGAAGTTGTTTCCTATAATGGGGAAGTCTGGGACAGGGCACAAGCTCAGAATAGAGGGGCATCCATTTAGAATAGAGATAAGGAAGAATTTCTTTGGCCAGATGGTGGTGAATCTGTGGAATTTGTTACCACAGGCAACCGTGGAGGTCGGGTCATAGTATTTAGTGGAGGTTTATAGGTTCTTGATAAGTCAGCATGAAATGTTTTGGGGAGAAGGCAGGAGAATGTGGTTGAGAGGGGAACAGCTCAGCCATCGTGAAATGGTGAGGCAACTCAATGGGCTGAATGGCCTAATTCTGCTGCTATCTCTTATGGTCTTATGATCTAGCACACAAGAAGAAACCTCCTGGCAGGGAAGTCATTAAAAAAAAATTGGTTTGAAAGGCCATGATAATGCAAGTGAACATTAATGTACATCTTCACTACAGGCATGAGATTTAAATCAAGGTGTACTAGATGTACAGACATACAGGGTGAAGTGTGAGCATGGTATGACAGCGTAATCGGCAGTGCAATGCCACGACAGTACCAGCGATCCATGTTCAATTCTGCCACTTTCTGCAAGGAGTTTGTACCCTCTCTCTGTGACTGAGTAGGTTTCCTCCTGGTGCTCCAGTTTCCTCCCACATTCCTAAGAAGTAGGGGTTAACAGGTTAATTGGTCACATGGGTGTAATATGGTGTTGCAGGGATGGTTCACCAAAACACTACCTGGTGTAGGGGGAAACAAGGTAAAAGTATACAGGTTACTGGGGTTAACCTGGTAACCTGGTTTAAATTAGTGAATGTGGTCAACAAAGTTCAATTGGAATGAGTCTCGCCTCTACCCAGAAGAACAGGACATAACCTTAAATCGTGTGAAGTTTGAGTGTGCTAGCACTTTTCTCTCCGTAGTGAAGAAAGGTGAGACGTGACTTGATAGAGGCATACAAGATGGGTGCCGCGGTGGCGCAATTAAAGCTCGGGGCTTGGGAGATCGGAGTTCAATTCCGGCGCTGTCTGTAATAAGTTTGTATGCCTTCCCCATGAGTGCATGTGTTTTCCTTTGGGAGCTCCAGGTTCCTACCATGTTCCAAAGTTGAAAGACGCATGGATGAGAGAAAAATGAAGAGCTATGTGAAAAGAAAGCTTTAAGTTGTTTGTAGAGTAGCTTGATATTGGTTGGCACAACACCATGGGCTGTACTGCTCTCTGTTTGACATTGACGGATTCAGATCATGCTTTAACTGAGCACAGTGCGGAGCAGTGTCTTGGGTTTAATGATGTGCAGCCACTTGGCTCTGCTGTCGCATGTTTGCTGAAAACAAACATGTGGAAGCAAGTCGGTCGAAGGAACTTGGAGCAGGAGACAGTGACTGAAAGTGACGTCATTAGCCCAGCGAGGAGTCAGGCCAGCGTCACTTCACCTTTAGTTTGTACTCTTGCCTTCCAGATAGCATGCACAGTGGCAGGACACTGACCCGTCACCCCAGGAATCCAGAGCTGAATCTGGCAGCAAAGGGTTGATGAATGTCTCCTCTGTCTGTTAACTCCTTGGATCCTAATTAAAATTTGTTTCAGTATTTCCCATTAAGCCGGGACCCACTGGTGGAAACCCATGCCTTGATTTGACACTAATTAGTGCACGGCTGCCAGTCTTGCTTTGGAGAGGCCACGCGAGTGGAGAATGGGAGAGTAGTGGGGGTGGTGGAGAAAGGCCGACAGTGCCTATAAAAAGCATTCACTCCCCTTAGAAGTATTCATGTTCTATTGTTTTACAACATTGAATCACAGTGGATTTAATTTGGCTTTTTTGACACCGATCAACAGAAAATATTCTTTCATGTCGAAGTGAAAACAAATTTCTTCAAATTGGTCTAAATTTATATAATAATTTAACACAAAATAATTGATTGCATAATTACTCAATTTCTGTAAGTCTGTATTTAGTAGATGTACCTTTGGCAACAATTACAGCCTTAAGTCTGTGTGGATAGGTCTCTATCAGCTTTGCATATCCGGACACTATAGTTTTTCCTCATTCTTCTTTACAAAACTGCTCAAACTCTGTCAGATTACATGGGGATCATGAGTGAATTACCTAATTACAGGAAGGATATTAATAAGGTTGAAAGAGTGCAGAGAAGGTTTACAAGGATGTTGCCGGGACTAGAGAAACTGAGTTACAGAGAAGGGTTGAATAGCTTAGGACTTTATTCCCTGGAGCGCAGAAGAATGAGGGGAGATTTGATAGAGGTATATAAAGTTATGATGGGTACAGATAAAGTGAGTGCAAGCAGGCTTTTTCCACTGAGGCTAGGGGAGAAAAAACCAGAGGACATGGTTTTAAGGGTGAAGGGGGAAAAGTTTAAAAGGAACATGGGAGAGGGTTTCTTCACACAGAGAGTGGTGGGAGTGTGGAATGAGCTGCCAGATGAAGTGGTAAATTCCGGCTCACTTTTAACATTTAAGAAAAACTTGGACAGGTACATGGATGAGAGGTGTATGCAGGGATATGGTCCAGGTGCAGATCAGCGGGACCAGGAAGAAAAATGGTTCGGCACAGCTAAGAAGTGCCGAAGGGCCTGTTTCTGTGCTGTAATGTTCTATGGTTCTATGAACAACCCTTTTCAAGTCCAGCTACAGATTCTCAATTGGACTGAGGTCTGGACTCTGACTTGGCCACTCCAGGACATTAACTTTGTTGTTTTTAAGCCATTCCTTTATAGATTGGCTTTATGCCTGAGGTCATTGTCTTGCTGGAAAACAAATCTTCTCCCAAGACATAGTGCTCTTGTAGGCTGCATCAGGTTTTCCTCCAGGATTTCCCTATAATTTGCTACATTCATTTTACCCTCTACCTTCATGAGCCTTCCAGGGCCACAGCATCCCCACTGTATGATGCAGCCACTACCATGCTTCACGTAGGAATGGTGTGTTTTTGATGATATGCGGTGTTTGGTTTATGCCAAACATAGTGTTTAGAATGATGGCCAAGAAGCTCAGTTTTGGTTTTATCTAACCATTGAACCGTTGTTGTATCTGCAGTCTCTCCCATTTTAGCTACTGAAGCTTGCAACTTCTCCAGTGTTGTCATAGGTCTCTTGGTGGTCTCCCTCACTAGTTTCCTTCTTGCACGGTCCCTCAGTTTTTGAGGACGGCCTGCTCTAGGCAGATTTACAGCTGAGCAATATTCTTTACATTTCTTGATGATTAACTTAACTGTACTCCAAGGAATATTCAATAACTTGGAAATTTTCTTATATCCATCTCCTGACTTATGCTTTTCAATAACCTTCTTGCGGAGTTACTTAGTGTGTTCTCTTGTCTTCATGGTGTAGTTTTCGCACTGACTCACCAGCAGTTGGACCTTCCAAATGCAGGTGTATTTTTATGACAATCAATTGAAACACCTTGACTGGACACAGATCTCCAAATATAGATCTCTATTTAACTAATTATGTGACTTCTAAAACCAATTGGCTGCACCAGTGAGGATTTAGTGTGTCACATTAAAGGGGGTGAATACTTATGCAGTCAATTATTTTGTGTTTTATATTTGTAATTAATTTAGATCACTTTGCAGAGATCTGTTTTTCGCTTTGACATGAGTCTTTTTCTGTTGATCAGTGTCAAAAGGGCAAAATTAAATCTGCTGTGATTCAATGTCGTAAAACAATAAAACATGAAAGCTTCCAAGGTGGGTGAATGCTTATTATAGGCACTATTGGTCTCTGTCAGGCACTGTGAGAGTGGGTGCCACTGTCAGACTTCTGTCAGGGCCTAATCTGTGAAAGGCAAATGTATAATTCCCCTATGCCATCTTGCTCCTCAAGAAAATAAAATGGATGTTTATTCTTTGCCGAGCATTGTGAGCATGCTATGTTAGCAAAGGAGTGTGTGGCAACACTTGCCGTCTGCCCCCAGCACAACCTTCGGCTGAGTTGGTTGTTAACACAAATTATGTATTTCACGATATGCTTCAAAGGACATGTGAAAAATAAATGAATTTGAATATTCCCTCACTTTACTATATAAAAGTATTATTACGGACTATTCAATACATTTTCTCCATTGCTACACTTTTCTTAGATAGGGTCACAAAGAATCTGCTGACCAAACCTCAGCTAAGTTCTGAGATCGTTTTAACATTTAAACAAGTCCATTTCATTTTATTTATTTTAATTTTTATTTAAAGATGCTGAAACACGTGTCCCTGTCAACTGTACGGAGCAGCAGTGATCCAGGGGATATTGTTGTCATTCAACTCATCTCAGTTGTCCACCTTGATCTTCCCTCCCCCCACCCTCTGCAACTAAAACCAAAGACTCTTGCAAATTTCCATACGTGTGTGGTGGAAGGCAGTGTGACTGGAAGCATCACAAGCCAGAACAGATACTCCAATGCGTAGAGCTTCAGAGGGCTGTAGGTTCTGTCATCTCCATCAGGAGTTCCACTCTCCCCTACAATTAAGGACAACCGGTACTCATTGGAGTTTGGAGGAATGGGTCACTGCACAGGACTAAAATAAGCTGCAGAAAGTTGTAAACTGAGTCAGCTCCATCATGGGCACTAGCCTCCACAACATCCAAGACATATTCAAGGAGTGATACCTCAAAAAGACAGCATCCATCATTAAAGACTCCTACCATGCAGGACATGCCCTCTGCTCATTACTACCATCAGGGAGGAAGTACAGGAGCTTAAAGGCACACACTCAGTGATTCAGGAATAGCTTCTTCCATTCTGTCATCAGATTCCTGAATGGATATTGAACCAATGAACCAAGTACCTCATTACCTCTTTTTTCTCCATTTTTGCACTACTTATTTAACTTTTTAAATATAAATATACTTGCTTTATTCTTATGTATTGCAATATATTGCTGCAGCAAAGCAACAAATTTCATGTTTGTTAACAAGTTTTCTCTTTTTTGTTTGTACTGGCTGTCCTTGATTGTAGGGGATGGTTATGCTTGTGACGGAAATGACTGAATCTGCAAGCCTCTGCAACTTTGCGCACTGAAATCTCCATACTGGGTAGTGATGCTCCCGAATTTTCTCATTTGTTAACAAATTTCATGACATTTGTCACTGATATTAAACCTGATTCTGATTCTGAGAATATTGCTAAGGCTTTATAAGGTATTGGACTGACCAGATTTGGAGTATTGTGAACAATTTTGGGGTTCACATCATAAAACGATGTGCTGGCATTGGAGAGGATCCAGAGGAGTTTTATGAGAATGATCCTGGAAATGAAAGGGTTAACATATAAAGATCATTTGATGGCTCTGGGGCTGTACTTACTGGAGTTTAGAAGAATGGGGAAGGATCATATTGAAACCTACTGAATACTGAATGGTCTAGATAGACTGGACATGAACAAGATGTTTCCTCGAGTAGTAGATTCTAGGACCAGCAGGCACAGGCTTGGAATACAAGGATGTCCCTTTAGAACAGAGATGAGGAGGAATTTCTTTAAATTTCTTTAAAAAGAATTTCTTTAAAATTTCTTTAATTTTAATTTCTTTAAAATTAATTAAAGATTTAATTAAGATCTTTAATCTTAATTAAAGATTAAAATCTTTAATCTTTTAAAGATTTTAAAAGATTTTTAAAATCTTTAAAAATTTTAAAGATTTTCTTTAAAATCTTTTTAAAAAAAAAAGATTTGGTGAATCTGTGGAACTCATTGCAACAGATGTCTGTGGAGGCCAAGTCATTGGGTATATTTAAAGCAGTGGCTGATTGGTTGTTGAGTAGCCAGGGCATCATGATTATGGGGAGAAGGCAAGGAAATAGGGCTGAGAGGGATAATAAATCAGCCAAGATGAAATGGCAGAGCACACTCAATGGGCTGGATAGCTTAATTTCTATTTCTCGTGGTCTTATCTTCAAGAGGCAGTGCCTCCAGAAGGAGACAACCTGCATTAAAAACCTTCACCATCCAGGACATTCCCTCTTCTCATTACCACCACTGGGGAGGAGGTACAGGAGCTTGAAGACTCAAACTGAATGTTTTAAGAACAGATTATTCCCTTCTGTCGTCAGATATTTTTGAACAATACATGAACTTATGACACTACATTGTTATTGGTCTTCTGAACTATTTGTTTTGTAGCTTACAGTAATTTTTATGTCTTCTAACGCCACGCTGCCACAAATTTCACAAGATACGTTAGCAAAATTCTGTTTGCAACCAGAGATAGAGAAATAGATATCAACGCATATGAAAAGGATGTCAAGGCCGAGTGATCTCATTTCAGTCTAATGCACCTCATATGAATGAAAGGTGCTTTAAGTTTGTTCTGAGAGAATCAGAAGCAGAGTTAGATTCACCAGCACCCTGTGGTGAACTAGATATACCTGTCTGACTGCTCCTGTGGCTCCTCCCAAGACCCTGCTGACTACCCCTGTGGCTCCTCCCACAGACCCCTGTATAAAGGCGACTGTGGCCTGCTGCTCTCCCTCATTTTCCCCAGGATGTAGTGTTGTTCTTCAGTCAATAAAAGCCGATATCTCACTACCTAAGTCTCGGCGTGAGTTATTGATGGTGCATCACACCCTGCATAACTGTGGCAGGATTTCACCTTTTTTTTATAAAGAGAGAGATTAGCTTTATTTTTCACATGTATATTGAAAACACAGTGAAATGTGTTATTTTCGCATCAATGACCAACACAGTCCGAGGAGTGCACTGGGGGCAGCCCGCAAATTTCACCAATGCTTCTGACACCAGCATACTTTGCCCATGACTCAGTAACCCCACCTCCTTCATTGATGAACCGTTGGACTTCCGAATCACTTGTGATAACTGCACACTAACTCTCTGTTTGGTGTTAAGAATTTGTGAAATTCTGCACTGTCACTGAGCTGGGATCTGCTCCACTTACAGAAACCTACCACGTATTGAAAGGCCTAGATAGAGTGGACGCGGAGAGGATGTTTCCTATAGTCAGGAAGTCTAGGACCAGAGGACACAGCCTCAGAGTGGGTGTTCTGACATCCCTTCAAAACAGAGATAAGAAAGGATTTCTCTAGCTGGAGGGTGGTGAGTCTGTGGAATTTATTACCATGGATGGCTTCAGAGGCCAAGTCATTGGGTATACTTAAAGCAGAGGTTGATAGGTTCATGATTAGTCCGGGGGTCAAGGGTTATGAGAAGGCAGGGGAATGGGGTTGAGAGGGATGGTAAATCAGCCATGTTGGAATAGTGAATCAAACTCGATGGGTCTTATGTTTTTGAAATGCCCGAGCCTCTGCTCATTTACCTTAGTGTGCTGAGGATCCAGTGCTTGGGGCAGAAGGTGTGAAATGTATCCAAATCTTAAACACCAATGCTAGGTATCCAGAGTAATATACGCTAGATGCTGGTGGAACTTAGCTGATCAGGCAGTACCTATGGAGAGGAATAAACAGTCGAAGTTTCAGGCCGAGACTCTTCATCGGGACTGAAGCTGATTGGGATTAGGAAATGGCTTTAGCATCACCAGTGCTATGGACTTCTCTCTGAATTGCTCTTTAATTACTGGTGTAAACCACATTCAGGTCAGAGCAACTCTAGGTTTTTTTTCTGAACCCTATACAACACTCTACAAAAGGCAGCAGTGTATATAATGCCACTCCCAGCACAATCCACTTTAAGTCACCATCCACTGTCTTACAGAAGTAGCCAGCATAATCAAAGACTCCTAACTCAACCATTCTCTCTTCTAACCCGTCCCATAAAGCAGAAGATATAAAAATTTGAAAACATGTACCAACATATTCAAGGACTGCTTCTGTCCCCTGTTTTAAGACACTTGAACAGATCTCTCACATATGAAAGATGAATTCTTGACCTTCACTGTGACACTTGCACTTTATTCACCTCTCTATCCTGACACTTGTCTGCAACTGCTACTCTATCATCTGGTGCAGGCCCTGATGAAGGATCTCTGCCCAAAACGTCGACTATTTATTCCTCTCCAAAGATGCTACCTGACCTGTGGGGTTCCTCCAGCATTTTAGGTGTTGCTTACATTTCTAGCCTCTGCAGGTTCTCTTGTGCTTACTATTTTGCTTTCTTTCTTACTACCTCAAGATACTTATGTATGGCATGAACTACATGGATGGCATGGAAATGAAAGACTTTCACTGTTACCTTATTACACCATCATCATCACTATGTACCACGTCATATGATGTGGACAATCACTGTCTTTGATCATGATTGTTCTTGGCAAACTTTTCTGCAGAAATGATTTGCCAATGCCTTCTTAACAAGATGGGTGACCCCAGCCATTATCAATACTCTTTAGAGATTGTCTGCCTGACGTCAGTGGTCACATAACTAGGACTTGTGACGTACACTAGCTGCTCATACGACAATCCACCACCTAACCCTGATCGGGGGGTCTAAACAGGTGTTACACCTTGCTCAAGGGTGACCTGCAGGTTAGCAGAGGGAAGGAGCACCTTACACCTCCTTTGGTAAAGATGTATCTCCAACCTGTCACCCAAATTTCATTACATATGACAAGAATAATAAATGGAACGAAACCAAAACTGTCACCATCCTGACTTGAGAAGATATCATTGCTTGGTCAACGCCTTGGAATACTCCTCCCAACAGCACCTTCACCATAATGACTACAGTCATTCAACAAGCTGGATTACAACCATCATCTCAAAAACAATGATAGATAGGCAGCAGATACTGACTGAATGCCAGCTGAAATTAATTTAATTCTAACTTCTATCCTGGTGAAATACTTGAAATCCGGATTTCTTGCCAAATTACTTAACCATTTGGATAAAAAACCGTACCATAACAACAGCTTGGTACTTGGTACATTGAACATAGAACTATAGTTTAGGAACAGCCCTTGCCGCCCTCAATCTATAGTGTGGTGACCAGAACTGAGCTTAACTAGAGTTTTATAAATTTGAAACATAACTTACTCCCCCTTGAACTCAGTGCCTTGATAAATAAAGGCAAGTATGTTACCTGCACTCTTTACAAGCCCATCAGTTTGTGAAGCCAACTTCAAGGAGTTATAGTCCAAGACCCCAAGATCCACTTGTACATCAATGCTGTCAAGGGTCTTGCCTTTAACTGTGCAACACCTCAGTATTGGCCTGACCTATTTGCCATTTCTCGAACCAGATCCACAACTGATCTATATCTCACCGCATACTTTTGCAATCTTCAACACTTTAGGTAGGTTTTGAAGGGTGTCTAAAAGAAAGAAAGAGAGAGAGAGGGAGATCTGGAGAGCACTGGATTCAAAATTTAATAGCTTGAGGGCTAGCTGGGGCCTTCAATGACATATTGACGGGAAGCCAGAAATGGCATGATGGTTCAAGTTTGCAAGAACTTTGCAGATATAGCAATGAAGAACATAAACGCAAAGGTGAGGAATTTTAATATAATTTTCATCATTGTATTTTATGCAGCTGGATGGAAAGTGATTAGCAGAAAGCTGATTTTTTTGGTCTCTGGGGGAGGAATTTTGCAGTCTATTGCAACATCATCACTGTTGTTGCCAAAGGCTAATTTAACACAGACTGTAAGGAATTCTAAATCTTCCAGGCCTGCTGAATTCAGGAGCTCACTGATCAAGACTACTGTTAATTAAAGAGCAGAGTGATATGAATTTACCTGGTTACAAAGAAAAAAGCAGCCCGCCAATACTACCCGCAAGAGCTGCACAGCCAGCGTACTTCAGAAGCCTTTGTATTATGACGTTTTCATTCAACAGTTTCATTTCTCAAAAGGAGGCTGAAGGGGTAACTGAATAGAGAGATCTAAATTATGAAAGGTCATTGTACATGTGGAAGAGCTCAACTGGAGGCCAAAATATAAAACAGCCCACAAAAATCCAGCAGGAACTTTAGGGGAAATTTAAAGTCATAGAGTGAAACATTCTGCTCTCTGTTGAGCTATTCACTGGAGTTTAGAAGAGTGAGGGCAGAATCTCATTGAAACCCATCAAACATTGAAAAGCATAGATAAAGTAGACATAGAGGGGATATTTCCTATACTGAGGGAGTCTAGGACCAGAGCACACAGCCTCAGAATATAGATGAACGGTGATGAGGGGGAATTTCTTTAGCCAGTGGGTGGTGAATTGATGGAATTCATTGGCATGATGGCTGTGGAGGCCAAGTCATTGGATATATTTAAAGTGGAGGCTGATAGCTTCCTAATTAGTAAGGTGATGGGGAGATGGCAGGAGAAGGTAGAGGGGTATAATAAATCAGCCGTGATGGAATGGCGGAGCAGACTCAATGAGAGAATTGGCTTAATTCTACTCCTATGTCGTATGCTTATTATTTTACTTTGTACTACCACAATGCCCTGTTGCAATTATCTAATCTGCATGAATGAAATGCAATAAATGATTTTCAATGTACCTTGGCACATATGACAGTAACAAATAAATTTACCCGATGAAGAGTCTCGACCCGAAAAGTAAACTGTCTACATTTTTCCATAGATGCTGCCCGGCCTGATGAGCTCCTCTTGCATTTTGTGTGTGTTGCTTTGGATTTCCAGCATCTGCAGATTTTCTCTTGTTATCAGTTTAATTTACCACACAGTATGGAAACAGGCCCTTTGGCCCATCAAAGTTCAAAGTTCAAACTGCATTTATTATCAAAGTACACATAGGTCCCCATATATAACCCCGAGATTCATTTTCTTGCACTGCTGTGATTTCTTCTTACTGCTGGACCTAGGTTAGCTTCTCTGATTTGATAACACTGAGGAATTTAAAGCTACTGACCCACTCCACTGCTGATCCCCCTGATGAGGGCTGCCTCATGGACCTCAGGTTTCCTCCTCCTGAAGTCAATAATCAGCTCCTTGATCTTGCCGACATTGAGTGAGAGGTTGCTGGCATGGCAACACTCAGCCAGATTTTCAATCTCCCTCCTATATGTTGATCCGTCACAAACTTTGGTGTGGCCAGCGACAGTGATGTTGTCACCAAACTTAAATAGGACATTGGAGCTGCGCTTGGCCTCACAGTCGTAAGTATAAAGCGAGTAGAGCAGGGGGCTAAACACATAGCCTCGTGGTGCACCCATGCTGATGGAGATCACACTAACCACATCAGCCATGAAGCACCCATTTTCCCCATTATCCCATTAATTTTCCACAGATCTACCACTCACCTACAAACTAGGGAAAATATTTACAATGGGCTTGACCTGCCTTTAGCACTTCCTCTGGCAACATGTTCCATAAAACCCTCTTCATTTTCCCTTCATCCAACCTGCAAAAACCCATTGTTCCCATCCACCAAATGTCTGATAATCCAAGGAAAGTTATTCCAATTTCTCAAATCCTGCCCTCAGCTGAATTCCCTCATCTCTGTTAATCTTCTCTGCATTCTACCCATGATCTTCACAGTATGTTATTGCTCTGGAGATAATCGGTAGAGATTCACCAGGGTGAAAATAAGTCCCAGGGTGAGTATATTAAAAGCAAGAGGCTACAGGATGATATATATTTAGATATATTGTGACATGCCAGTAAGATTCAACCTGATTCTGAGTCTGATATGGAGAAGTGTTTCTACGCAGTATGACTCTAAGAGACCATTGATGATAAGAAACAGCAATTAATGGTCAGAATTTTGCAAGTCAGCCTTCCACTTTTGACAAGGCTCTATCTGTTCTTCCTCTTCTACCGACACTAAATGTTGCAGATGAGGGAAACAATATTTTTATCAAAGGGACACAAAGTGCTTCAGTGCCATGTTCAAGTAAGTTTGCAACTGCACAAAGTCAACAAGCAGAGAAAGGCAACAATGAGCTTCAAAGGAAAGAACTGACAGTGAGCTCTGGTTATTCGGGGGAAGTTGCCATTCACTGTGAAATTATAAAACCGTCTTATCAGCAGATTATCTAGAGGTGTGGAATTTCCTAGTGTTAGTTAGTTGAATCAACCAGCAGGCAAATTGCAGGGAATTGTGCACACTGCACTGCTCATCACAGAAACCACACTCCCGTCCATGGACCCTGTACTTCTTGCTGCCTTAGTAAAGCAGTCATCATAAGAAAAGTTCCCATCCACCCTGACATTCTCTTATCTCTTCCCCCTCATCAGGCAGGAGATGCAAATATCTGAAAGCAGACTCAAGATCAGATTCTATCCCAATGTTATCAGACTATTAAATGGTTCCTAGTACAATAAGTTGGGTGGCATAATGGAGATACATCTCTACCAAAGGAGGCGAAAGGCACTCCTTCCCTCCATTAGCCTGCAAGTAACCATTGGGCAAGGTGTAGCACCTGCTTAGCCTCCCAGATTGGGGATCTCATGAAGCCACGGGAACAGGTGGTGGATGGTCGTATGAGCAGCTGGTGCACATCACAAGTCCTGGTTATGCGACCACTGACACCAGGCAGACAATTTCTGAAGAGTATTGATAGTGGCTGAGGTCACCTGTTTTGTAAAGACACTGCCCAGAAGAAGGCAATGGCAAACCACTTCTGCAGAAAAATTTGGCAAGAGCAATCACGGTCACAGCTGAGGCCATGATCAGCCACACATACGACATGGAACATGATGATGATTATGAGTATGATAAAATGGACTCTTGGTCTTACAATCTACCTTATTATGGTCTTGTTCCTGATTGTTTACTTGCACTGCACTTTCTCTGAAGTTGTTACACTTATTCTGTATTGTTATTGCTTAACTTTGGTTCAAACTTAATGCACGGAATAATAATGTGTTCTGCACCAACAGACATGTCTTTCACTGTGTCTCAGTACATGTGACAATAATAAATCAATTCCAATTCTAAATACCAGCACATCATTGTTCTGCACTTGTATGAAGGACCATCAGTATAAGCAAAGACATATTCAACATAGGAGATGGGGAAACTACCTACAGTCTGCCAAGTGTCTTCCATCACCCTCTGCAGGTGTCCATAGATTACACAAAGCACACAAGAGCACAGGAGCAGAAATAGGCTACCTGGCTCCTCAAATATGACCATGGCTGATCTCCCCAGGCATCAGGATCTTTTTTGCCAGATCCCCATATCCCTCAATAAGAGCATAAGAAATACGGGGCAGGAGTAGGCCATCTGGCTGCTCAAACCTGCTCGGCCATTCAATAATATCATGGCTGATCTGGCCATGGACTTAAGTCTACTTACCTACCATTTCCCCATAACCCATAATTCCCCAACAATCCAAAAATCTATTGATGGTATCTTCAATGTATTGAATGAAGTAGCGTCTACTTCATCCCTGGGCAGAGAGTTCTACAGATAAACTACTCTTTGGGACAAACATTTTCTCCTCATCTCTGCCCTAAATATATGCCTCCAAATTCTCTTTCAGAAAAAGATCTACCTCCACTTTAAACGCTTCTAATGAGTTTGTCTCCACACTGCTCTAGGTTAGAGAGTTCCAGAGATTCACTACCTTCTGCTTGTGAAATTTCAACTTATGTCAGTTTTAAATAACCGGCTCCTTATTAATGTAACCATTTGCCTGATTTCCCGAGTTAGCGGGATGTGGAGACAGCATTTCTTGAGGGGGAGGCTGGTTTTCATAATGGAGCCGGCTGTGTTCACAATTCTCTGCTGTTCCTTCAGGTCTTGGGCAGAACAGTCGCCTTACTAAGTTGTGACGGTTTGGTTAGGATAGTCTATAAGACAGTGGGGGTGGGAGGGGTTGCTTTACAGTACTGATGCACAAGATCATCGATCCACTTTCAACTTCAATCAGGCTCCTTTCCAGGAGAGATGGAAACTTCAGGCAAAGAAAGAGTGGATAGGAAATTTTTTTAAACAAGCAATGACGGAAGAAAATTCCACATCTACTGAAACTCTGCCTGTTTCTCCACTGTTGGAAAGGCTGTTAAATCTATTCCATACAGAAAACACATATTCCACTCATACAATAATTTATCACCATTGTATTAACTTGGCAATATCTTGTAGGCTTTTTCCTTACTCTGATCATCTCATTGTATGTAATTTCCAGTGCTCATTTTTATTGAATTTAATTAGATTGGAAAGGGTCAGGATGTTCAGTATGGGACGTTCAGTGCTCAAAGCCAGAATTACGATTAGCTTCATTTGTCACATGGACATTGAAACATTGAAGCATACAGTGAAAAGCATTGTTTACGTCAATGACCAGCACAGTCTGAGGCTGTGCTCGGTACATGTGACAAATGAAGCTAATCTTTAATTCAGTCCTGACAACATTTTCGTAAATTCCTTCTTCCTCCTCCTGAGTGTTATCACATGTTCCTTGTCAGATGGGGACCCTGGTAGTCCTGTTGTGACCTAACAATTGCCTATCTTTTCTTTAGCACAAGTTCCTTGTAAAGGCAAATGCAGCTGTCTGACACGGAGGCAACTGTGTTATCATCCAAACACAGCTTCAGGGTGTGAAGCAACTCATAAAGGAGAAGAGAGATCTCTGTCCTTTTTAAGCACTCCTTGCTCATTGGATTATGAAGGTTGCAGATGTGGTAATGAGGGAGATCAAGATTCTACTTATTAATAAAAATTCCACTGAAGCAAGTGGCAATGGCATCAGGCAAAGTGAAAAGAGAAACTATTTTCACTTCAATTTGAGAAACAGTCACCATCTTAAGCCTTCGATCAAAATTCAAAGATTCAAAAAGTATCTTTATTATCAAAGTATGTATGCAGTACATTGCCCTGAGATTTGTCTTCCCCACAGACACCCACAAAGTGTAGAAAACCGTGAAACTTATTCAGAAAAACAATCCCCACTCCATACAAAAAAAAACAAAGCTTGCAAAAGGCAACAAAAAAAACCATGGAATATAAAGCATTAAATCGAAAGAATCGAGGCATATCTACTGCAATTGAGTGTTCGTTATCTGCAGGTTGCTCCCAATCAAAATTGCACAGAATAGTATCAAAAAAGGAGTGACCAGAACACATCATAATGTGAATTATGGAGTCCACTCCACTCATAGCATGAAGTACAGTATCTAAGACTATGTTCTGTTACCTAAAATAACCCTGAAACTTTCAAGTATTCTTCAATCCCCCACTATATGGACAACACCCCCCCTTCTCAATGCTTCCTGGACTGTACACACATTTGCTATGTTTATTTTGCTGTGTGAGTTATCTATAATTTATGTTAATTTAAGATTATGTATTTCTGTTTGTCTTGTTTGTATTGTATCGTGCTGAAGCATAAAGCTTATTTTTTTGTGGCATTTATACTTTGTGTATCTAAGCTTCTGTCAATGAATTTGAGCTTGAAACCAGGGGCTTTTTACTCACACAGGGTTAGAATGATAAAAAATTATACTGCTGGAGACTCAAGAAACTGCAGATGCTGAAATCTGGAGTAACATATAATCTGTTGGAGGAGTTTACCGGGTCGAGCAGCATCTGTGGGAGGAAGATTTTAACCCAAAACATCAACAATTCCTTTCCTCCCACAGATGCTACCTGATTTGCTAAGTTCTTCCAGCATATTGTTTGTTACTGGAATGGAAAGCTGTAGTTTATTAATTTGGTTCAACGTTTTACATCAGAAGAGCATGTATGATATTACTTGAAATTTCTTGAAACTTAAACCAAAACATAAATGTGAATCAGTGGATTTTAGGAATAAGGCCATAAGACCACAAGATATAGGAAGAGAATTAGGCCATTCAGCCCATCGAGTCCACTCTTCCATTCCATCATGGTTGATTTATTATCCCTCTCCATCCCATTCTCCTGCCTTCTCCCTGTAATGTTTGACGCACTTACTAATCAAGAACGTATCAACCTCTGCTTTAAATATATTGGCCTCCACAGCTGTCTGTGGCAATGAATTCCACAGATTCACCACCCTCTGGCTAAAGAAATTTCTACTCACCTCTATTCTAAAAGGACATTAATCTATTCTGAGGCTCTGCCCCCTCGTCCTAGACTCCCTCACTACTGGAGACATCCTCTCAACATCCACCCTATATAGACCAGGGTTTTCCAAGCTTGTGTCTTTAGATCCCTTTCTTAATGGTATTGGTCCATGGCATAAAAAAGGTTGGGAACCCTTGATCTAGACCTTTCAATGTTCAATAGGGTTCAATGAGATCCTCGCCTCAATCTTCTGAACTGTAGTGAGTTCAGGCCCAGAGCCATGAAGAGCTCCTCATACATGAACTCTTTCATTTCCAGGATAACTCTCATGAATCTCCTTTGGATGTGCTGCTCCTAAGTCTTATGATCTTATTTTGTAAATACACTGATTCACATTTGTGTTTTGGTTTTTGTTTCAAGAAATTTCAAGTAACATCACATTATGAGGAGGCATTCAGGAGTAAGCTAGATCAGCTGGCTGAGTGGTGTCGCAACAACAACCTCGCACTCAACATCAGTAAGACCAAGGACTGAATGTGGACTTCAGGAAGGGGAAGTCGAGGAAACACATTCCAGTCCTCTTCACAGAATTAACAGGGTGAGCAGTTTCAAATTCATAGTTATCAACATCTCTGAAAATATATTACGAGTCCAACATATTAATGCAGTAACAAAGCCACAACAGTGGCGATACTGTATTTCATTAGGAGCTTGGCATGTCACCAAAGACTGTCTCAAATTCTGCAGGTGTACAGCGGAGAGCATTCTAACTGTTTTCCACTACTTACAAAAGAAAATTTTAAATATTTATTTATTTAATTAACAATACAGTGCGGTGTAGTCCCTTCTGGCCTTTTGAGCTGCATCATCCAGCAACTCCCGACAATCCCAATTTAACCCTAACCTAATCATGGAACAACTTACAATGACCAATTAACCTACCTGGCTCACCTTTGGACTGTGGGAAGAAACCGGAGCACGTACTCCACTCACTTACAGACACCTTACAGAGAATGCAGGCATTGAACTCTGATGCGCCGAGCTATATTAGTGTCAAGCTAACCACTATACGACCAAGTTGCCTAATAAATTACAATAAATTCTTATTGTAATTGGCGGTTTAAAAAAAAAATTATCCGTTGCAATGTACTGCTGCTGCAAAACAATGAAGTTCCTGACATATGCCGGTGATATCAAACCTGATTTGGATTCTGACACTTTACAATGCCAGCAGATTCTTTCTTAACTCTGAAGAATGTTTCTTCTTCATAGGCACGCTCTTGTGATCAAGAGCAACTTGTTTGGAAATGCATAATAGTTAAGTCAGCATTAGGTAGAAGAACAAATAAGCATGCAGTGTCTGACCACCTCATATTCAACGAAGCTGGGAAAATCCCTTTACAAAGGCCGCATGGGGACAGAACAAGAAAGAGATCAAGACTAGCTTTCTTACTTCTAATATAAAATGGTAATTTTGAGTTTTAAATGCTGATTGAGTTTAAAATGTGAGATAGAGGATTGAAGTGCTGGATACTTAGTATGTTCATCTGAATGACTGACTGACTTAACGTAATGCTGCTTCGGGACCATATTACATAAACACCAGGCTAGTTTTTAAGTACATTACTCTGATGTTACTTGTCTCAAAATGTACGTTACTGGACAACTGAGGAAATGAAATGTTGGATGAGAATCAGATGATTTTATAGCACAAGATGAGAGAATCAAATGATTTCATACCACAAGATGAGGTTAGTCAGACTTCAATGCAGCACATTGAGAAATGTATCATGTAGTTTCATTTCTCAAAGTCAAAGTCAAAATAAATTTGTTATTAAGATCACCAGATACTACCTTGAGGTTCATTTTCCTGCAGGCATTTTCAGGAAAATAATGAAATACAATAGAAATCCTGAAAAAAATATACAAATTAAGACTGCCAATTTGCAAATGAAGACAAACTGACAGATAGTTAGACAGACAAATAGAGAGACTGACAGATAGATAGCTAGACAGATAGACAGACTGACTGACAGACAGTGGGACAGATAGACAGACAGACAGACAGACAGACAGACAGACAGACAGACAGTGGGACAGATAGTTAGATGGATAAACAAGTAAGGTTGAGAACATGAGCTACAGAGATTTTGAAGCTGAGTCTGTAGGTTGTGGAATCTGCATTTACTTTAAATCCACGGAGGTATTTTCTTTTTGTGTACCTCATAAATAGCAAGTAATATTAATTACAAACAAGTAAAAGGTAACAATTAAAGTAACCGTCTCCTAACCATTCAATTTCATTACCATCACAATATCCCTAACATAATCAGAGACACAAGAAACTGCAGTTGCTGGAATCTGGAGGTAAAAAAAACAAAATGCTGGAGGAACTGAGCAGGTCAGGCAGCATCTGTGGAAGCAAAGGGATGGCTGACACTTCAGACTACGACTACAGAGAATTTTTTTTTCACCGCATAAAAACCCCGACTCTTCCTCAGTAGGCTCTCAACAGGACCAGCCATATTAAAATGATAGATAAAACTGTGGGTCTAAAGTTAGGGATCGAGTAGTGAGTGACTCACCTCCTGACATCACAACCATCTGCACAAGATGGGATTGTGAGAAACTCTGCTTGTCTGAATGGGTGCAGGACAACATTCATGAAGTTCAACACCACCCAGGTGGAAACTGTCCACGCAACTGGCATCCCCTCAGTGGTCACTGTGACTACTGTGTGTATCATGAACAATACACACCATGGACACTCACGTGAACAACTCCACACCACCTTACAAACCCATGACCAGCAAAGCCACAGAGAGGTGCATGGGGTCTAAATCCTGCAACATACTCAAAATACTGGAGCAGCGCATCAGGTCAGGCAGCATCTATGGAGAAGAATAAACAGTCGACATTTCATGCCAAGAATTGGCATCAGGATTCAGCGTCTGAAGAATCTCTTGTGTTTAAAACCTGTAACTCCCTGGGGTGGCACCGTAGTGCAGTGGTTAGCTCAACATTTTACAGCACTGGTGATCACCCATTGGAGGTTCAATTCCTGTTGCTGTCTGTAAGGAGTTTGCATATCCTCCCTGTGATCATGAGGATTTCCTTTGGGTGCCCCAGTTTCCTCCCACATTCCAAAACAACGTACAGTTTAGGGCTTGTGAGTTGTAAATGTGCCATGTTGGTGCCAGATGCACGTTGCAACTTTTGGGCTGCCTCCAGTCCAATCCACAGACTGTGCTGAAAGTTGATACAAAATGAGGTATTTCACTAGATGCTTCATGTGACAAAGAAAAATAATCTTTATCTTACCTAGTTTTATCTAACTACCAATGCACAGTGGGAATATCTTCACCAGAGAGGGAGTGTATTGACTTGAGACCCTTCTCACTGGTCACAAACATTCCAGAAGAGAATCGTAAGAAAACAGTAGCTGGATTAGACCAACATCTTACCTTTCCCCATCGTTCATAAGATCATAACTGATAGCCCAAAAATATGAAACAGCTAACTCTACAATCAGGAGGATGAATCTTCCCCTTCACCCATATCATCTCTCTGAAGACCACCCTACTACATTAAAAAGTCATCTCAGATGGAAATGCAGTGCAGCAGTGCTTCTTGTGTCAAAGATGCCACATTTCAGGTGAGATGCAATGTTATAATCCCTTCCTAAATATCCCAACTAAATGGAGAGACATACACACAGTTGTTACTTTATTAGGCATCTCCTGTGGCTGGGCAGTAGAAGACCATGAGCACACACTGTGTGTCCATACAACTGTCACACACTGGGTGTTTACGTTTCTCACTCCATTCTCTGTAAACTCTAGAGACTGTTGTTCAGAAGTTTCTGAGATACTCAAACCACCCCATCTGGCACCAACAGTCATTCCATGGTTAGATCACATTTCTTCCCAATTCTGATGTTCGGTCTGAACAACAAATGAACCACTTGACCATGTCCGTGTGGTTGTATGCATTGAGTTGATTGGTTGATTAGATATTTGCATTACCGAGCAAGTGTAATAAAGTGGTCACTGAGGGTAATTAATGTCTTGGCTAACAAGCACAAGCAGAAAAAAGTAATCAGTTATTTGTCCCCAACTTTTTGTGTGTGATACCTTAACAGCGATCTCTCCTTTTGAATAATTTCCATGGAAAACAATTTAAAATGTGACAGAAGAATTCATAAAACAGGGACAGACCCTTCAGTCTATAATGTAAAAAACTAATTCACGTAACGATGTCTAATTATATGAACCCTTTCTGCCTGCATTTGGGCCAAATGACCTTACTCTATGCTTTTGGACCCAGCTAATATAATGTGTATGCTTTTTATTCATTGGGCTGAATGTTGAAAGTGGAATGGGTTAACAATGGGTTAACAATGGGTTAGCTGAGGCCAATTTTGTGTATGTTTTCATGGGGAAGTCAACTAAATACAACTGAGAATGAAAGAATAGTTACAGTGACTGAGATCATCATGAGAGATGGGCGGAGTGTAGACAATAGCACAGATTTGATAATGCTGGAAACACTCAGCAGATCAGGCCTCCTCTGTGGCTAGAAAGTTGGCATTAGAGGTTGGAAGCCAATCTGAAGCCTTACCGCTTAACCCTTAAGTCTTAACCCTTTTTCTCTTTTCACAGATACATCCGGACCTGCTGAGTGTTCTCCAGGTGATTTTATATTAGACTTTCTTATATATGAGCTCGGGCTTTTCTCTTTGGAGTAAAGGAGGATGAGAGGTCACATGATAACATAAGACAAGAGTCACAATGAGGTGAAAATCACTAAACTGAGGAGTAGAAAGGAAAGTTTATCAAACAATCCTCTTCGTGATGTGTTCAATTCTGGTTCTCTCATTACAGGAAGGATATGGAAGCTTCGGGGAAGGTACAGAGGAGATTTTCCATGATGCGGCCTGGATTAGAAAGTATACCTAAAGGAAAGCTTTGGCAAGCTCAGGTCGTTTTCTTCTTTGGAATGAAGGAGAGTCAGAGGTGACATGATAGATGTGTAAAAGTTGATTAAATAGAGTGAGCAGCCAGTATCTTTTTTTTCCCAGGGAAGAAATGCCTAATACCAGGGGTTATAATTTTAAGGCGATTGGAGGAAAGTACAAATGGGATTTCAGAGTTAGTTTTTTTTACGCAGTGAGTGGTGTGCCCAGTCAGGGGTGGTGGTAAAGGCAGATACATTAGGGACATTTAAGAAACTCTTAGAACACCCCGTGAATGAAAAAAAAAAGCATCTATGCAGGAGGGAAGCCTTAGATTGATCGTAGAATAGGGTAAATGGTCAGCACGACATCGTGGGCCAAAGGACTGGTACTATGATGTACTGTTCTACGTTACATATCTGTCCTTTCTATCACTTGCTGCTTTTTCAAAAATTGTGATCAGCCTGCACGAAACAGTAGGGCTGAAGAATGGAGTTCGTGTGGTCCAAGTGCCCATTTGTTGGTAAAGGTATATTTCACGGAAGGATTCTGTGACCCTTGTCTCACAGCTCGTTGGAACTGAGAGCCTGTGCAGAGGCTCCTGAACGACTGGTCTTTTACCTCAGCAAAGACTCAGATGATGTGGAAACATCGCCTGCTTATTTTCACAATGCGCACATCTTAACGGAAAATTGCACTTGAGTAATTTTAAGAAGAGCGAGAGCAGCAGCTCAGAAAACCACAGTATTTTAGTAAGGTGTTTCCATATCGAGGGTGAGATAACACGTCCGGAAGCAGCTGAAGCCCTCAGTTGCATGATAGCTCTGTGCAACCAGAGGCCTTGTCAATCAGTGCAGCCCCTTCAGCATTGCAGGGGACTTTCCACAACAGCTTTCACCCATGATTACAGCTAGTTTGGGTTTTGATTCATAGAATTATGCAGCAGAGAAACGGGGTCTTCAGCCCAATTCGCCTGTGCTGGCTTGATGGATTCCTTTCACCCGTAGAAGTAAAAGTGTGACTTCCATACTGTTCACACAAATCAATTAATTACAAAGTGCATTGAGGCATAACAAGAAGAATCAACAACAATGCAGAATAAAGTGTAACAGCTATAGAGGAAGTGCAGTGCAGATTGACCATAAGGTACAAGGTCATAGTGAGGTAGGAATATGCACACAAAATGCTGGATGAACTCAGCAGATCAGGCAGCATCTGTGGATGGAGATAAACTGTTGTTGTTTTGGGCCAAGATCTTTCAACAGGACTAGAGAAGATAACAAAGGAGACCGAGTTTTGGAGTCCATCTTAGCATTCTAGGGAACCATTTAATGGTCTTGTAACAGTGTCCTTGAGCGTGGTGGTAGGTGCTTTCAGGCTTTTGTACCCTCTGCCCAGTGGGAGAGGGGAGATGAGAGAATTATGCACATAATGTGCTGGAGGAGCTCAGCAGGTCCAGCAGCATCTAAGGATGGGAATAAACAGTTGATGTTTTGGGCCAAGGCTTTTCATCAGGACTCCAATGAAGGGAGAATGTCTGGGGTGCATGGAATTATTGATTATGCTGGCTTCTTTACTGAGGCAACAAGATGTGTGGACAGACACCAGGGAGGGGAGGGCTGACTTCCTTGATGAGCTGAACTATGTCTGCAACTCAGAGATGCCTGCATAACAAAAACATGCCTACTTCAAATTTTCTTCAATTAGGTTCACATTCCTTTAAACTTTTCCGATCCAGATGTATTTTAAATGTTGATACCTGCCTCAACCACTCCTTCTGCTGGCTCATTTCAATTATATCCATCCATTCTGTGTGAAAAAAATTGTCCATCAGGTCCTTTATTGATATCCTCTATGTTATGCTCTCTTTCCCTGGGGAGAAAGGACTTTGACTGTCCAGATATCTGTAGGGGTAAGCTTAAAGGAGTTGTGCAAGGCAAGTTTACACAGGAAGTGGTGGTAGGAGCTTAGAAGTTGTTGACAAGGCTTTTGTGGAAGGGAACATGACAGAGGCATTTATGCCAGCACAATAACATGCAAGGAATGAAAGAATATACATTTAATGGCCACTTTATCATGAATACCATCATGAAGAAGGTACAGGAGCCTTAGGACTCACACCACCATGTTCAGGAACAGTTACTACCCCTCAACCATCAGGCACTTGAACCAAAGGGATAACTTAACTCAGCTTCACTTGCCTATCATCGAAATGTTCCCACAACCTGTGAATTCACTTTCAAGGACTCTTCATCTCATGTTTTCAATACTTATTGCTTATTTATTTACCAGTATTATTTCTTTCTTTTGGTATTTGCACAGTGTTGCAAAGTGTTGAAGTGTGTTGTTTTCTGCACTTTGGCTGAATGCCCAAGTTGGGGCAGTTTTTCATTGATTCTGTTATGGTCATTATAGATTTATTAAGTATGCCCACAAGAAAGTAAATTTCAGGGTTGTACATATAACATATATATACATTGCTAATAAATTTATTTTGAACTTTGAAATTTTTGAACTACCTTCTTACCATGACAAAGTAGATAAGTTCAACTTCTAATACCTACATTTTTAGAAATGAGATAGAAAATAAAAGAATGATTACATTAAATGCAATGAATTAATCTGTTTGCACCATCTCAACTCTCCAGCACCATTTTGGAGTTTAAGATAGCATCTAAAAGCAAGGAGGTATTAAAGCAAAACTGCAGATGATAGAAATCTGAAACAAACAGCACCTTCGGAAAGTTACACAGTCCACTTTTCAGTTCCAAGTTTCTTTTTCAGAACCACAAAAGAAAGATTTGTCCCGTACTACCAGGGTCAGAAACAATTATTACCCCTCAACTATAAGGCCCTTGAACAAAAGGGGATAACTTCACTCACCCCAACACTGATCCCACAACCTATGGACTCACTTTCAAGGACTCTTCAACTGACGTACTTGATATCTGTTGCTTATTTATTGATACTGTATTGTTTTTTTTATTTCTTTTTCTATTTACACAGTTTATAGTCTTTTGCACATTGGTTGTTTGTCTGTTTTTGTTGTGTGCCGTTTTTCATTAGTTCTATTGTGTTTCTATGTATTTACTAAGATTACTTACAAGAAACTGCATTTCAGGCTTGTACACAGTGACACATATGTAATTTGATAATAAATTTATTTTGAACTTTGAGCTTTAACTTGTGGACAAAATTGCAGGTTTTGACAAAAGCTCAAGGGGTTTTGTAGCATCATGAAACACAAGATTTTTATGTCCATTTCTTGACACCATCCAAGAGAAGGGATAGTTAGGTCTAGCGAGGGAGACGGAAAGATAATTCCATAAATGTGCATCTTGGATAAAATGGAGAATCTGGGATTGTGAAAAGAGTTTTGATAGGAGATCAGATAGGAATAGTTTAAAATCAATAAGGATCCAGCGAAAATATGTTTCCATTAGCAGCTGAGAAAAAGAGGGTGCAGAGTGTTGTGAAAGAACCAGTAATGATGGTGTTAGTGCCAGTTCAGATGCCTTTTCTACCAGTGTGTAGACAGGATGAAGAGTTTAGTGCTTGAAAATGGGGTGGAAGGAAATTTAATATTCTCTTACAAAAGAAACTGGTAAGATACTTGGTGGAGATGAAATTTTCGGATTCCAATGAAAGGGCTGGAAAGTACATCTAATATGAATGATCTTATACAGAGATACTGAGGCACAATTATTCAAATGGCTCTTTTCTGGTTTGTCCCCATATCCCTTGATTCTTCTAAGAGATAGGTTTTTACACACTGAGAGGTATGTGCCTGGAACACAGGGTGATGGTGAGGCTGATACACTTAAGAGACTTAGGTAGGCACAAGGATGAAAGAAAAATGGAGGGTTATGGGCTGGATAGGAGGGAGGGAAGTGTTATATTGATCATGGAGTATGTTAAAAGTCCAACACTGTGGACCAAAAGGACAAACTGTGCTGTATGTTCTATGTTTAATGTTCTATTATAAGTTTTGAACATAATCATAGACTGACCCTATACAGCCTGCTAGGAAGCAAAGTTGTAAAGGCTCATTGCACTCTGAGGGAAGAAATTTCTTCCCATTCCTCTGCTCTTCAAAACTGGGTAATGTGCTCCAACTGTGGCTTCACCAGAGCCCATTCAACTATAACAGTACGTCCTGTTCTTAAACTCCAACCTCTTTGAAATGAAAGACAACATGTTGTTCTTGGCCATGGTGGCATAGCAATTAGCACCTTTCAGGTGCCAGTGGTCAGAGTCCATGAGGAGTGACCGCTTGGGTTTCCTCCCAAGTGCTCCGGCTACCCCCCACGGTACGGCTAGCGTTAGTGAGGTGTGGGCATGCAGGAGTGAGATGGTATTGCGACAACAACTTTGCACTTAGTGTCAGTAAGTCTCAGGAATTGATTGTGGACTTCAGGAAAGCAAGTTGGGAGAAAACACACCAGTCCTCACCAAGAGGTCAGCAGCGGAAAGGGCGAGCAGCTTTCAAGTGTCTGGTTTCAACATCTCTAGAGATCTAGTCTGGATCTAACATACTGACATAATTGCAAAGAAGGCACACCAGTAGCCATATTCCATGAAGAGCTTGAGGAGATTTGGCAAATTTCTACAGATGAGCCATGCGGAGCATCCTGACTGGCTGCATTACCAGCTGGTATGGAGGCCCCAATGCACAGGACTGAATGAAGCTGAAGAGTGTTGTAAACTCAGCCAGCTCCATCATGTTCACGAGCCTCCCCACCATCGAGGACATCTTGAAAAGGCAATGTCTCAAGAAAGGGCAAACGTTAATAAGGACCTTCTTCTCATTGCTACCATCAGTGAGGAGGTACAGGAGCCTGAAGGTGCACACTCAATGTTTTAGAAACAGCTTCTTCCTCTCTACCATCAGATTTCTGAACGGACCATGAACGTATGAACACTACCACACCTTTTGCAATTTACACTATTTATTAATTTATTCATTCATTCATTTTTTCTTACGGTAACTTGCAGTGATTTTTTATGTGTCGCACTGCATTGCTGCTGCAAAACAGAGAAATCCACAACGAAAGCCAGTGATAATAAACCAGGGTCATGCTGGTGCCGAAATCATGAGGACGCTTGTGGGCTGCCCCCAGCCCAGTCCTTGGACTGTGTCAGTCGCTGATGCAAAACAACACATTTCACTACATGTTTGATGCACGTCTGGCTAATATCAATAACCTTTCATCTTTACTAAAGATTTTGCCATGAACAAACTTCCTTATTTAGAGGGAACCTTCTCCCAGAAACTCAACTGTGATCTGCACGTTGGCAGTAAGTTTAAAACTGAGAATCTGTGAAACATTTTCAAATTTATTTCAGTGTTAACATGTCTACATTAAGTTTTGTATTTCAGGGGAATTTCCTAACTTGAAACCTCCACTCAATAGGTACTTCTGCATCAGCTAGTTCCTATTATGACTTCATTTATAACATCATCTCCTCCACTAATATTCATGGTGTTCCTATGTGTTATAGAATTATGCAGAAATTCAGCAGACAACAACCTCTTTCACTATGATTTTTCACAGTCACAGTTATGTTCAAGGGATCCTCCAGGCACCACTCTTAGTCTAGCTAACCAACACCTTAAATACATGATACGTGAGGAACGTATCATCCCAAAATCTGAAGGCTCGAGTTTAAATCTGAAGACTTGGGCCCAATATTCCAGGCTGAAGGGAAAGATTTAAAATGGACCTGAGGCGAAGATTTTTCATACAGAGGGTGGTAGGAGCATAGAACAAGCACTGGCTGGGGTTCCAAACTCCACTCACAATGGTGATACAGCCGGGGTTGCAGTCTCTAGCAACCTGGATTTGATCCTTCTCCAGCGCTGTCTCTGTAGAGCAAACTGCAGAATTAAATCATGGGATTGGGGGGGGGCGTCGTGGCTCAAAGGGTCGGATGGGTCTATTCTGCACTGTATCTCAATAAATACATTCTTAGGGTGTTCATTCAAGTGAAGTTCTAGCTTATTGTCATTCAACCAACTAAATGAAACATCATTCCTCTGGGGCCAAGGTGCAAAATGCAGTACATTTGGTCTCACACAGCACATATTGTTACAATCCAGCAAGTAGATAGATAGATAAATACCTTATTGATAGAGTCCCAAAATAATAATTAACACTAGTCCCTGAGTGACATGGCCTGAAAACTGCCAGGGTGACATAAAGTACGAGGTGTATGCCTGGGTAATGTTCCAGACACTATTATAATAAAACAAACAGTCATATAAATATGTGAAACAGCAGCAATAAAAAATGAAAAGTGACCAATGTAGGGCGTGATGGTGATGGTGAATTGGGGGGTGGGGGAGTGTGGAATGGCATTCATACAGGGTGTACATGTGGCGTGGGTGCCAGAGGTGAAGAGATTTCTGGACATTGAATCAGGGATAGGGAGATCATGGAGGAAAGTGGCACTGAGATCAAAGATCAGCTCAGATCTTGATGAATGGTGAATCAGGTTCAGCAACAGCTATCAAAGTCCGTCCCCACCCTCCCATTGGGCAGAAGATATAACAGCCTGAAAGCATATACTACCCAGCTCAAGGCCAGCTTCCATTCGGCAATTGTAAGACTACTGAATGGACCTCTGTGCGATAAGATAGACACTTGACATCATCCTCTTATCAGAGGTCATCCTATCATACTAGTCTTCTAGTCTTGTTCTTTATTTTCTGCTTGTACTCCACTTTCTCTGTAACTGTAACACTTCATTCTGCATTCTGCTATTACATTTCCTTTGACATGGCCAAATGATCTGTAAGGGTTTTAAGTACAAAGTTCAAAGTAAATTTAATACCAAAGTACATATAAAACTGAGATTCATTTTCTTGCGAGCATTTACACTCAATACAAAGAAACACAATGGAATCATTGGAGAGAGTCGACAGGAAGTTCACAAGGATGATCATAGGAACGAAAGCTTAACACATGAGGAGTGTTTGGCAGCTTTGGGCCTGTACTCACTGGAACTTGGAAGAATGCTGGGGGATCTCATTGAAACCTATCGAATGTTGAAAGGACTAGATTGGGTGGATGTGGAAAGGATGTTTCCTATGGCGATGGTACCCAGAACTAGAGGGTGCAGCATCAAAATTGAGGGGTAACCCTTTAGAACAGAGAGAAGGAAGATTCTTTTAGCCAGTGAGTAGTAAATCTCTGCCACAGACTGATGTGAAGGCCAGGTCCATGTGTATATGTAAGGCAGAAGTTGATTGTTTCCTGATTGATCAGGGCACCAAAGGATATGGAGCGAAGGCAGTGTATGGGGTTGAGTGGGATCTGGGATCAGCCATGATGAAATGGCGGAACAGACTCGATGGGCTGAATGGCCTAATTCAGCTTCTATATCTTATGGTGTTATGGTCTTAATGAAAAACCGCACACAACAAAGACAGATAAGTAGCCAGTGCATAAAGGACAACAAACTGTGCAAAAACAAAAAAATAACACAACACAAAATAATAATAAGTAAATAAATAAGAAATATTGAGAACATGGGTAGTAGAGTCCTTGAAATCCAATTCACAGACTGTGGAATCAGTTCAGTGTTGACATAAGTGAAGCTATTCACATTGGTTTAGGAGCCTGATGGTTGAATTGTTCCTCAGCCTGGTGCTGTGGGACATAGAACTCCAGTACTTCTTCCTGAAGGCAGCAGCAAGAACAGATGGTGGGGGAGGGGGTGTCCATGATGATGGATGCTGCTTTCTTGTGGCCGTGCTCTTTGTAGATATGCTCAATGGTGGGGAGGGCCTTACCTGTGATGAACTGGACTGTATCCATTACTTTTTTGCAAGCTTTTCCATTTAAGGGCATTGGTGTTTCCATACCAGGCCATGATGCACAACAAAGTTTTCCATTGGTTCATGTAAAGACAATAAACCAATTATCAATGATGCTCTTGAATTTAAATCTCACAGTGCTGTGAGGGGCCACAAACTCATGTCTCCAGATCAATAATTCTAGCCTTAGGGTATTCGTCCTGAAAGTTAACCAGCATACTTCTGATGAAAATCAACAGTGATAAATATCATCTGCTGTCCATTTGCATGGTAAACTCATTTCTTCTGAAATGTTTGATTTGTTAGAGGGCTTCTATATCTAGTTTTGCCCTTCCTCACTAGGGAATAACTATGACTCACCCTGGCTTCTTAGGAAGGTTAAAGTGAATTAAAAAATCATGACAGAAAAATAATTCAGCTGTTAAGATGAGACGGCAGGAGCTTTAAACTCTGATCATTCAAAATAATGCCAGGAGATGCAGAAATATGCTCAGATCTTTTATTTATCTTTGTGCATTCAACAAATTCCCCAGATATAAATAAGTGATTAATAATTAAAGCTCAGGCAACCCTCTTTACACCTTTCATTAATATTAATTAGATTATTATCTTGCAATGGATACAATGCTCCACACAACTAAGCAGCAATTAATCTGTGACAAAAATCTGATAGTCATTGTTTATTTGAAATGTATCATGGGCAGGTCTAGACAAAATTATTCCAAGCTCATTCCTTTGGAAAAGCCAGCATTTGGAAATGAAGCCATTGTAAAGACAAGCTGGATTTGGAAGGCTTACTTACACTTTTGATTTTTCTTGCTGCTGCAAATGGGGGTGAGGCACAGGAATATTACATCCCATGCCATCTGGTTCAGGAACAATTATTACCCTCCGAGCATCAGGCTCCTGAACCCATGTGGATAACTTCACTCACCTCCAGTCTGAATTGATTCCACCACCTATGGACTCACCTTCAAAGACGCAAGAAGTTTGAGAGGAGGGAATTTCACTCAGGCCCTCTGCCTGAGTAGAAAAAAATGCAGCAAATTGTTGCAATGTAACTGAGCTCTGAATAGCAACCAATGCAGACCTTAGTAGTCTGAGAGGAGGGGATTTCCCCTATTCCCTATACTCCCACAACTGTATTACCACACACAGCTCCAATCTGACCTTGATAGACCTTATTTCCAAAAATGATGAGACAGCTATAGAGAAGTCATCACCCTGACACAGTGGTGCCAGAAAAACAACCTCACCCTCAATGTCGATAAAACAAAGGAGCTGATGATGGATTACAGGAGGAATGGTGACAGGCAAGGCCCTATTGATATCAATGGGACTGTAGTTGAGAGGGTGAGTAGCTTCAAGTTCTTCGGTACTTACATCACTGAGGATCTCACCTGGATTGTACATACCTGCCGCATGGTGAAAAAAGCACAACAGCGCCTCTTTCACCTCAGACAGCTGAAGGCATTTGGCATGAGTCCCCAGATGCTCAGGACTTTCTACAGTGGCACCAACGAGAGCATCCTGACTGGCTGTGGCACCACCTGATACAGGAACTGTACTATCCTCAAATACAGGGCACGGCAGAGAATGGTGCAGACAGCCCAGCGCATCTGTGGATGTGAATTTTTCTCTATCCAGGACACTTACAGCAGCAGGTGTGTAAAAAGGGCCTGGAGGATCATGAGGGACTCCAACACCCCAACTATAAACTGTTTCAGATGCTTCCATTTGGCAGACGGTACTGCAGCATTAAGAACAGGACTGACAGGCAGGACTCACTGGCAGCTTCTTTCACCAGGCCATCAGATTGATCAATACACATTGATCTGATTGCATACCTGACTGTACATACATGTATACAGAACAATTATGTATACAGTCTTAGTGTTTGGGCAATATCTTCCCACATTTCCCTTCCTTGTTGCTTAAACATTGCAACGGATATTTACTTCCTCATGTTGTGAGATTGATGTCAGAAATAAAAATCTTAATCTAATTCACTCAAGTCCACTGCCCGAATAGAGCTCTGACCAGTGACCAGGATTGATTAGCAACAGCAAATTAAAGGAAGGCAGGGGCAAACACCGTCCATTGTCTGAGTGGACAGAGTCAGAGTGGTGATCTTGAGGCATTAGCTCTTTGAGGCTTCAGTCAGAGATCAAAGAAACAAAAAAGCTCTAGGTAAAGTCTTTTCTCCTTCCCTTTGTTACATCTGCTCAGGTAGGACAGTAGAGATACCAGGCAGGTTAGTGGAATGCTCCACTTGCAGGATGTGGGAAGGCAGGGAGGCCTCCAGTGTCCCAGATGCCCACACCAACAAGAAGTACGTCCAGCTGCAGTGCCTAACAAACCGTGATAAGGAGCTGGAGCTGGAACTGGATGAACTCCGGTTCATTCGGGTGGCTGAAGGTGTGAGAGATAGGGTACATAGAGAGTTAGTTACGTTCGAGCAGCAGGGCACAGGAAACTGGGTGACAGTCAGGAAGGGGAAAGGGGTTATGAAGCCAGTGCAGAGTACCCCTGTGGCTATCCTCCTCAACAGCAGGTATATCACTTTGGATACTGTTGAGGGGGATGACCTAGTGAAGAAAAGTCACAGTGGTTGTGACTCAGAAGTGAAGGAGGGAGAAGCTCTCTGCAGTTCCTTGGGCCATGTGTAGAAAGTTGACGTACTAAGCCTGGACACATCCAGGTAGGATGTTTTCTATGGTATGTGACTACTCCAGTTCGGTTCCAGTCAATAATTACCCCAGGATATTGATTCAGTGATGGAAATGCCATCTCTGTTTTCTATAAAGCTGTTTCACTTACTTCAGAGAACAGACTAGATGCTGATTTAATGAATTAAAGATACTCAGTGTCCATTTTATTAGGTACAAGAGATAAGTAGCCATTGAGTGTATGCTCATGATCTACTCTGACTTAACTCACCACCTCAAAGTTAAACGTGTTGTGCTTTCAGAGATGCTCTTCTGCACACCACCGATGTAACACACGGTGATATGAGTTATTATCTTCTTTTTGTCAGCTGGAACCAGCCTGGCCATTCTCCTCTGATCTCTCTCACTAATGAGGCATTTTCATCCACAGATCTGCCACTCACTAAATGCTTTTTGCTTATCACACCATTCTCTGTAAACCCCAGAGGCTGTTGTGCATGAAAATCCCAGGAGAGCAGCGGTTTCTGAGATACTCAAACCACCCCATCTGGCACCAACAATCATTCTACAGTCAAAGTCACTTAGATCACATTTCTTCCCCATTCTGATATTTGGTCTGAACAACCACTGAACCTCTTGATCATGTCTGCGTGCTTTTATCCATTGAGTTGCTGCCACATGTTGGCACGTCAGCATGTATTTTGTGTTCAAGGCAAAGGGTGGGATTCAAATCCACAGCCTTCTGACTCAGAGACAGGAGATTTTTGTTTTATAATTCTTTCCTCATATGTGGATGTCACTGTCAAAGCCAGTAATTGCTAACACATCTCTGAATGCCAATTCACTGAGTGGTTTGCTTAACCTCAGTAAAGGTCAGCAATTTTGCTTTGGTTCTGGGACCATCGGACAGAAAAGAGTCATCAATAATAATTATAATCATCACCATAAGGTGAAGAAATGGTTATGGCACTGTGCCTGATCTGCTAGAGAAACTCAGTGGGTCAGGCAGCATCTGTAGAGGGAAATGGAGAAGTTGACTTTTCGGGTTGAGACTTCTGGAGACAAAGAATCTGTTACGAACAATAAAGTATCTGGTCCATATGGGGGGCGGAGGGAGGGGGAGAGGGAAAGGGAGGGAGAGAGAGAGAGAGAGTGTGTGTGTGTGTTTATATTAAGAAGTAGTGGGCACTTACAAGAATGAGGTATAAGCAGATTTAATCAATGCATACAATAGAGAAATCAAATTGTCAAGGGTAGCTTTAAGGTTGAGTTGAATAAGTGTATTCAGAATAATGTCTAATATGCTGAGGAATCAATGGACTATTTAATGAGACAGGATTAATTAATAATCTCATTTTAAAACATCCCCTAAAAAGGGTCTGACCATGGAATGAAAGAGCTTCAAATTCACTTTGAGGTTGAAAAGCCAATGTCTCAAATTGGTGTTCTGAATTGAAATAAAGACAATTGAAGTGACTTAAACACAGAGTTGGTTAAAGTGGTCTGATTGAGCCTTCAATATGACCTTAGGTAGGCCAGTCTTGAACACCACTTAGTGGACAACATCAGGGATGAATTTACATGTATGCAGAAAAGCAAGCTCCTCTTGTGATTTGTTCCCAGTGTCACCATGACAACAATGGTTTTGTTTTACAATGCAGAAGAACACCCACTGAGCCTTTGCCAGCTCTTTAGATCAATTCCAGCAGTACCAACAATAAGGTGCCTATTCGGGAATGCTGCCAATTGGCACAGTTCAGGCTGCAGAAGTACAGGCTGGGGGAGACAATGAAGCGCGTACAGCCACTGTAAAGGCTCTGTGGGGAAGCACTACGGTCAGGGCTACTAGATATCAAGGGCTGAGTCAGGTGGAGAAGCCCCCCAAATTGAGGGTAGAGTTTAGAAGAATGAAGGGGTATGTCATTGAAACTTATAGAATATTGAAAGGCCTAGATAGAGTGGGTGCAGAGAGGTGTCTGCTATAGTCTAGGACCAGGGGGCACAGCCTCAGAGGATGTCCCTTTAGAACAGAAACGAGGAGGGATTTATTTAGACAGAGAATGGTGAATCTGTGAAATTCATTGCCTCAGGTGGCTGTGGCAATGGGGTCTATTTAAAGCAGGGGTTCATAGGTTCTTGATTAGTAAGGGTGTCAACGTTATTGGAAGAAGGCGGCAGAACAGGGTAGAGAGGGATAATAAATCAGTCATGATGGAATGGCGGAGTGGACTCAGTGGGATGAATACCCTAATTCTGCTCCCATATCTATAAATATTTTGCATAATTTCTCCTTCTGTATATATATTTCTTATTGTAAATAAGGCTTATTGTTGAAAAAGAATCTGCTGGAGAATCTCAGCAGGTTAATCAGCCTGTGTATTAGGAAAGGACTTTTTGACGTTTCCGGTGAAAACCTTACATTAGGACCCATTCCCCCACATACTTCCCTGTCACGCATTCTCCCTCTCATGTCCTTCAACTCCATTTAATCCTGAAGTCACTAACGCTAGGAGCAATTAACTAATTAACCAACCAATCATTACATCTTTGTACAGGAATACAGGAAGGAGGTAGAGAGCTTAGTCACGTGATATCATGACAACAACCTTTCCTAAACGTCAACAAAAATAAAGAGCTGGTTATCGACTCCAGAAAGGGGAACTGAGCACATGCTCCTCTCTACATCAACGGTCTTGAGATTGAGATAACTGAGAGCTTCAGGTTGCTAGGTATGAACATCATCAATAGCCTATCCTGGTTCAAGCGTGTTAATGTTACAGCAATGTCTCTACTTCCTCAGGAAGCTGAAGAGGTTTAACATGTCACCATTGACTCTTGACAATTTTATCAATGTGCCATAGAAAGCATTCTGTTTGGATGCATAATGGCTTGGTAGGCAACTGTTCTGCATGTAACCACAAGTACAGTAAAGGGTTGTGGATACAGCTCAGCATATCACAGGAGCCAGCCTTCGCTCTACAGATTTTCGCTGCCTCAGTAACCAACCAGCAAAATCAAAAACCCACTCACCTCGGGCATTCTCTTTCCAACCCTTTCCCATTAGACAGAAGATGCAAAAAACTGAATGCATGTACCACCAGGCTCAAGGACAGCTTCCATCTTACTGTTATCAAAATCTTGAACGGAACTCTTGTACGATAAGCTGGACTGTTGGGCTTCGAATCTACCTTGTATTGATCTTGCACCTTCTAGGTATCCTCTATCCCCTCCCAACTTCTTATTCTGGGGCTTTCCCCCTTCCTTTCTAATGCTGAAGAAGGGTCTTGCCCCAAAACATCAGCTGTTTACTCTTTTCCATAGATGCTCCCTGGACTGCTGAGCTCATTCAGAATTTTGTGTGTGTTGTTTTGGATTTCCGGCATCTGCAGAATTTCTCGTGTTTATGACTTGCACTTTATTGTTTACTTGCACTACCCATTTTCAGTACATTTTCATTCTACATTGGTGCTGCTTTACCTTATTTCAGCACAATGCACTATGTATGAACAATATACATGTCAAGCTTTACACTGTATCTAGGTACACGTGACAACAATAAACTAATTCCTACACCAATTATTGGAATGCAGGAGAAGAGCACCTGAGAAGGTCCACATGATCACAGGGAGGATTTACAGAAACCCCGCACAGGGAGTAGCCAAGGCCAATTCCCTTAAGTAGTGAGGTAGTAGTGCTGAATATTGTGTCACCTTAATATTGTGATGAGATTCTTCCTGTCCCAGCTCTGAAGACAATGTTGCTGCCTATTAATAGAAGCTCTGACAATGATGTTATTGTGATGGTCTTTATAACATCTAATGATAAATGCTGTTTATACTGGCGAGAATCCATCCATCTGAGCCATTCCATAGTGCTTGACTTTATGATTTCTGTCAAATCTGTGTCGTGGCAGATGGAATTCAATCCGGAAGAGTGTAAAGTGACTCACTTTAGAAGGTTGAACATCAGGACAGAATATAGGGTTAATGGCAGTATTCTTAACTCCGTATGTGTGAACAGATGCATCCTGTCCATCGATCCCTCAAAGCTGTTATGCAGGTTGATAGGATGCTTAAAAAAGCATATGGTGTGTTGGCCTTTATTAGCCAGAAATTGAGTTTAAGAGCAGTGAGATAATGTTGCAGCTCTATAAAATCCTGGTTAGACCACACTTGGAGTATTGTGATCAGTTCTGGTCGCCTCATTATCAGAAAGATGTGGAAGTTTCAGAGAGACTGCAGAGGAGATTTACCAGGATGCGGCCTAGATTAGAGAGGATGCCTTATGTGATAGACAGAAGGGTGACTTGATAGATGTTTACAAGATGACAAGAGGCATAGATAAAGTGGACAGGCAGAAACTTTTTTCCTGGAGCAGAAATGGCTAAAATGAGGGGGCATAATATGAAGATGATTGGAGCACAGTATAGGGGAGATGTCAGATGCAACTTTTTTTTTACAAAAAGAGACAGTGCATGGATCAAACAACACACACAAAATGCTGGTGGAACACAGTAGGCCAGGCAGCATCTATAGGGAAAGGCGCTGTTGACGTTTCGGGCCGAGACCCTACATCAGGACAAACTGAAAGGAGAGATACTAAGAGATTTGAAAGTAGTGGGGGGAGGAGGAAATGCAAAATGATAGGAAAAGACCGGAGGGGGTGGGATGAAGCTAAGAGCTGGAAAGGTGATTGGCGAAAGTGATCCAGAGCTGGAGAAGGGAAAGGATCATGGGATGGGAGGCCGAGGGAGAAAGAAAGGGGGAGGGGGGGAGCACCAGAGGGAGATGGAGAACAGGCAGGGTGATGGGCAGAGAGAGAGAGAAAAAAAACAGAGAACTAAATACGTCAGGGATGGGGTAAGAAGGGGAAGAGGGGCATTAACGGAAGTTAGAGAAGTCAATGTTCATGCCATCAGGTTGGAGGCTACCCAGCCGGTATATAAGGTGTTGTTCTTCCAACCTGAGTGTGGATTCATCTTGACAGTAGAGGAGGCCATGGATAGATATATCAGAATGGGAATGGGACGTGGAATTAAAATGCATGGATCATACTGCCTGACGTAGTGGCAGAGGCAGATACATTAGGGACATTTTAGAAACTCTTTGATAGGCAATGGATGAATGAAAAATGGATGAATTTGTGGAAGGGAAGAGTTAGATTGATCTTAGAGTAGGTTATAATGCTGGCACAACATTCTGGGTGGTAGGGCCTGTACTGTATTGGAATGATCAATGGTCTATGAAACCATTATTTTATTACCACAAATTCTCATTGAAATTACTTGGAAATATATCTGCAATTCCTTCCCATAAGGGAACATAAGACATAGGAGCAGAATTAGGCCATTCAGCCTATCAAGGCTGCTCCACCATTCCCTCATGACTGATCCCGGATCACACTCTAACCCATATTCCTGCCTTCTCATCATACCCTTTGATGCCCTGACCAAACAGGAGACTATCAATTTTTGTTCTAAATAGATATACGCTCTTGGCCTCCTTCGCAGTCTGCGGAAGAGCATTCCACAGATTCACTACTCCCTGGCTAAAAAAAAATCCTCCTTACCCCTGTTCTAAAGGATTGCCCCTCAATTTTGAGGCTGTGTCCTCTAGTTCTAGACACCCCACTATAGGAAACATCCTCTCCACATCCACCTCATCTAATCCTTTCACCATTCGATAGGTTTCAATGAGATCCCCCTGCATTCTTCCAATTTCTAGTGAGTACAGGCCCAAAGCTGCCAAAATCTCCTCATGTGTTAACCCCTTTGTTCCCGGAGTCATCCTCCTGAACCTCCCTTGGACTTTCTGATACGCTAGATAACGCATCTTATCTGAGATACAGGGCCCAAAACTATTGACAAAACTCCAAGTGTGGCGGAACCAGTGTCTTATAAATCCTCAGCATTATCTCCTTGTTTTTATGTTCTATTTCCCCTTGAAATAAATGCTTACATTGCATTTGCCTTCTTTACCACAGAATCAACCTGCAAATTAATCTTCAGGGAGTCTCGCACAAGGATTCCTAAGTCCCTTTGCAGCTCTGATCTTTGAATTTTCTCCCCATTTAGATAATAGTCTGGTCCTTTGTTCTTTTTACCAAAATGCGTTATCATACATTTCCCAACACTCTATTTCATCTGCCACTTTTTTTACCCATTCTTTCAATTTGTCTAAGTCCTGCTGCAATCGCATTGCTTCCTTAGCACTACCTACCCCTCCACCTATCTTCATATCATCTGCAAATTTTGCCACAAGGCCATCAATTCCATTATCTAAATCACTGACAAACAATGTGAAAAGTAGCAGTCCCAACACTGACCCCTGAGGAACATCACTAGTCACTATCAGCCAACCAGAAAAGCCCCCTTTATTCCCCCCCCCCCCCAATGCCTCCTGTCTGTCAGCTATTCCTCTGTCCATGCTAGTATCCTTCCTGTAACGCCATGGGATTTTATCTTATTCAGCAGCCTCATGCGAGGCACTTTATCAAATGCCATCTGAAAATCCAAGAAAATGGCCTCTCCTTTGTCCACCCTGCTTGTTATTTCCTCAAAGAACTCTAACAGATTTGTCAGGCAATATTTCCCTTTACTGAAACCATCTTAACTTTGACTTATTTTATCTTTAGTTTCCAAGTACCACAAAACCTCAACCTTAATAATAGACCTCAACACTTGGCCAACTACTGAGGTTAGGCTGACTGGCCTACATTTTCCTTTCTTTTCTCTTCCTCTTTTCTTAAAGAGTGGAGTGACATCTGCAATCTTCCAGTCCTCTGGGACCATGCCATAATCAAGTGCTTTTTGAAAGATTGTGACCAATGCATCCATTATCTTTTCAGCATCCTCTCTCAGGAGTCTGGAACGTAGTCCATCTGGTCCAGTTGACTTATCCATCTTAAGACCTTTGAGTTTGTCTTGCACTTTTTCCGTTGTAATGACAATGGCACTCACTCCTGCTCCCTGACACTCACGGACCTCTGGCACACTGCTAGTGTCTTCCACCGTGAAGACTAATGCAAAGTACTCATTGTGTATCTGCCATTTCTTTGTCCCCATCACCAGCATCGTTTTCCAGTGGTTCAATATCAACTCTCACCTCCTCTTTACTCTTTATATAACTGAAAAAATCTTTTAGTATCCTATTTTATATTAATGGCTCGTTTGTCCACATATTTCATCTTTTCCATTCTCATGGCTTTTTTAGCTGTCTTTTGTTGGATTTTTAAAAAAATCCAACTTCCCACTCACTTTTGCTACATTATATGCCCTTTCCTTGGCTTTTATGCAGTCCTTGACTTCCCTTGTCAACCAAGATTGCCTACCCCTGCCATTTGAGAACTTCTTCCTCTGTGGGTCATATCTATTCTGTGCCTTGTGGACTATTCCTAGAAATTCAGTCACCTCTTCTCTGCTATCATCCCCACGAATATCCCTCTCCAATCCATCTAGAAAAGCTCCTCTCTCATGCCTCTGTAACTCTCTTTATTCCACTGTGATATTGATAAATGAGACTTATTCTTCCCCCTCTCAGATTGCAGTATGAATTCAATCATATTATGATCATCGACTCCTAAGGGTTCCTTTACCTTAAGCTCCCTAATAAATTCTGGATTATTACACAACACCCAATCTAAGATAGCCTTTCCCCAAGCAGGCTCAAGCACAGGCTATTCTAAAAAAAAAATCTCATAGGCATTCAACACATGCCCTGTCTTGCGACCCGATACCAACTTGATTTTCCCAAATCCCTTGCATATTGAAGTCCCCATTACAATTGTGACATAACGCTTATTACATGCCCTTTCCAGCTCCATTTACAGTCTCAACCCCACATCTTGGCTACCATTTGGAGACCAAAAATGATTCCCATGATGTTTTTTATCACCCTTGCAGTTTCTTAACTCCACCCATAAAGATTTGACGTTCCCTGACTGAATGACCCCTCTTTCTGAAGATGTAAATCCATCTCTTACCAACAGAGCCACACCACTGCCTATGCCTTCCTGCCTGTTCTTTTGATACTAAGTATATCCTTTGATATTAAGCTCCCAATATGACGTTCTTTTTGCCATGACTCATTAATGGCCACAACATCATACTGAGCAATCTCTAATTGTGTCATGAGTTCATCCATCTTACCAATGCCACATCAAAATATTGGCACTCCCCAAATCATAAAAGGAATGGTCTCATCACTTAGTTTGCTCCATTTCAAATAAGCAGCTGACTGCCACTCTTTCAGGGGATAAGTGGTGATGGGCTGTAACTGCAGTATTAACATTATAAACTAAATTTTACAGCATATTAACAATACTTCATTATAGCCTCTGAAGGCAGCTTTTTGATGTGAACGAGACAGTGAATATACCTCCAGGATTAGTGATCACTGAGTACTTTCTGAGTGATTTTTCTGTCTTCCCTCTTCAATAATTAAACAGAGATTAACTATTAAAGTTTAATGTAGATCCCCTTAAATAGAAAACAGGAAAGAAATGACACACACATTTACACTACGCGCTTCATTTCTTTTGTACAGTGTGGGCAGGCAGCCATTTGTTCCCCTTCAGAAGCTTGAAATGGAGATGTTGCTTCTTGAACAACTGTAGTCCACATGATAACAATATGCCCACTGATATGGTTGAGTAGGGAGTCCAACTATTTAGACCCAGAGGCAAGGCCAGAAATGGTGATAAATTTACAAGTCAGGGTGGTGTGTGACTTAGAGGCCAAATTGCAAGAGATGACTTTCTAATATCCTCAACTTAACCCTCCTCCCAGGAGAGTTAAATCAACACAATCAACCCCCCAGAACCCCCACATGCATATCACCTAGTGTCATGTTATGTATATACAATCAATTACTTGTACAACGTATTTGAGAGGATTGCTTTTATATTTATAGTTATTGTAGCATTTTTTGTACCTTTATTGTGCGTTATTGTGTTTTTTATGTCGTATCAGATCTGGAGTAACAATCACTTTGTTCCCCTTTACACTTGTTTACTGAAGAATGCCAATAAACAATCTTGAATCTTGAGAGAGAGATGCTGTCAAAGAGACTTTGTGGGATGTTGCAGTGTATTGTGTAACATTTTTACACAACCAGTCACAGAATGGTTACAGTATGGAATGAGATCATTCGGACCATCAAGTCTATACTGGCTCTGAGAGAAATTCAGCTCATCCCACTCCCTTAGGAATTCTCCAGGGTCCTGTCAATTAACTTATTTCTAGCTCCTTTTCGAGGTGGTGAACCTGTAGGCTTTATTGCCACAAATGGCCCTGAGTCATTGAGTATTTTTAAAGCAGAGATTCTTGATTAGAAAGGGTGTCAAAGTTAAGGGAAGAAAGCAGAAAAAGGGGTTGAGAGAAAAAATAACTCAGTCATGATTGTATGAAGGAGCAGGTTTGATGGGCAGACTGGGCTAATTCTGCTCCTATGTCTTATGTCAGCACATTTCAGGAACCCGCCACTCTCTGCGCTAAAAACACATCCCTCACATTTCCATTGAAACGACCCCTTTTCATCTGAAAAGCATACCCTCTTTTATTTGACATTTCAACCCTGGGGAGAAAAGATATTGTCTGTTTACTCTGGCCATGCCTCTCATGATTATAAACTACTATCAGATCTCCACTCAGCCTCTGCCACTCTAGAGAAAACAACCCAAGTTTGTCCATCCTCTGGTTATAGCACATGCTCTCTATTCTAGCCAACATCCTGAAAAATCTCTTCTACATCCTTTCTAAAGCCTCAACATTCTTCCTATAACGAGGTGAGCAAGACTGTACACAATACTCCAGACGCAGCCTAACCAGAGTTCTGTGTTTCTTCCATTCTCTACCTTTATTGATAATCCCAGGGATGTGAGTACTCTATTAACCACTTTTACCACCTGCCCTTCCACTTTCTTTGCTCTAAGTTCCAGCATCTGAAGTCATTTCTGTCTGCAAACTAAGTGCAGCCAGATCATTTTATCAGGTGAAGTTCATTCAGATACACTCACACTCTGCACTTACAAGCAGATAGTAATCGCCTCACTACACCATGGAAATTTAGCTTTTAATAGCAATCTAACACACACATACCTACGCTTTTCATCAACATATTTCCTGCTCAAGTCTCATCAACCAAAAATGAAAGGGGAAAATTGACGGTGGTGTGTTACCAGACATTGCACATTTATTGTGTGGTCCACATCTTATTGCTCTTCAGAAGTCCAAGCTCAGTCAGAACACACAGAACATAGAATATTAGAGCACAGTACTGTAGATGCGCTTCTGCCCACCATGTTATGCTCACCTTTAAACCTACTCTAACCATTCTCTACTCTACAATTCTCATTTATCTTTCATCCACACGCCTAGCTAAGAGTTTCTTAAATGCCCTTCATACATCTGCCTCCAGCACCACCCCTGGCAGGGCATTCCACCCACTCACTGCTCTCTGTGTCAAAAACATACCTCTAACATCCCCCTTATACTTTCCTCCAATTACCTTAAAGTTATGCCCCCTCATCTTGCTGACATTGAGAGAAAGGTTGCCATCATGACACCAATGTGTACGTATAGATTGACTGATACATTTATTTTGGGGCAAAGCACAGTAACAGACTCTTCCAGCTCAATGAGCCCACACCACCCAATTACACCCATGTGAACCTATTAATCATAATAAAGATTAACCTAATAACTGTAATTGAATGTAATAACCAAACAATTAGCCGCGCATCTTTGGAATGTGGGTGGAAACCGGAGCACCAAGAGGAAACTCACATGGTCATGGGGCGAACACACAAATTCCTTACAGACATTGGTGGGAATTGAATCCATATTGCTGGCACTGATCTAGCATTATGAAAACTACTATGCTAGCATGCCAACCCCCAATGCCACATCGCTAGGCTCTCTATTTCCTTTATACCTTTTGACTTCCATCTCATGGACACTCCTGGCCACAGCTTCAATTGATTCGCGTTCTGTTCTTCTCATGATGCTGAATGCAGGATGATGATTTGCTCCTGATGAGTGATGATTAATATAGATAGGTAAGCCTTCCAATCAGCCTAAAAAAACATAGTGGTTGCAGTCCGGTCCATCACAGGAAAAGCCCACCCTACCATTGAACACATCTACAAGGAGCATTGCCACATGAAAGCAGCATCCATAATCAAGTCTCCTGCCTCCCCCACCCACATCGTGCTCACTTCTTGCTGCCACAATGGAAAGTAGGCACAGCAGCCTTGGGTCCCACAGCACCAGGTTTAGGAATAATTATTACTCTACAACCATCAATCAGGTTTCTGAAACAATGTGGAGAACTTCATTCACCTCAACACTGAACACATTCCACAACCTATGGACTTGCTTTCAAGCTCTGTATCTCATGATCTCAATATTATTTATTTTCTATTATTATTTGGGTTTTTTTTTTTGTATTTGCACAGCTTGTCTTCTTTTGCTGATTGGTTGTTTCTCTTTTTTCATGTGTAGTTGTTCATTGATTCTACCATCGAATGTGAATGCCCACAGGAAAATGAATCTGTGACACAGAGTGTATTTTTGTATGTAGGTGGCCTTCTGCTGCTGTAGCCGATCAGCTTCAATGTTTGTGCATTGTGCATTCAGGGATGTTCTTCTGCACACCTCTGTCAAAATGTGTGGTTATTTGAGTTACTGTTGCCATCCTGTTACCTTGAACCAGTCTGGCCATTTTATTCTGACCTCTCTGATTAAGAATGCATTTTCACCCGCAGAGCAGCCACTCACTGGACTTTGTTTGTTTTTCACACCATTCTCTGTAATCTGTAAAGACTGTTGTGTGTGGAAAAACCCAGGAGATCAGCAATTTCTGAGCTACTCAAGCCACCCTGTCTGGCACCAACAATCATTCCACAGTCAAAGACACTTAGATCACATTTCTTCCTGGTGTTTGGTCTGAACAACAACTGAACCTCTTGACTGTGTCTGCATGTTTTTTCTGTATTGAGTTGCTGCCACATGATTGGTTGATTAAATATTTGCATTAACGAGCAATTGTACCAGAGTAAATCATAAAGTGACCAGTGAGTGTATGTACAATGATAATATATTTACTTTGAGCTCCTATTGCACTATCCTCACTCACTTCCCTTTAGCTTGAGCACACTTACACCCTCCCCAATTCCGGTTTTAATTCATACATCTTGAAACCTTCTAAATTTCACAGGAGGATTCTTGGTGGTTTGTGTCCAATTTAGGGTAGAACTTATTTTACATTCCAACATTTTCCTTTGACCTGTCAAATTCTTAGCCACAGCACAGAGCATAGTAGTTTACATTTGGTGTGGAGACTCTGGGTTCAAGTTAAGTACTGTAGTACTTTTGGCCAGCACCACACTGTGGTATTTTCCTAAATGCTGGTCTGTTGAAATTCCATCTTTTGTAGGAGTTATGGGGCTTGGTCAGATGTTTGCTATAGAAATATATATAGGGGCGTCTTTTTAAAACGGAGATGAGGAGGAATTTCTTTAGCCAGAGAGTGATGAATCTGTAGAATTCTTTGTCACAGGCAGCTGTAGAGGCAATGTCTTTATGTATACTTAAGGCAGAGGTTGATAGATTCTTGATTGGTCAGGGCATGAAGGGATATGGGGAGAAGGCAGAAGATTGGGGCTGAGAGAAAAATTGGATCATCCATGATGAAATGGTGGAGCAGACTCAATAGGCCAAGTGGCCTAATTCTGCTCCTATATCTTATGGTCTTATATATACACGTTACGGTGAATTCCGGTTAACTGAGGCAACTACTTATTTGGGATGACTCTCAAAGACCAAAAGCTAATCAGGAAAACAGCCAGGATTCCCTTCATGTATCTGAGATATTAGGACAGGAGACTGTTGCGGAACAGTTTTTAACCAACATCGGACACATGAACTTATGTGACCGTTAGACACTATATTGGGCTTAGAGTAAACGATTTTTAAATAGCACCAATTGCATGTGTTTGTGTTGAACATCAGTGATTTTTGTCACTGATAGTTAACATAGAAACATAGAAACATAGAAAATAGGTGCAAGAGTAGACCATTCGGCCCTTTGAGCCTGCACCGCCATTCAGTATGATCATGGCTGATCATCCAACTCAGAACCCTGTACCTGCTTTCTCTCCATACCCCCTGATCCCTTTAGCCACAAGGGCCATATCTAACTTCCTGATGTGTCCCAACAAACCAGAACCCATTGTGTGTGTATATATAAATATGATGGTGGTGGGAAAGAAGATGTTCCTAAAATGCTGAGTGTGCATCGCCCTGCAGCAAAAGGAACATAGGAACTTTGACTTCTGTTTCTGTAGCTGCTCCTGCAGTCTGTTCCTCTTAGAACTTAGTCAAAGATAGTATGGACTTGTGACTAAGCTCAGAATTGAAATGTAACATAATGTGCTAGAGGAACTCAATTGGTTAAGCGGCATCTATGGCCGAGACCCTTCATCAGGATCCAATGCCGAAAGTTCTGCCGAGCTCCTCCAGCATTTTGTGCGTTACTCTGGATATTCAGCATTTGCAGAGCCTCTTGCATCGCTGAATCCAAGGACTGTCCTTTCAAAGAGAGAGGTTAGCGCAATACTTCACAGCACCAGCAAGCAGTGTTGGAAGTTTAATTCCTGCCTTTGGCTGTGGGAAGTCTGCATAATTCTGCACTGGGATGGCTCCATGTGCGGCTGCTCTCTACCCATGTACTCCACCACACAACCGGCATCTGACACTGAGTCTGGACAAGTAACATGTTCCTATACTCAAACCACCCTTACTTTATCATTTCCTATATTATCACCTCATGTACAGACACTCCTGTGTCTAGCATCACTTTATGGACATACAATCAATCTATGTATATAAGCTACCTTAAGAATTTATATTTATTGTGTTTTTTAAATTTTGTTCTTTATCTTACTGTGTATTTTTGTGCAGCATCAGATCCAGAGTAACGATTATTTCATTCTCATTTACATTTGTGTACAAGAAATTACATTAAACAATCTTGAATCTTGAGTAGCACACACAAAATGCTGAAGGAACTCATCAGGACACGCAGCATCTATGGAAATTAATTAAGAGTTAACATTTCAGGATGAGACACTTCATCAGGACTGGAAAGGAAGGGGGACTAAGCAGGTAAGGGAGGAGAAGGAGTACAAGCTGGCAGGAGGTAGGTGAGACTGGCTGAGAGGAAAGCGGGTGGGTAGAGGAGTGGAGAATGAAATAAGAAGCTTTGAGGTGATAGATGGAAAAGTTAACATGCTGAAGAAGAATAAATCTGATAGGAGAGGAGAACAGGAAGGAGGAGGACCATCAGAGGGAGGTGTTAGACAGGTAAGGAGAAGTGAAGAGGTGAGAAGGGAGCCAGAATGAAGAATGAGAGAGAAGGGGAAGAGAGAGAAATTACGTAAGTTAGAGAAATCGATGTTCATGCCATCAGATTGGAAGCTGTCCAGGCAAAGTATGAGGTGTGGACATGTAAGCTTGGAGGCCACAAGCTCACATGTCAGAATGGGAATGGGGATTGGAATTTAAGTGGTCGGCCGCCAGGAAGTCCTGCTTGTTGCAAATGAAGTGAAGGTTCGTGACAAAGTGGTCTCCCTACTTTACTGAAGTCGAGGGAACTGCACTGGGAGCATCGGATCTGGTAGATGATCCTGAAAAACTCACAGGAGAAATGTTGCCTCAGCTGGAATGACTGTTTGGACTCCTGAATGATGGTGAAGGAGGAGATTAATGGGCAGGTGTAGCACTTATTATGCCTGCAAGAGTAAGTGCCTGGAGACAGGTCCATGGGGAGAGGGGAATGGACAAGAGAATCATGGAGGGAGCAATCCTTGCAAAAAGCAGAGAGTAGGGGAGAGGGTAAAGATGTGTTTGTTAGTAGGATCCCGTTGGCAATGGCAGACATTGCGGAGAATGATGTGCTGGATCCAGAGACAAGTGGGGTGATAGGCAAAGACGAAAATCCTTGTCCTCCTGAGTCCAGGAATCAAATTTATAACAAGTGATAAACTGGAAAACAAGATGTAACACAACAAGTCTCTGCCCTTGAGGGGTGAAGGATATGGTCTCCAATGAGCAGAATAGCTTGATGCTGCTCCTATGTCTTCTGGACTATGGACTTGGTGGACTATGGACCCATCAAAGCTGACTGAAATTGTAATTGGAAAGTGCCAATTTCAACTACCAGCCCAGCCAATTAATACTGAAATCCCACTCTTATGAGGCACTCTGCTGCTTTTCTTTGACACTAGTCTCGATGTGAAATGTTGCAACCTGCTTCTAACGAACCATGATTAACATCATCTGATATGCTAGATCCTGTCTCAGTTTCCCGGAAGGCAGACAGACCTTAGTGGAATCATTCACGCCCTCTGCGAACCCAGTCCTATTTCCTTGCCTTGCTCCCTTTCCCTTGTGCTATCATCCCCTTTGTCATTTGATGCAGAGTGATGCGGCTGTGACCACCCCTACCTCAAGGCTCCAGGGCGTTCTGATTCCCTGTGACTATACTATTCTCCCTTGGGTGCTCTGGGTTCCTCCTACATCCCAGAGACATTCCAGCCAGCTAATTCAGTATCTCATCAGTGTATCTAATTGGCTAGAAGAATCAAACAGAGGTTATTCTGCATGTGAGAGAAGAGGTTGCAGGAGCACAGAGAGTAGAGGAGAAAGAGGGTCGGGTTGATGGGATTACATTGACCCAAAGGATAGAATGGCCCCCATCTGTGCAGTATTCAGTATCACATCTGTTCTGTCCTATTCTTCTTCCTCCTATTCCTTGCCTCTGCACTTACTTAGTATTTACTCTCAGTGGCCACTTTATTCGGTGCCGCCTGTACCTAATAAAGGGTCACTGAGAGTATGTTTCTGATCTTCTGCTGCTTAGTCTATTCACTTCAAGATTTGATGTGTTGCTGCGTTCAGAGATGCTCTTCTGCGCACCACTGTTGTAACATGTGGTTATTTGAGTCACTGTTGCCTTCCTGTCAGCTCGAACCAGTCTGGCCATTCTCCTCTGACCTCTCTCATTAACAAAGTGTTTTTGCCCACAGAACAGCCACTTACTGAATGTTTTATTTGTTTTTTGCACCATTCTCTGCAAACTTTAGAGTTTTCTAAATGAAAATCCCAGTAGATCAGCAGTTTCTCAGACACTCAAACCACACTGTCTGATACCAACATTCATTATATGGTAAAAGTCACTTAGATCACATTTCGTCTCCATTCTGATCTTTGTCTGAACGACAACTGAACCTCTTGACCATGTATGCACACTTTTATGCATGGAGTTGCTGCAACCTGATTGGCTGATGAGATGTTTGCATTAACGAGCAGGTGTACAGGTGTATCTAATAACGTGACCACTGAATGAATACCAGCAACACTCCATTGACACTCAACAAATTTTATTGATGCACCATAGAGAGTATCCTATCTAGATGCACCAGGGTTTGGTATGTCAACTGCTCTGCACAAGACTAAAGAAACTGCAGAGAGTTGTGGACACAGCTCAACACTTCACAGAAACCAGCTTCTCTTTCCTGAACTCTGACTACATTTCTTACTGCCTCAGTAAATCAGACAGATTAGGGAAAGGCCCCACCCATCCCAGTCATAACAAACTCCCATTTCTTGAATCCATAAATATCTCCTTCTACCTTGTTAAAGCAGCTGGCATAATAAAAGACCCCATCCACCCTGGGCTTTCCCTCTTTTCCCATTGGACAGAAGATACAAAATCCTGAAAGCACATACCACCAGGCTCAAGAACAGCTTCTATTCTGCTAAAAGGCCAATTATAAGACCATAAGACACAGGAGCAGAATTAGGCCATGCAGCCCATCGAGTCTGCTCCGCCATTGCAGCATGGCTGATCCCGGATCACACTGAACCCCATACACCTGCCTTCTTGCCATAACCTTTGATGCCCTGAGCAAACAGGAAACTATCAATTTTTTCTATAAATATATCCGTGATCTTGGCTTCCATCGCAGTCTGTAGCAGAGCATTCCACAGATTTACTACTCTCTGGCTAAAAAAGGATCCTTCTTACCTCTGTTCCAAAGGGTCACCCCTCAATTCTGAGGCTGTGTCCTCTAGTTCTGGATAGCACCCACCACAGGAAATGTCCTCTCCACATCCACCCTATCTAGTCATTTCAACATTCAGTAGGTTTCAAACAGATCCCCACATATTCTTCTAAATTCCAGTGAGTGCAGGCTCAAAGCTGCCAAACGCTCCTCATATATTAACCCCTTCATTCTTGGAATCATGAACATCCTCTCCAATGACAACACACCCTTTCTGAGATATGGGGCCCAAAACTGTTGACAATACTCCAAGTGTAGCATGGCTAGTGTCTTATAAAGGCTCAGCATTATCTCCATGCATTTATATTCTATACCCCCTGAAATAAATGCCAACGTTGCATTTGCCTTCTTTACCATAGACTCAACCTGTAAAATAACCTTCTGTGAGTCTTGCACGAGGACTCTTAAGACCCTTTTCACATCTGACATTTGAACCTTCTCCCCATTTAGGTAATAGTCAGCACTTTTGTTCTTTTTACCAAAATGCGTTATCATACATTTCCCAACTCTATATTCCATCTGCCACCTTTTTGTTCCATTCCAGTTTGTCTAAGCTCTGCTGCAATTGCATTGCTTTCTCAGCACTACCTACCCCTTTACCTGTTTTTGTATCATCCACAAATTTTGCCACAAAACCACCATTATCTAAATCATTGGCAAACAAAGTGAAAAGTAGTGGTCCCAATACTGACCTCTGAGGAGCACCACTAGTCACTGGCAGCCAACCAGAAAAGGCCCCTTTTATTCCCACTTATTTCCTCCTGCCTGTCAGCCATTCCAGTATCCATGCCAGTATCTTTCCTGTAACACCATAGGACTTCATCTTGCTAAGCAGCCTCATGTGTGGCACCTTATCCAACACCTTCTGAAAATCTAAGTATATGGCATCCACTGCTTCTCCTTTGTCCATCTGCTTTTCACATCCTTGAAGAACTCTAACAGATTTGTCAGTCAAGATATCCACTGAGAGAAACCATGCTGGTTTTGACTTATTTTATCATCAGTCTCCAAGTACTGCAAAACTTCATCCTTACTAATAGACTCCAACACTTTTCCAACCACTGAGATTAGGCTAACTGCTGTTGGAAGACGACTGAATGGCGTGATAATATGGAAACCTGACCTCACAATCTACCTCATTATGGCTTGCATCTTATTGTCTGCCTGCACTGTACTTTCTCTGTAAGTGTAACAGTTTATTCTGCATTCTGTTATTGTACCATCTCAATGAACTGATGTGATTAAACAATCTGTGTAGATGGCATGAAAAACAAGGTTTTTCACTCTGCAGTAGTACATATCACGATAATGAACCAATTACCACTTAAGCAGTATATCATGTGCCTCATGTTATATCTGGCTTCACGATTCTCTGGAGAACACTGAGACTGTGAAAGGTGCTATATTGATTTAAGTTATGTATACTTCAATGTGGATTATTCAAAATGAACAGTGCAATAGAACCTTTAAACAACCATAAAAATATGGTAAATTGGAGCATGAAACACTCGAATTATGGAGTATTCCACCCTTTCTAATTAATAACCTATCAACTTCCACTTTAAATATACCCAATGACTGAGACTCTACAGCTACCTTTGGCAATGAATTCCATAGATACATCACCCTCTGACTAAAGAAATTCCTCCTCATCTTTATTGTGGAGGGACATAGTTCTATTCTGAAGAAGTAACCACTGGTGCTAGACTCTTCAACTATCAGAAAGATCCTCTCCTCATCTACACTATCTTGGTTTTTCAATATTCAATATGTTTCCATGAGAGCCCCCCAACCCCATTCTTCTTCTAAAGTCCAGCAAGTACAAGCCCAGAGCCATCAAACACTCCTCATACGTCATTCACAGGATCATTCTCTGAACCCTCTCCAATGCCAGCAGATCTTTTCTTCAATAAGGAGCCCAAAAGTGCTCACAATACTCCGTGCGGTCTGACCAATGCCTTACAAAGCCTCAACATTACATCCTTCCTTTTATATTCTAGTCCTCTCGAAATGAGCGCTAACATTGCATTTTCCTTCCTTACTATCAACTCAACCTGCAAATTAACCTGTACAAATAATCCCAAATCCCTTTGCATCTCTAATTCCTGATATGCTTTGCATTTAGAAAACAATCTATGCCTTTTAATACTCCTTCTACGCTAGTTTATGTCTTAATTTGACACTAAACAGCTCCTATAAATCATCTGAGCATCTCTACTTAGGGGGGATTTTGAGGACTGGAATAGAATACAGCATGCATTATCCAGGATAACATTTGATCTATGAGAATTAAAATGCAAGGGTAGATTTTACAGTCAAAATTTGCAAGAATTTATTATGAATAATCTGATCAAAGCATTCGAGATATCAATTTTAGAAAGTGAACTTCTCCACCGATCATTCAATACCTCAAAAGTAGAAGATACAAAAGCTGAAAGCATATACCACCAGCCTCGTAAACCCCGATATTATAAGACAATTTAATGTTTCCCTAAGATAGACTCTTGACCTCACAATCTACCTTGTTTTGATCTTACACTTTATTATCTACTGCACTACATTTCCCCTGTAGCTGCTGAACTTTATTCTGCATCCTGTTATCGTTTTACCTTTTACTACTCCAGTGCCCTGTGTAATGATCTGATCTGTATGAACGATATGCAAGACAAGCTTTTTATTGTACTTTAATTTGGAAATGGAATTGGGATAGGTGAAGCAGACTCAATGGGCTGAAAGGCCCATTTTTCCTGCTATTTCACATTCCAATTTTGAAATTAGAAGGACTGGGAATACTAAATGCACATTCATGCATTTGAGCAAGATGCAAAAGAATAACATAATTTCTATGGGCACAAACTCAGAGTGTTGCAGTGTTACATTCATTCCACACTAACATAAGGAAGTGAATATTGTAATATATCAAAACAAGATAAGTGAGACTCAAAGCTGCAGAAATGTGGTTTTTGAGAAGAATGATGTTAATATCATGGAAGGACAGAGGAACGAATGAGGAAGTGCTGCAGAAAGCTGGAACGAGAAGAGAGCTGATATCATCAGTCAGGAAATGGCAGCTGGAAATTTGAGGACCTGTACTGAAGAAAGAAAAGCTCAAACATCTTTCAGTGATGGGAAATATTGATGGAAGAAAAAGTTGTGGTCAACAGTGCATGACATTCATGAGCTACATCAAGGGATAGACAGGTAAATGTTTTGAAAAACTTAGAACTTCTCAGATTAAGGACAGGTGAAAGACCATGATGACCCACCTCTCATGACACGGCACATAATGATGATGATGATGATGTCTTATGGAATTGGTTTATTATTGTCACTTGTAGTGACAGCAATAAACCAATTCCAGTTCCAGTTCCACACTGATTCTGGCCGCTTAGGGAATTCAGTACGACTGGGTAAAGTCCAAGAATTTGAACAAAACCTTTCAAAAGTGAAGTTCAGAAAGAACGCCACATGCAGAGAATGTGGGAAGATTGGTAATCTCATTTACAAGAAGCTGCTGGGTCAACTCTTCATTGTAATGTTAATCACAGGAATTGAAGGATGTGGAGCCAGGCCAGTGGATGCTGGAGCAGACTTGTAAGAGTGAGTGAAGCCTGAAGGGTCACACCAGAGTTCCCATTTAGTCCACTTGTCAGGTTGTGATCATAGACATAATAGCATAATACACTCACTGTGCGCTGTGTTGTATGATATGGGCGATTATGGTCTTTCCACGACCCATGATTGTTTTTGGCAAATGTTCCTACAGAAGGGGTTTGCCATTCCTTTCTTCTGGACAGTGTCTTTACAAGATGGGTGATCCCAGCCATTGCAAATATTCTTCAGAGGTTGTCTGCCTGGTGTCAGTTGTTGAATAACCTGGACTTGTGATGTGCACCGGCTGCTCATGCAACCATCCACCACCTGCTCCCATGGCTTCCCATGACCCTGATCGGCGGGGGGGGGGGGGGGGGGGGCTAATCAGGTGCAACACCTCACCCATGGGTGACCAGCAGGCTAGTGGAGGGAAGGAGCACCAGTACACCTCTGGTAGAGACGTATCTGTAGAATAGTGGTCACGTTATTCGATTGCAATGCAGAAACCTGGACTGTTCAGTTCCTACAGTGGAAGCTTTCCTCCTCTCTTTGATGGGAGTTCTGTAACACCCTGTCTCAGTGTTCACTCTCTGCGACTCTCTGTCAAACCCATCACATTCATTATCCTTCCTTTTGTTCCTCAGATCCTTCTCTTTATTCCATGTTTTACTGTCCTCACCTGTCAGTTTCCACCTTCTTCTGCTCTTTATGTCTTCTACCTGCCACCTTCTTACAATATTTCCTTTTCCCCTCTCTCCCATCCACTCACCTGGTTTCACCTAACGGAAGCCAGTGCCCCTCCTCACCCTGCCCCAACCTTTTATTATGATTTCTGCCCCCTTCTTTTCCAATTCTGATGCAGGGTCTCAGTCTGAAATACTGACTTTTCTTTTCCCTTTATAGTTCCTGCCAGATGCTGAGCTTCTCCAGCATTTCATGAGTGTGTATCGCTCTGTTCAGTTGCAATCCCACCGTGGCAATTGGGAAGCTAACATTCATGTCATTAGAACAAGATCAATAATAACAACCATGAAACAACTGAACAGTTACAGTTACAGTCAGAATCACTGACATATGTATGAAGCTTGTGGCAGCAGTGTGAGACATAAGAATTACTAAAAGTTACAATAAAAGAGAAAAAAACGTAACAAATAAACCAAAGAGGAATAGTGAGGTAGTGTCCAAGGACCATTTGGAGATCTGATATCAGAGGGGAAGAAGCTTCCCCTAAAACGTTGCGTGTGGGTTTTTGGTCTCCTGTTCCTCCTCCCTGAAGACAATGCTGAGAGGAAGGCATGCTTCACATGTTGAGGTCTAACTAATAGCTTTGGTGATGGAGATCATCTGTTTAAGATGGCGACAGAACTCCCATCAAAGTGAGGAGGAAAGCTTCCACTGTGTTGGTAGTTTGGGTTGAGGCGTTTGATGTTGTGCTGGCCACCGAGCTTGGCAATCGGCTTGCAGACATTTCCTCACCAGTTGAGGCGATATCCTCACTGTGCATTTGTTGGTGTTTCTCTCTGGGAGTGCTCTCGTCCTGATAACTCTGTAAACAAACATGTTGAAATAGACGCTATCTACGAACTGCTGAGAGCCAAAGAAACTTGGGCCAAGAGAATTCAAAAATATATCCCCTCCGAAATAAACTATGCATAGTGTATGACTAGATGTTTCAGTTTTGGTTCAGTGTTGGTATTGGTAGAGCCATAGAGTCAAAGAAAAGGACAGCACATAAGCAGACCCTTCAGCCCATCTAGTTTGTGGCAAACCATTTAAAACTGACTATTTGTTTACTATTGTCACATGTACTGAGATGCTGTGAAAAGCTTGTCTCGCATATCAGGACAGGTCAGGTCAGGTCAGAATTCTTTGCATTGAGGTGGAACAAACCAAAAGAATAACAGATCCAGTATTAAACTTTAACAGGTACAGATAGTCTGTGCACGTAAACAAAGTGCAAGATCATAACGAGTTTGATCTATCTCAGCAGCAATTTAATAGTTTTATTACAATGGGGTAGAAGCTGTTCTTGAGCCTAGTGGTACACGCTTTCAGACTCTTGTACTTTCTGCCTGATTGGACGGGGGAGAAGAAGAATATCCAGGGTCAATGAGGTCCTTGATTATGTTGGATGTTTTACTGAGGCAGCGAGTAGCATAGACAGAGTCCGTGGCGGGTGGCAGCTGGCTTCTGTGATGTGCTGAGCTGTGTCCACAACGCTTCAGTTTCTTGTGGTCACCTCAGAACCATTGCTATGCCAAGCCATTATCCATCCATGTACTGCGCTACAGTTAAAAGCTTGTTTTGCATACTGTTTATGCAGATCAGATCAGTACACTTTGCACTGAGGTAGAAGGAGGTAAAACAATAATAGGGGCAGAATAAAGTGTAGCAGCTACAGAAGGTGCGTAGTGTCAGTAAACAATACAATGCAAGGTCATATGAGGTAAATTGTGAGGTGGAATCCATCTTACTGTAGTAAGCAATAAGTTACTAGTTTCATTACAGTGGGGTAGAAGCTGTCCTTGAGCTTGGTAGTATGTGCTTTCCGGCTTTTGTATCTTCTCCCCAATAATAGAGGGGAGAAGAAAGAAGGTCCATTCAAGTGAAGTAACGACATGGTTGTGACATTATTGCACCACTGATTGTTTCAACATGTGCAGGGGGTTTTTTTATGCAAAAGATACTCTTGTAAAACGACAGAAGAATCTTCTGTTGCAGGCGGAACTCCCAGCAGCCAGTAATGCAGAAGTGTAAAAGCAGAAACAGTGTTTCCAAATGTTGGAAGAACTAAAGTGTTTGAGGTACCCGAGGCCATCTCTAATGAAGTCACACACTGAACACAAACCCACACCAATTCAATGTCTCTCCCCGCCCTCGTATGCTCTGCCTCACTTCCTGCCACAGCTGGACTGAAAGATCTCCAGCCAACAGATTTTAATGGGGGGGGGGGGGTGCCTTTATTTCAGGGGATTCTGCATTCAAGGGTCCAACTTCAGCCAAAAGTTGAAGCAATCTGCTTTGCTTTGCTGGATTGCATCGCCACTCTCCTCATTGCAAGATGTCGGCTCCCTCTTTCAACACCATCGCGCCATCTTTTAAGGGGAAGTTGATACTGTACTGCATGACAAGGAAGTTGCCTTCAACGGAATCCCAGCGACTCCAGGAAACAGGCATATCTTACAGTGACTCCACAGTGACCGATAGAGTCGCTCCTGGTCTACAACTCCAAATTGAATCCCTCCCAACCCTAGAAGCTGCAGTTCTGAACTTTTTGGGTGGCCCTGTGGAATGAAGGTATAATGTGGTAGATCGAGCTTGTTTCCTGCCCTCGCAGCTATCAGCTCACATTGCAATGAAAGGCAAGGATTCATGTCTGTGGCTGGTGGACTGGACCCACAGTAAAGGCAGGCATTCAATGACTAAAGTGACTAAAAGTGCTCATGTAATTGTCACTGCGTCACCAGCCACTCAATAATCCCGAAATCTTATGGCACAAATAAGCAAACTTCAAACAGAAGTAACCCGAGGATCAACTTCGAAAACACTGACCTGCTTTCTCCTTCACCGTTGCTGCCTCTTCCTTGATTCAGTCAGAGAGCAGATCTGGAGGATTTCACCCGTGGGGGTGCTGCTGTCTGCTCTCTGGGTTTAGAACTTCTGTGGGAGTCCGAGGATGCAGGTGACCTGGTTGGGAGGGGAAGGAGAGAGTGGCTTTGAGTCAGATCCTTGTCAGACAGTATGGGTCCACGAGCACCAAATTAGCCACTCAGAACCAACCACCCTCCCTTGCTGGTTACCATGACAACTGACCAATTTTTGAATATATTATAATTTTTAACACTGGCTTTAACTCCTTGGGTTGTTGTAAAAGTGCACATCAGTTTTCATGAGGCACAATAAATTCCGGAAAACTCAAGATCCTAAGACCCATCGGGACAATCTAACATTTTTGCACTTTATTTCTCTTAAATCGACTTTAACAGACCCTGCCGATTGAACCAATCAGGAGTCGCATTAAATGTGACTTTGGTTTTAATCTGATTGCTGCATCTGCCTTTGCAAGAGAAGAAGAAAAAAACCTGACACTTCTTCCTGGAATATGGGCAGTGGTTTCTGCCACAGGCGCTGCTGCTGCTTTCTTCACCGAGCTGACTGGTGTGTCACTGAGTGATAAGGCTCATAGCGAAAAAAAAACCAGGCCACAGCCTTTATCACTTCACCCTATCACCTAAAGCACAAAGAGCTGCATGTTTGTGCAGGGTACTTGATGTAGAGTTGATTGTCTAACTCTCTCTTACACACACACACACACACACACACACCACACACACACACACACACACACACACACACACACACACACACACACACACACACACACACACACACACACACACACACACACACACACACACACACACACACACACACACACACACTTCTCCTGCACATGCACTTGTACTTGCATACTTTATACACACTGTGCATGTACAAACATTAAGTAGACATGCACAAAACGTACAGTAATGAAATATGCACACAGATGTACACACATCATGCAAACACTAAGACCACAAGTGGCAAAGTAGTGGTTAGCACAACGCTTTACAGTACCACTGACACGAGTTCAGTTCCCACCGCTGCCTGTAAGGCGTCTGTACGTTCTTCCCATGGCTGCGTGAGTTTCCTCTGGGTGCTTTGGTTTCCTCCCACAGTCCGAAGATAAAGCATTTGGTAGGCTGATTGGTCATTGTATATTGCCCCATGATTAGGTTAGGGTTAGGTCGGGGGTTACTGGGCAGCATGTCTCGAAGGGCCAGAAGGGCCTGTTCCACATTGTATCTCAATAAATAAACAAAGACGTAGGAGCAGAATTGGGTCACTTGGCACATTCAGCCTGTTCCACCATTCCATCATGGTTGATTTATACTCCTTCCAACCCCATTCTCCTGCCTTCTCCCTTAGCCTTTGACCCTTTGACACCCTGACTAATCAATGACTTATCAACCTCCACTTTAAATATATTCAATGACCTGGCCTCCAAAGCCATCTGTGACAGTGAATTCCACAGGTTCACTACTCTCTACCAAAAAAATTCCTTCTTATCTGTTCTAGATGGACACTTCTCTATTCTGAAGCTGCATCCTTGGTCCTAGACTCACACACTATAGGAAACATCTTCTCCATATCCACTCTCTCTAGTCCTTTCCATATTCAATAAGTTTCAATGAGATCCCTCCTCATACTTCCAAACACCTGTGAGTATGGCCCAGAGCCATCAAACACTGCTCATATATTAACCCTTCCATTCCTGGAATTATTCTCGTGAACATCCTCTGAACCCTCTCCAATGCCAACATAGTTTCTTCTTAGATAAGGAGCCCAAAACTGCTCACAATACTCCATTGCAATCCAATCAATGTCTTACACATCCTCAGCATCGCATCCTTGTTCTTGTATTCTAACCTTCTCGAAATGAGTGCTAATATTGCATTTGACTCAACCTGCAAATTAACCCATGGGGATTCCTACGCAAAGAAGCCAAAGTCCCTGAATGCTGTATTTTCTTCCCATTGAGAAAACACTCAATGACTTTACTCTTTGGAATTACCAAATTGCATGAACATAAACTTCACTACCCTGTATTCCATCCACCACTTCTTTGCCTATTCTTCCGGTCTATCTTCATCCTTCTACAGACTCGCTGCTTCCTCAACATTACCTAACCCTTCACTTATCTTTGGCTTGTCTGTAAACTTGGCCACAAAGCCATCAATTCCATCATCCAAATCATTGCCATATCATGTAAAAAGAAGTGTGGAGCTGGTAAACACCACTAGTCACCAACAGCCAACCAGAATAGGTCCCCTTTATTCCCAAACTTTTCTTCCTGCCAATCAGCTAATTTTTTTTATCCATGCTCATATCTTTCCTGCAATCCCATGGGCCCTTACCTTGTTAAGCGGGATCATGTGCAACACTTTGACAAAGACTTTCTGAAAATCCAAGTAAACAACATCCACTGATTCTCCTTTGTCTATCTTGCTTCTTATTTCCTCAAAGAATTCCAACAGATTCATCAGGTAATAATTCCCCTTAAGGAAACCATGCTAACTTTGGACTATTTTATTACGTGCCTCCAAGTACCCTGAAATCTTATCCTCAATAATGGACTCCAACATCGTCCCACCCGCTGAAGTTAGGCTAACTGGCCCAATAATTTCCTTTCTTCTGCCTCCCTTCCTTAAAGTGCAGGGTGATATTTGCAATTTTTCAGTCCTCCGAAACAGTTCAAGAAACTTGAGATTCTTGGAAGATCATTACTATTGCCTTCATTGTCTCTTGAGCTGCCCCCTTCAGAACCCTGGGATGTAGTCCATCTGGTACAGGTGACTTATCTATCTTCATACTTACAACTACTCAAGTATCTTCTTAGTAACAGCAACAACACTCACTTCTGCACTTTGACATTTTCGTGTTTCTAGCATACTGCTAGTGTCTTCCACAGTCAGGATTGACACAAAATACTTATTCAGTTAGTCGCCATTTCTTTGTCCCTCATTACTACCTTTCCAGAATCATTTTCCAGTTGTCCAATATCTATTCTCACCTCTATTTTACTTCTATATACTTGAGAAAAGTGTTTGGTATCCTCTCTTACATAATTGGCTAGCTTGCTTTCATGTTTCATCTTTTCTCTCCTTATGACTTTTTAGTTGCCCTCTGTTTGTTTTTAAAAGCTTTTCAATCCTCTAACATTCCATTAATTTTTGCTCTATTGTATGCCCTCTCTTTTGCTTTTATGCTGTCTTTGACTTTGCTTGTTAACCATGGCTGCCTCATCCTCCCTTTGGGATGTATCTATCTTGTGCCTTCTGAATTGCTCCCAGAAACTTCAGCTGTTACTGCTCGGCCATCATCCCTGTTAGTGTCCCCTTCCAATCAACTTTGGCCAGCAACTCTTGCATACGTCTGTAATTCCTTTACTCCACTGTAATACTGATACATCTGACTTTATTTCCTCCTTCTCAAACTGTAGGGTGAAATCTATCATATCAAATGAGAATAAACATTATCATACATATGCATGCATGCAAACACAAATACATTTAATGTATATGCATTACTACATAAACACACACATACACTTACACATATTTGCTCATGCATATGGATGTATGCATTTGTAATGGACACTTGAGCATGTGTGCTTACACACACAAAAACACACTTGTGCTCACACTAATGCACACACACACACACACACACACACACACACACACACACACACACACACACACACACACACACACACACACACACACACACACACACACACACACACGTGTGATTCGGACTAACAATTAAGGGCCTTGAGTTGAAATAATGCTCTGCAGCTGGGAACTTAAATTCTTTATTTAATAAACTAGGAAAAAATGCTAATATTAATTATGGTGTCCGTAAATTGGGTAGGGATATGGACAGGAAAGGAATGGAGGGTTAAGGGCTGAGTACAGGTCGGTGGGACTAGGTGAGAGTAAGCGTTCGGCATGGACTAGAAGGGCTGAGATGGCCTGTTTCCGTGCTGTAATTGTTATATGGTCAAATCTGATAGATTACTGTAAAAATCGCCTAGTTTATTGACATCGTTAACTAACTTGTAAAATGGTCTAATAACTACTCATTTGAAACAAGTCACCACATGTAAGCAGCAAACATTTGAAGTTCATCTTTGCAACACTGAGGAAACAAAAACTGCAAGATCTGTCAGTAAGTAAGCCTGCACAACTCTTGGAATTCACACTGCTAACCACTAAAATTCTCATTTGGTGTGAAAATTTCTTTTTCACCAGTACTGCTCCCCAGTATCTATTCTCTAAAATGATGTCTATAGTGTCTGTCAAACATTTGCTCTCAGTGAGATTGTCAATTCCATTGATCTGAATAATGATAGACACTGTTCTCTTACAAGGAGACCAGATTTTAGGAATATGGACGCTCAAATGTAACCTCATATAATAAGTCACTTACACCAATTGTACACACTAAATCAGCTGCTTCTCCAAGATGCCACCAGGCTCTGTTGAGTTGCAGCCACTGTTGGTTTTTATTTGCAATTTTAGTTTTTTTAGACTTTAGTTGTTTTTTTTAAGGATCATTTTGGAGACCGAGAGGGGACTTAGAAGTCAGGTTAGGGTTTAGGGATAGGGATGTAGGTGAAGTAGAAGTCAGGTTAGGGTATAGGGATAGGGATGTAGGTGAAGTAGAAGTCAGGTTAGGGTTTAGGGATAGGGATGTAGGTGAAGTAGAAATCAGGTTAGGGTTTAGGGATAGGGATGTAGGTGAAGTAGGTCAGGCCTGAGTCTAACCCTTCATTCTGTGTTCAAAGCCCTGCAATGCAGATATAGTGCATCTGTGGTCAGATGCCAGATGTGTTGGCAGGTTCCGCTGATGGAGTTCTTTTCAGTCAAGACCCGATGAGTCCCTGGGTTCACAAATTGGAGCTCGAAGCTTAGTGTTCTGGATTCTGTGATCGACAATTCCAGAGTCTGAGGCCTGGAATTCAGTGACTGGTGACAATGGTTGCTAGGGTTTACGGAGGATAGTAAGAAAAACAAGAAAAAAACATCCAGTGAACAGCAGTTTTGTTGGTGAAATTGCCTTGTTAATGAGAGAGGTTCAAGCTGACAGCAACGCAAATAACCATGCATTACAACAGCGGCGTGCAGAAGAGCATCTCTGAATGTAGAACTCGTCAATCCTTGAAGTGGATGGGCTACGGCGGCAGAAGGCCATGAGCATACACTCAGTGGCCACCTTATCAGGTACAGGAGGTAACTAATAAAGTAGCCAGTGGGTGTATTCCTCCACTGCCAGGGCAAATCCACTGGAGACAGGGGCATGGAACCACATGGAAAGGAGTGATCCCCTATGTTGACTCTGAATTCCATGGAGTTTCCGAGCAGTACAAAGGGTCAAATGTTCAAAGGTACAGTTTATTATCATAGTATGCATGTACAATACTACTCTGATATTTGTCTTCCCCAGATAGCCACTAAACACAGAAAGACCATGGGTGTTAATGAAAGAAATGGTATCAACTCCCTCCCTCCCCAGTGTGAAAAGGAAAAAAAAACACACTCGCAGACCCCAAAATCTCCCCCTCCCCACACAATAGAAATGACGATAACTGTCCACAGAGAAAAAGAACAACAATAATAGTCTCCGATCTCCTCATTCTCAGGAAAAAAAACAGCAACAGTAGCACCAAAGCCCCAAGCCCCCCGCAACACAAAAATTAACAGAACACCCACCGGCAAATCGGGCACAAGAAAGAAAACACCGAAAAGCTGAGGAAACCCAATATAAAGTACAGTCCAATAATCACACAAATCTCAGAATATCAGAATCATCTTTTTGTCTGCATCAGAGGAAAGCAGCTGCATGAACTCTGTCCTTCTGTAAAGTTAGACCGCCACTGATCCAGCAGCTGACTGTCTCTGTTGGGAGCCTTCGCTGACCCCCCCCCCCCCCCACTGCATTCACCTCGATGCTTCAATCTTACTCGCCACTTTGAAATGGAGTCGTTCATGACCCCACACCTTGTCTCTGGCTTTTTCCATGAGTCCGCCAGTGTTCTCGGTCCTAGTCGGCCTCCTGTCTCTGATCTCCACGAGGTAGCTCTCCGGACACAGCACAGCACTGTCTCCTTCGATCGAGTTCCAAACTGTAGGCTCCAACAGTTTCCGTAACTCAAACAAGACCAAAACAACAAGCAGAAGGTGTAGAAAAAAGTGAAATAATCGGAGAGATTTGCCATCTGAAAGACGTCGCCTGAGGAATCGTTGTTTGCTGGCGCCATCTTTACCGGAAGCCACGTTACGAGGCAAGGAAATATACTCCAACCATCCTCCCCGAGTGATGAACCAGTGTTCTGCTATGTGGAACAGATGGTGGGAGTACTGGCAATGGTAAAGGGGAGAGAATGTCCTCTGAGTGAAGGAATTCAATGTCCATCACCAAAACTGCTTGGTAGAACAGCCATTGTGCAAGGTAGCCAATCTCTGAAGAGCAGAGCTGCTTGACAGGAGGTGGCGAGACTTGAGTGACAAAAGCACAAGGAATAAATCAGCTCGTCCTCACCAATCTGTCTGCAACGGCACTTTAGTGAGAATGAACAATGCACAGTCCGCCTAACATAATGATGGCAGCTCATAACCATTGTGTTATGTGTAGACTATCACCAGGCAATGGGGTGGGTTGGACAGTGAGGAAGACTATTAAAACTTGCTTGTGATCTGGACCAGCTGAGAAAACTGGCAGGCAGAATTTATTAAGACCATAAGACATAGAAACAGAATACGTCAGCAAATGCAGAAGTCATAAGCCTGCTGGCCGAAGTCTTGGGTCTGAGAGTCTCCGATTCCACTGAGGAGGTTAGAGGCCCAGTGCCTGTGAGTCTGTGAGCCTACTGGAGTCTGGAGGCCTGGAAGCAGCCTGTCCTGGGGTTGGAGGCCTGTCTACATGTGTGGTTGGGTGGGAGGGAGGAAAAGAGCTTGTTTAGTTGTTGTAATCTTTTTTTTTGCTGGTGTTGTGTTGCTGCTGCTTGTGTTGCTCTGATGAACACTACAGGCACACTATGTTGGTGCTGGAAGGTGTGATCCCCAGCATATCCTTAGGTTGTGTTGGTTGTTAACTTAGAAAACACATTTCACTGTATGTTTCTATGTATAAAATGAATCTGAATGTGAAATTGGTTTAGTATTGTTACATGTAATGAGGTATTTTGAAGAAATTGTCTTGTATATCATCCATATGGATCAATTCTTCACACGGCAAATCCTGAGGACATAATCTGGAGACTGGAGGTGGGAGAGACATGTGCAATACCTCCAGGAATATGTCCAAGTCTATTCTGACAAACAAATCATATAATCCAAACCAGGGATTGTGGTTCCATTACTTTCCAACTTCCAAGTGCGCTGGAGGAGATAGGGTTGCTCCATCTTTCACACAACAGGTGGAAAAGGTCATTTTAAAATAGAACCATTGGTCCCACAGGTGGTTTAAGACAGATTTTATAACAGCTCTCACACACACTGTACTGTGCTCTGTCATTCTAAGCTTCACTCAGTTATTGCCCAATTGAAACTGAAGCTAAGCTACAAGGAAGGACTAATTTGTAACTGGGCCAGTTTTGACCTACCTCACTCTTAACTAAGAGTCTAAGTATTTGATCGCAGGAAAACAATGGACACAAAAGTTGTGGTGACACAGAGGAATGGGCCACTATCAGATGATTCCTCTGAATATGTCCCTTTAGTGTAGATATTAGGAGTGATTCCTTTAGCCGGAGGATGGTGAATATGTGGAATTTATTGCCACATACAGCTGTGGAGGCCATGTTATTGGGTATACTTAATGCAGAGATTGATAAGTCTTTAATTAGTAAGGGTGTCAAAGGTTATGGACAGGAGGCAGTAGAATAGATTGAGAGGGATAATAAATCAGCCATGATGAAATGGCGGAACAGAGTCAAAGGGCTGAATGGCCAAATTCTGCTCCTACTGCATGTATTATAACTTTATGGTCTTACAGATTCATAAAGCACTACATAACAGGAACTGGCCTTTTGGCTTATCTAGTACGTACTGAATGATTAATTTGCCTAGTCCCATCAACCTGCTCCCAGACCAGACCACTCCATACCCCTCCCACCCTCCCATCCACATATATATCCAAAGTTCTCAGTGCATCCGCCACATGCACTGGCTGCTCATTCCACACACTCACCACCCTCTGAGTGAAGAAGTTTCTCCTTCATGTTCCCCTTAAACATTTCACCTTTCACCCTTAACCCTTGACCTCTGCTTGTAGTCTCACCCAATCTCAGTGGAAAATGCTGCTTGCATTTATTCAACCTATATCCCTCATAATTTTGTATACCTCCATCAAAGCTCCACTCAATCTTCTACATTCTAAGGAATAAAATCCTAACACATTGAAGCTTTCCCTATAACTCAGGTCCTCAAGTCACAACAATATTCTTGTAAACTTTCTCTGTACATTTTCAATGTTATTTACATCTCCCCTGAAGGTATGTGATCAAACCTGCGCACAATTCCCCAACTTGGACCTCACCAACATCTTCCACAACTTCAACATCCCATCTCCAGTACTCAGTACATTGATTTATGAAGGCCAATGTGCCCAAAACTTTCTTGGTGACCCGATCTACCTGTGATGCCACTTTTAAGGAATTATGGATCTGCATTCCTAGATCTCTCTGTTCAAACGCACTCCTCAGTGCCCTACTGCTCAGCATGTAAGACCTATTCTGATGGTCCTACTGAAGGGCAAAACCTTGCACTTGTCTGCATTAAATTCCATCATCCATTTTTCAGCCCATTTCACCAGCTAATACTGTTTACCTGACATGGTAATTGGTTTATTATTATCATATGTTATTTATTTATTTGGAGAAACTCTATGGTAATAGGTCCTTCCGGCCAATGAGTCCACACCACCTAGTTATACCCATGTGACCAATTAACCTACCAGATCATGTATAGAGGAGATCATATTGGGGAGGAAGCATTAAGAAGAGGGACGCCTCACGTCTTAATAAGCTGGTAAGGAAGGCGGGCTCTGTCGTGGGCAAAGTACTGGAGAGTTTAACATCGGTAGCTGAGGGAAGGGCGCTGAGTAGGCTACGGTCAATTATGGATAACTCTGAACATCCTCTACATAGCACCATCCAGAGACAGAGAAGCAGTTTCAGCGACAGGTTACTATCGATGCAATGCTCCTCAGACAGGATGAAGAGGTCAATACTCCCCAATGCCATTAGGCTTTACAATTCTACCGCCAGGATTTAAGAACTTTTTAAAAGCTATTATTAATGCTTTTTGAGATAGTGATTTAGATGCATATCAGATTTTTTTACTGAGTTAAGTATTGTATGTAATTAGTTTTGCTACAACAAGTGTATGGGACATTGGAAAAAAGTTGAATTTCCCCATGGGGATGAATAAAGTATCTATCTATCTATCTATCTATCTATCTAGAAACATAGAAACATAGAAAATAGGTGCAGGAGTAGGCCATTTGGCCCTTCGAGCCTGCACCGCCATTCAGTATGATCATGGCTGATCATCCAACTCAGAACCCTTTGGAATGTGGCGGGAAACTGGAGCACACAAAGGGAACCCTCCTGGTCGCGGGGAGAACATACAAACAGATAACGGCAGAAGATGAAGCTGGGGCGTTGGCGGTGAAATAGTGTAACGCTAGATGCTACAATACCCATTAGTTTGAAAGCAGATCATTCCAAAAGATAACTGTTTAGTATGGGACCCTCTCTGCCCAAGACTGCAAGGAACTTGGCTCTGCACATCACAGGATCCAATCTCCCCTCCATGGTCTCTGTCTACACGGCTCACCACCTCTGCAAACTATGTAATCAAAGACCCCAGCCACCTTGCACACATCTCCTCTCCCATCGGGCAGAAGACACAAATGCCTGAAAGGACCTACCACCAGGCTCATGGACAACTGTTATAATACTATTGAATGTTCCATTGGAGTCGTAACCTCAAGATCTACCTTTTTATGGTTTTGTGTCTTATTGTCTGGCTACGCTATATTTTCTCTGTAGCACTTTATTCTGCATTGTGTTATTGTTTACCCTTGTACTGCTGAAAGGAAATTATCTGTATTGAGGCATGCAAAACAAGTTCTTCTCCGTACTCCAGTACATGTGACAATTATAAACCAGTTTACCAATTTAACCTCTTCCAATACAGTTTCATATCACACTTTCAATTCCTTCCTCCCCCCCAAGTACTCATCCAGTTTCCCCACAACTTCCTTTTCACCCACTCTGGCACCTTTAAATTGAAAATGCGGAGGCCTGAATTAAACACAGTGAGCCCAACTTTTATTTCAACTCTTTCAGTATCATGGAGAATGGAAAGAGGACTTTGGTTCATTCAGTCTGCACAGAACGTCAATCATCCACTTACACCATTTCCACCCTAAACCCACTTTGTGCTCCCACATTCCCAGCTATGGAACATAAAACATCACAGTGCAGGCTCTTCAGCCCACAATGTTGTGCTAACCTTTCCACCTCTTCTAAGACAAATTTAACCCTTCCTTCCTACATATATCTCCCCTTTCTATCAACCATGTGCCTATCAAAGAGTTTATTAAATGCCCCTAGTGTATCTGCCTCTACCACCACCCTGGCAGGGCATTCGTTCCATGCACTCACCAATCCCTGTGTAAAAACCTTACCTCTGACATCCTCCGTCCCCCCTATACTTTCCTCCATTCATCTTAAAATTATATCCCCTGGTATTAGCTATTTTGAAGTTCAAAGTTCAAAGTAAGATTTCTCATCAAAGTACGTATTTGTCATTGTTTACTACCCTGAAATTTATTTTATTGCGGGCACTCACAGTAGATACAGAGAAATACAGTAGAGTCGATGAAAAACTGTGCACAAAAATGGGCAAACAACCCGTGTGCTGTAGTGTCTATTCATTATGTTCTATTGTCCTCTTCTTTTTAAGCTCATCACCCCTACTGGGCATAGGCTGCCAACATCAGCTTCCCAGAGTCTGCAGTGTGGCGCCGATAGAAGGTTGATCAGCCCTGTGGCGTCTGCTTTCATTGGACAACTTCATATGCCTTCTTGATGAAGATCCTTCCTCTCACAGGGACAAGGACTTCGGAGCTTCTATTGCCGTTTCTGCAGCACTGGGTTATTATGGGCTGGGGTTGCTAGTCCCATGCCTGCTGTGTATGCAATACGTAAGTAATATTGAGTAATCTTGCATATATTATATTTGTTGTTTCAATATTTTTGTTTTTTTAATAATTCATTATGAGTTATATGTTTAAATACATGAATTACATATGTCATCACACCTCCATATAATACGTGCATGCCTCACTTAAACTCAAAGTTAGACTCACATTTTGAACTCTTCCTTTGAGTCTTCCATTGAATTAGTTTAAGGTTTTGAAGTTACAAAACATAACATTGGCGAAGAGATACTTTTCAAGTCAAGTCAAGTCACTTTTATTGTCATTTCGACCATAACTGCTGGTACAGTACATAGTAAAAATGAGACAATGTTTTTTCAGGACCATGGTGTTACATGACACAGTACAAAAACCAGACTGAACTACGTAAAAAACAACACAGAAAAAAACTATGCTAGACTACAGACCTACCCAGGACTGCATAAAGTGCACAAAACAGTGCAGGCATTACAATAAATAATAAACAGGACAATAGGGCAGTAAGGTGTCAGTCCAGGCTCTGGGTATTGAGGAGTCTGATAGCTTGGGGGAAGAAACTATTACACAGTCTGGTCATGAGAGCTGGAATGCTTCGGAGCCTTTTCCCAGACGGCAGGAGGGAGAAGACATTGTATGAGGGGTGGATGGGGTCCTTCATAATGCTGTTTCCTTTGCGGATGCAGTGTGTAGTGTAAATGTCCGTGATGGCGGGAAGAGAGACCCCGATGATCTTCTCAGCTGACCTCACTATCCGCTGCAGGGTCTTGCGATCCAAGATGGTGCAATTTCTGAAACAGGCAGTGATGCAGCTGCTCAGGATGCTCTCAATACAACCCCTGTAGAATGTGATGAGGATGGTGGGTGGGAGATGGACTTTCCTCAGCCTTTGCAGAAAGTAGAGACGCTGCTGGGCTTTCCTTGCTATGGAGCTGGTGTTGAGGGACCGGGTGAGATTCTCCGCCAGGTGAACACCAAGAAATTTAGTGCTCTTAACGATCTCTACCGAGGAGCCGTCGATGTTCAGCGGGGAGTGGTCGCTCCGTGCCCTCCTGAAGTCAACAACCATCTCTTTTGTTTTGTTCACATTCAGAGACAGGTTGTTGGCTCTGCACCAATCCGTTAGCCGCTGCACCTCCTCTCTGTATGCTGACTCGTCGTTCTTGCTGATGAGACCCACCACGGTCGTGTCATTGGCAAACTTGATGATAATCCCCTCTACCACCACTCTCCTCTGTTCAGTGGAATTAGTTCTTACTCTCAATAATTTCTCCTTTGGCTCCTCCCACTTCCTCCAAACCAAGGATGTGGCCATGGGCACCCGCATGGGTCCCAGTTATGCCTGCCTTTTTGTTGGCTTTGTGGAACAGTCCATGTTCCAAGTCTATACGGGTATCCGTCCCATTCTTTTCCTTCGCTACATCGACGACTGCATTGGCGCTGCCTCCTGCACGTATGCTGAGCTCATTGACTTCATTAACTTTGCCTCCAACTTTCACCCTGCCCTCAAATTTACCTGGTCTATTTCTGACACCTCCCTCCCCTTTCTTGATCTTTCTGTCTCCATCTCTGGAAACGGCGTATCCACTGATATCTACTATAAGCCTACAGACTCTCACAGCTACCTGGACTATTCCTCTTCCCACCCTGTCTCTTGCAAAAATGCTATCCCCTTCTCACAATTCCTCCGTCTCCACCGCATCTGCTCACAGGATGAGGCTTTTCATTCCAGGACGAAGGAGATGTCTTCCTTTTTTAAACAAAGGGACTTCCCTTCTTCCACCATCAACTCTGCTCTCAAACATATCTCTCCCATTTCCCACACATCTGCCCTCACCCCATCCACCTGCCACCCCACTCGGGATAGGGTTCCCCTTGTCCTCACCTACTACCCCACCAGCCTCCAGGTCCAATGTATTATTCTCCGTAACTTTCGCCACCTCCAACACGATCCCACTACCAAACACATCTTTCCCTCCCCCACCCCTTTTCTGCTTTCCACAGAGATCGCTCCCGATGCGACTCCCTTGGCCACTCGTCCCCCCCATCCCTTCCCACTGATCTCCCTCCTGGCACTTATCCTTGTAAACGGAACAAGTGCTACACCTGCCCTTACACTTCCTCCCTCACTACCATTCAGGGCCCCAGACAGTCCTTCCAGGTGAGGCGACACTTCACCTGTGAGTCGGCTGGTGTGGTATACTGTGTCCGGTGCTCCCGGTGTGGCCTTTTATATATTGGTGAGACCCGATGCAGACTGGGAGACCGTTTCGCTGAACACCTACGCTTTGTCCGCCAGAGAAAGCAGGATCTCCCAGTGGCCACACATTTTAATTCCACGTCCCATTCCCATTCTGATATGTCTATCCATGGCCTCCTCTACTGTCAAGATGAAGCCACACTCTCCTTATATACTGGCTGGGTAGCCTCCAACCTGATGGCATGAACATTGACTTCTCTAACTTCCGTTAATGCCCCTCCTCCCTGTCTTACCCCATCCCTGACATATTTAGTTGTTTGTTTTTTTCGCTCTCTCTGCCCATCACTCTGCCTGTTCGCCATCTCCCTCTGGTGCTCCCCTCCCCCTTTCTTTCTCCCTAGGTCTCCCGTCCCATGATCCTTTCCATTCTCCAGCTCTGTATCACTTTTGCCTATCACCTTTCCAGCTCTTAGCTTCATCCCACCCCCTCCGGTCTTCTCCTATCATTTTGCATTTCCCCCTCCCCCTCCTACTTTCAAATCTCCTAGTATCTTTCCTTTCAGTTAGTCCTGACGAAGGGTCTCGGCCCGAAACGTCGACAGTGCTTCTCCCTGTAGATGCTGCCTGGCCTGCTGCGTTCCACCAGCATTTTGCGTGTGTTGTTTGAATTTCTGGCATCTGCAGATTTCCTCGTGTTTGATGATGTGGTTCAAGCTGTGTGTTTCAGCACAGTCGTGGGTCAGCAGAATGAACAGTAGTGGACTGAGCACACAGCCCTGGGGGGCCCCCGTGCTCAGTGTGATGGTAAAAACAGAAGGACCAGCATTGTGGGAACATGTTTAGCTGAGACAACTACAACTTGATTGGAGATCCATCCACAATTTGCATGGCAAAATCCCTATAATTGTGCCCAATTAAGAAAGGTACTGGATGATGCCACAGCAATGTTCAAGGATGGCTTTGGAAAACTCAAACATATCAAGGGTAAAATAGTGTTAAATGAAAATGCAGAACTCAAGTTTTACAAAGTCCATCCGGTTCCTTTTACCATCTGTGAACATGTAGCCAGAGAGCTGGAGCACATGGAGGCTGAAAGAATTCCTTCCAAGTTTGAGTGGAGCTCATGGGCGATGCCTGCGGTACTAGAAGCCATGAAGAACAGATTTGTCAGAATCTGTGGTGATGTTAAGGTTCCCGTCTGCCCTCTGCCCAGGTTAGAGGATATCTTTGCAAATATTTCTGGAGAAAAACATTCCAGCAAAGTGGACTTAGCTGAGGTCTACTTGCAGATGGAGATGGAAGAAGAGTCCAAGGTGTCTCTCATCTTAAACACTCATAAAGGGTTTTATCACTACAATGGGCTTATTTTTGGAGAAGCATCTGCACCAGCACTCTGGCAGAAAGCTGTGGATCACATGCTGCAAGGCTGTCCATGCACCTGGATGACATCATTGTTAGCAGTAAGGATGACAAGCAACATCTCCAAAACCTCAAGACAATGTTAAAAAGCTTGGATGATTGTGGGCTCAGTACATGATGTGACAAGTGTGAATGTTTTAAAACAAGCATCATTTACTGTGGTCACATGATTGCCTAACAAGGATTACACATAAGTGTACTGAGAAAACTCAAGCAGCGGTAGGTGCCCCAAAGCCAAGGGATGTGTCAGAGTTGCGGTCTTTTTTGGATTTGTCATTAACCATAACAGGTTCCTATCAAATCTAGCTACTATGCTCCAGCCCTTGCACTCATCCCTACAGAAAGGGAAGAAATGGCAATGGATAAAGCAGCGTGAGATGGGTTTCAAAGGGGGAAAGGGAATAGTGATGGCAGACACTATACTGGCACATTATTATCCACATCATTCAGTAAAGCTGGCCATACTGTATATGCACATATGGTATATGTGCAGCCATGTCACATGTTATAAATGATGGAAGTGAAATAGCCTTTGCATCGCAATCCTTTACCACTGCAGGAAAAAAATTATGCACAGGTTGACAGAGAGGCCTCATGACTGGTTTGGGGTGCTGTTGTGTCCTGTACATTTCCTGGCCTGTGCTTTCTCTTTAATTTGTGCTTCAGCAGCCTGGGACACCTGCAATGACCGTTGCATTGCTGGCAGTTTCTGAGAACCGCTTAGAAACAAGGCCACTCACAGTCCCTCTCTCCCATTTTGCAGCCAGCGCTACCACACCCCACACATCACCCTTTTTTCTCTTTACTTCAACTTTAATAAATATCATGTGTTTGTAGTTGCTGTTGTGGCCTGACTTCTTTATGGCTCCCAAGTGCTAAAACAGCTGTCCATCCAGCATTGAACCTCATCTGCTTACCATCCAGCATCTCGGTGGGGTGGGGTGGGGGGGGCGCTTGAAATATTTCATCAAACCCTCCTTGAGCGCTCTGACATCACTCAGAATCTGGCCCTCTTCTCTGATATTCCATCCTGTACTAATATACTTCAGCACGATATTGATATGGATAATGCTGCCCCTATCAAACAACATCCATACAGGGTGGATAAACCCTGTTAAACGCCAGATTCTGTGTAAGGAAGTAAGCTTCATGTTGGAACATGGCACAGCTGAACCCAGCTGAAGTGCCTGGAGTTCCCCTTGTCTTTTGATTGCTAAATCTGAGGGTTTAGCATGTTTTTGCAGAGACTTTTACAGCATGAGAAATTCTAACCAGCGTTTAATGTGGTGGAGTTTATTCCTGCAGGGGTATGACCTGAAGCTTTGCCACATCTGTGAAAAGGACAGTGAGCTACCAGATGCCCCTTTGAAGTCATGAGTGTATCTGGTGTCTGCTTACACCCTATATCCTTCATTGAACATACTGTATGCATTATTGGGGTAGCTTTAGCTTGCCCCAGTGGAACCTTTTAAGGGTGGGGATTTTATGTCCTGTACATTTCCGGCCTATGTTTCCTCTTTAACCTGTGTTGCTGTTTGCTAAGACAGCTGCTGAGGACTGCTTAAAAAACAAGGCTGCTCCCACTCCCACTGTACCTGTCCATTCTGCAGCCGATACTACCACACCGCACAGCACCCTTTCCCCCTTTATCTTAACTTTAATTTAATAAATATCTTTTGATTGTAATAACATGCCTCCTTTATGTTACTTCTTTGGAGCCATGGTTGTAACAGGTGTAAAAATGTTTCAACCAGTACTTGTGTGGGAAAGTAAAAAGCAAAAATCTCATAGGTCACAAGATCCTAAAAGGACAACGAGTATAAGGGCACTTTGTCTTAATGCCCGTAGTATTAGAAACAAGGTTAGTGAACTTGTGGCACAGACCAAGGCATATGATTTAGTGGCCACTACAGAAACCTGGTTGCAAGGTGGAGATGACTGGGAATTAAATATCCAAGGGTATCAGGTTATACGGAAAGTTAAGGCAGGAAGACAAAGTAGGTGGGGTGCCGCTCTTATTTAAGGATGAGATCAGGGCGATTGTGAGAGACGATATAAGATCTACGGAGCAGAATGTTGAGTCCATCTGGGTAGAGATTAAGAATAGTAAAGGGAAAAAAATCACTGTTGGGTGTTGTCTATAGGCCACCTAATAAAAATTTTGCAGTGGCAGAGGTGATTAACCAAGAAATAACTGAGGCTTGTAAGAACGGAACGACAATTGTCATGGGGGATTTTAATTTCCACATAGATTGGGTGAATCAGGTTGGTCAAGGAAATCTTGAGGAGGACTTCATAGAATGCATCCGTGATGGCTTTCTTGTGCAGCATGTTAGTGAACCTACAAGGGAAATTGCTATCTTCGATCTAGTCCTGTGCAATGGGACAGGTAAGAGTAACGATCTTGTAGTCAGGGATCCTCTTGAAAAGAGTGATCATAGTATGATTGAACTTCGCATAGAGATGGAGGATGAAATAGTTAGACCTAAAACTAGTGTGTAATGCCTGAACAAGGGAGAAGTTGGCTAATGTGGATTGGGAGCACAGGCTATTTGGTAGGACAGTTGAGGAACAGTGGAATACTTTCAAAGAGATTTTTCACAGTGCTTAACAAAAGTGCATTCCAGTCAAAAGTAAGGACAGTAAGTGTGGGGAGAACCAGCCTTGGATAACTAAGGAAATAAAAGATAGTATCAAATTAAAAGTTCATGTGTACAAAGTCGCAAAGAGTAGTGGGAGACTGGAGGATTGGGAAAACTTTAAAAAGCAACAAAGAACAGCTAAACAAGAAATGAGGAAAGAGAAGATAGAGTATGAAAGTAAATTAGCACAAGATATAAAAACAGATAGCAGAAGTTTTTATAAATATATAAAGCAGAAGAGGGTGGCTAAAGTCAACATAGTTCTCCTGGAAGACAAGAAGCAGAAATTGATATTGGGTGATAAGGAAATGGCTGAGGCATCGAATGACTATCTTGTGTCGGTTTTCACCGTGGCGGACATGTCTAATATGCCGAAGAATGATGTTATGGATGAAATGGGAGGTGAGGACCTCAATAAAATCACTGTCATTAAAGAGATAGTGGGCCTAAACTAGAGGGCCTAAAGTTAGATAACTCTCCTGGTCCTGATGGGATGCATCCCAGGGTGCTGATGGAATTGGTGGAGGTTATAGTGGACACATTGGTAATCATTTACCAAAATTCTCTAGACTCTAGGTAAGTTCCAGTAGATTGGAAGACAGCAAATGTCACACCAATTTTTAAAAAAGGATGTAGGCAAAATAAGGGCAATTATAGGCCAGTTAGCTTAACATCTGTAGTCGGGAAAATGCTTGAAGCTGTCATTAAGGAAGAAATAGCAGAACGTTTAGAAATGAGGGGTTCCATTGGACAGATGCAGCATGGATTCAGAAAGGGCAGGTCCTGTTTGACAAACTTACTGGAGTTCTTTGAGGACCTAATGAGTGCAGTGGATAGAGGGGAACAAGTGGATGTTGTATACTTGGATTTCCAGAAGGCATTTGATAAGGTGCCGCACAAGAGACTTATAAATAAGATATGGATGCATGGAGTCGGAAGAAGTGTATTGGCATGGATAGTGGATTGGTTAACCAATAGAAGGCAGAGAGTTGGTATAAATGGGTGTTTCACTGGTTGGCAGTCAGTGATGAGTGGGGTGCCCCAGGAGTCGGTGCTGGGCCTGCAGCTGTTTACCATTTACATTGATGATTTGGAAGAGGGGACTGAGTGTAGCGTAGCAAAATTTGCTGATGACACTAAACTGAGTGGAAAAGCAAATTGTACAGAGGATGTGGAGAGTCTGCAGAGGGATATAGATAGGGAAGTGAGTGGGCTAAGGTCTGGCAGATGGAATACAACATTGACAAATGCAAGATCATACACTTTGGAAGGAATAATAAAAGAGCAGTTTATTATTTAAATGGTGAAAGATTGCAGCATGCTTTTGTGCAGAGGGACTTGGGAGTGCATGTGCATGAATCGCAAAAAGTTGGCTTGCAGGTACAACAGGTTATTAAGAAGGCAAACAGAATGTTGGCCTTCATTGCCAGAGGGATTGAATTCAAGAGCGGGGAGGTTATGCTGTAACTATACAGGGTACTGGTGAGGCCGTACCTGGAGTACTGTGTGCAGTTCTGGTCTCCATATTTGAGGAAGGATATATTGGCTTTGGAGGCAGTGCAGAGGAGGTTCACCAGGTTGATTCCAGGGATGAAGGGGTTAACTTATAAGGAGAGATTGAGTTGCCTTGGACTATACTCTCTGGAATTCAGAAGAATGAGAGGGGATCTTATAGAAACATACAAAATTTTGAAAGGGTTAGATAAGATAGAAGTAGGAAAGTTGCTTCCATTGGTAGGTGAGACCAGAACTTGGGGACACTGCCTCAAGATTCAGGGAAGAAGATTTAGGATGGAGATGAGGAGAAGCTGTTTTTCCCAGAGAGTGGTGAATCTGTGGAATTCTCTGCCCAGGGAAGCAGTTGAGGCTTCTTCACTACAGATATTAAAGAAACAGTTAGATAGGTTTTTACATAGTAGGAGAATTAAGGGTCATGGGGAAAAGGCAGGTAGATGGAGCTGGGTTTACAGACAGATCAGCCATGATCTTATTGAATGGTGGGGCAGGCTCGATGGGCCAGATGGCCTACTCCTGCTCCTATTTCTTACGTTCTTATGTTCTTATGAGTGTACCCTCATTTCTGATCACCAACCACCAGTGTCCATTTTCAATCCACAGAAGGGTGTTCCACTAATGCAGAGACGGGCTCTGTTTCTTGGAGGACACAATTACAAAATCAAATTCAAGAGGACAATTAATCATGGAAATATGAAGGGTTGTCTGAATTATCCTTGGAAAAGGAAGTACCAGAAAAATTTACAAAGAAGACGCTTCTCTCGACATATTCTCCTTAACGCAAATGAGCTATGGCAGCGAAGATCCAAAGGGAACCGGAAAAGACTCTTCACTCTCTCAGGTCTACTTGGCCACCTAAATGGTTGAAATGTGCAGCAGAAACTCCAGATTCCCCACTTCTACCAGTGCTGAGATAAACCTGCCCTTCACGGGGTTTGCCTTATATGGGGATTGAGAGTTGTTGTACCATCCAAGCAGAGAGCTAAAGTGGAGGAGCTATATGTTGGACATCTAGGCATGGTTAAAAAGCAAGCTTTGCCTTGAAGCCTTTTCTGGTGGCAGCTCGAGCAGCATGCCGTACACTGTACGGATGCTAACCTGTCCAGAAGATGTCAAGAGCAGTTCTCTGCACCCCCGGGAATGACGTGCATTCCCTGATAGAGGATCCATGTGAATTTTGCCAAAGTAGTGAATGTAGCTATAAAGTGGCCAGAAGTGTTCCCAATAGCTTCCACTACAGCCTGACACACTGTTGATTTATCAAGAAGCCTCTTTGCAAGAACTGGTCTTCCTGAACACTTAGTCAGTGACAATGGAAAACAGTTTGTGGGGGAATAGTTTCAGACATTCCTCAAAATGAATGGAATAAGATATATTACATCTGCATCATACCACCCAGCTTCAAATAGCTTGGCAGAAAGTTTAGTCCAGAGTCTGATGAACTCACTGCAAGCAACGTCAGCAGAACACACCACACTAATCCCGAAACAGAAGCTCGCCAAATTCCTCCTTACATATCGTAATATAACACATTCCACAACCAACAGCTCACCAGTCATATTGTTCCAGGGTTGCCTCTCGCGCCTAAAGTTGGACCTCCTCAGACCCAATCTCAGAAGGAGCATGCAGGACAAACAGCTGAAACAAGTTGAAGGTCCTCAAACAAGGAGGTCCAGTGTTTCACTCCTGGACAAGCAGTCCTGGCAAGGAACTACAGAGGTGATGAAAAGTGGGTTATTAGATGTACAGACTGGACCATTCTCTTACACAGTGGAGATTGTGTCTGATATCATCTGGAGACAACACATCAAGAGACCAGAGTCATTTGACAGAGAAGAAAGTTGACTACTGCTATGAGAACCACTTCCTGCAGTGTCAGAGTCCTACAACCAGCATGGAGGAGGCCTTAGAACCTGAGATTGTTCTACAGCCACAGAATAATCCCTCTCGTCAGGAACAATGTTATCCCACAAGAGTCAGAACTCATTCAGAACAATTAAATCTTTAGGCCTGAATGGGACAATTTAAAATGTTTTAAGCTGTGTATCTGTATAGTAGTTGTATTATATAGCATGCTGTGTACATGGTTGGAGCTGGAGTTTATAGCTAAGCAGGGAGGAGCATTCTGTATTTAATATTTCAGTTATATTTGAGTTCTTGTGTATATATATATTCAATGATTAAACATTCCTGTTTGTTTAAATAATTCATTACGAGTTATATGTATAAATATGCGAATTGCAAATGTCATCATGCTACCACGTCTTACATATGTGCCTCGAAGTCAGACTCACATTTTGGGCTCCTGTGTCTTTTTTTAAATGTATTTAATGTTTTGAAGTTACAAAGCATAACAATGCCCAACCCTCCTCTTTTCACACCTGGCCTTGGCACTGACCATGGCGGAGTTTCTGTCCTATATAATTACGTTTATATTGTCTCTGAGTCACAGAGAATTACAGCATAGAAACGGGCCCTTCAGCCCACCCTGATTTTTTTTGCCCATCTGCGCGAATCCCCTTTACCTTCATTAGCTCTGAATCCTTCTGTGGACATCTGAAATGGCCTCATGTTTAACCAAGCCTGCCAATTTAAGACCACTTCTCGTTTATATTCCCTGAGGAAATTATTTAACTAAACTCATTATGAGATAAATCTGAGGCTATTTCTTGAAGGAAATATTTTTGCATCTCCTGCTATTCCTTGCACTCAATAGCACTAAGACCAAAGAACTGCTTGTGGACTTCGGAAAGGGCATGATGAGGGAACACACTCCAGCTCTCATAGAAGGATCAGAAATAGAAAGAGTGAGCAATTCTAAGTTCTTGCGTGTCAATATCTTTTAAGATCTAGATAGATAGATAGATAGATAGATACTTTATTCATCCCCATGGGGAAATTCAACATTTTTTCCAATGTCCCATACACTTGTTGTAGCAAAAACTCATTACATACAATACTTAACTCAGTAATAATATGATATGCATCTAAATCACTAACTCAAAAAGCATTAATAATAGCTTTAAAAAAGTTCTTAAGTCCTGGCAGTTGAATTGTAAAGCCTAATGGCATTGGGGAGTATTGACCTCTTCATCCTGTCTGAGGAGCATTGCATCAACAGTAACCTGTCGCTGAAACTGCTTCTCTGTCTCTGGATGGTGCTATGTAGAGGATGTTCAGGGTTTTCCATAATTGACCGTAGCCTACTCAGCGCCCTTCGCTCAGCTACCGATGTTAAACTCTCCAGTACTTTGCCCACGACAGAGCCCGCCTTCCTTATCAGCTTATTAAGACGTGAGGCGTCCTTCTTCTTAATGCTTCCTCCCCAACACGCCACCACAAAGAAGAGGGCGCTCTCAACAACTGACCTATAGAACATCTTCCGCATCTCACTGCAGACATTGAATGACGCCAACCTTCTAAGGAAGTACAGTCGACTCTGTGCCTTCCTGCACAAGGCATCTGTGTTGGCAGTCCAGTCTAGCTTCTCGTCCAACTGTACTCCCAGATACTTGTAGGTCTTAACCTGCTCCACACATTCTCCATTAATTATCACTGGCTCCATATGAGGCCTAGATCCAACACATCGATGCAGCTCAAAGAAGGCAAGACAGTAGTTATATTTCATTAGGAGTTTGAGAAGGTTTGGTATGTTACTAAAAACACTTGAAAATGTCTACAGCTGTACTGTGGAGAGCATTCTAACTGGCTGCATCACTGTCTGGTGTGGGGTCGGGGTGGGGGGAGCTACTGCACAGGATTGAAGTAAATTGCAGAGAGTTGTAAATTTAGTCAGCTCCATCATGAGCACTTGCCTCAGTAGTGTTCAGGACAGCTTCATGCAGCGATGCCTCAAGAAGGTGACGTTCATCATTAAGGACTCTGTCACGAAGGTCATACCTTGTTCTCGTTGCTACCATGATGAAGGAGGTACAGAAGCCTGAATGCACACACTCAGTGACTCAGGAACAGCTTCTTCCCCTCTGCCATCAAATCTCTGACTGGACATTGAACCAGTAATTCAGTTTATTCTCTCGGTTATTATGCATTGCATTGCACTGATGCTGCAAAGTTACACATTTCCTGATATATCCAATGATGTTAAACCTGATTCCGATTGTAATATTTGAACATAATGTTCGGAGTGGGACGGATGCCTTGAGTATGCAAGAGGCATGTGTATACACTGTATGTATGTTTAAATAATTCATGGTAGAATTGTCCCGAAGCCTATCCAAGACATTCATTTGGTTAGCAAAGATTCATGCAATTCAATTTACTGAGCACACTCTAAACAATTAAATTAGTCTGCTGATATTGTGATATGCAGCTTCACTGAGATCATATATCTTTGATTATGTGTCCTCACTTGTTTGAATTAGGGACACAGTGTTCAAAGGGTTCCATCTGCAACTAAAGAAAAAGATTTCAAGTTTCTAATATCTGCAGGATCTCTTGTGTCAGTGTTTCAAATTTCTGTATTTTAGATGCCTGGCCAGATGGATTGAAAAGGTGGGGTGTCGGACCGGAGGCAAGGGTAGGGCTGGTTCCATTCACTGCTCCGTGATGTTTACTCTGCTCTCTGTGGCACTGAGACTGTGGCCTGCTCCGGGCTTCGTGACGATTTGCTCTGTTTTGTGATGAACTGAGGTTGTGGCCTGCTCCGGGCTTCGTGACGATTTGCTCTGTCATGTGATGAACTGAGGTTGTGGCCTGCTCCGGGCTTCGTGACGGTTTGCTCTGTCATGTGATGAACTGAGGCTGTGGCCTGCTCCGGGCTTCGTGACGATTTGCTCTATTTTGTGATGAACTGAGGTTGTGGCCTGCTCCGGGCTTCGTGACGATTTGCTCTGTTTTGTGATGAACTGAGGCTGTGGCCTGCTCCGGGCTTCGTGACGATTTGCTCTGTTTTGTGATGAACTGAGGTTGTGGCCTGCTCCGGGCTTCGTGACGATTTGCTCTGTTTTGTGATGAACTGAGGTTGTGGCCTGCTCCGGGCTTCGTGACGATTTGCTCTGTCATGTGATGAACTGAGGCTGTGGCCTGCTCCGGGCTTCGTGACGATTTGCTCTGTTTTGTGATGAACTGAGGTTGTGGCCTGCTCCGGGCTTCGTGACGATTTGCTCTGTCATGTGATGAACTGAGGCTGTGGCCTGCTCCGGGCTTCGTGACGATTTGCTCTGTCATGTGATGAACTAAGGCTGTGGCCTGCTCCGGGCTTCGTGACGATTTGCTCTGTCATGTGATGAACTAAGGCTGTGGCCTGCTCCGGGCTTCGTGACGATTTGCTCTGTCATGTGATGAACTGAGGCTGTGGCCTGCTCCGGGCTTCGTGACGATTTGCTCTGTCATGTGATAAACTGAGGCTGTGGCCTGCTCCGGGCTTCGTGACGATTTGCCCTGTCATGTGATGAACTGAGGCTGTGGCCTGCTCCGGGCTTCGTGACGATTTGCTCTGTTTTGTGATGAACTGAGGCTGTGGCCTGCTCCGGGCTTCGTGACGATTTGCTCTGTGGTGTGATGAACTGAGGCTGTGGCCTGCTCCGGGCTTCGTGACGATTTGCTCTGTGGTGTGATGAACTGAGGCTGTGGCCTGCTCTGGGCTTCGTGACGATTTGCTCTGTTGTGTGATGAACTGAGGCAATAAGCCTGCTCCAGGCTTCATGTCTCTGGACTCACTTTAATTCTGTTTGTTTGCTGTTATTGTTTGCATGATGTGTGCTGCTTTTTCTCTCTTAGCATTGGGTGTTTTTTTGGTCTTTTCTTGTAATGGCTTCTTTCAGGATTCTTGTTTTGTGGCTGCCTTTAAGCAGACAGTTCTTAAGGTTGAATGACTTATGCATACTTTGATAATAAATGCACTTTGAACTTTGAACTTCTGAAATTTGTATTTTTGGAGAGAAAGGAGTCTGTTCAGTCCAATTTGAGGATCTCACGTGGTCTATACATACCGGCTGTGTGGTGAGAAAGGCACAATAGCACCTGTTTTACCTCAGACGGTTGAAGAAGTTTGGTATGGACTCCTAAATCCTAAGGACTTTCTCCAGGGACACCATTGAGAGCATTCTGACTGGCTGCATCACTGCCTGGTGTGAGAACTGTACTTCACTCAATCGCAGGAATCTGCAGAGAGTGGTGCGGACAGCCCAGCTGTAGATGTGAACTTCCCACTATTCAGGACATTTACAAAGACAGGTGTGTAAAAAGGGCCCGGATGATCATTAGAGACCCGAGTCACCCCAACCACAATCTATTCCAGCTGCTACCATCCAGGAAATGGTACTGCAGCATAAAAGCCAAGACCAGGCCATCAGACTGATGAATTCATGCTGACACAACTGTATTTCTATGTTATATTGACTGTCCTGTTGTACATACTATTTATTATATATTTCTATAAATTACACACTGCACATTTAGACAGAGACATAACATAAATATTTTTACTCCTCTTGTATATTAAAGATATAAGTAATAAAGTCAATTCAATTTAATCTTTCCTGTAATCCCATCCACTCTTATCTTGTTAAGCAGGATGATGTGTGGCACTTTGAGAAAAGCCTTCTGGAAATCCAAGTAAACAATACCCACTGACTCTTGTTTGTCTATCTTGTTTCTTATTTCCTCAAAGAATTCCAACAGGTTTGTCAGGTAAGATTGCCCCTTAAGGCAACCATGATATCTTTGGCCTGTTTTATCATGAGCTTCCAAGTACCCTGAAATCTCATCCTCAATAATGGACTCCAGCCACTGAAGTCAGGCTAACTGGTCTGGAATTTCCTTTCTTCTGCCTCCCTCTTTTCTTAAAGTGTGGAGTGATATTTGCATTTTTCCAGACCTCCGGCAGCTTTCAAGAATCCTACTCATTTCCTACTTTTTGCACTACTTATTTAATTTATCTATTTTATTTTTATATATGTATTTACAGTGGCATGCAAAAGTTTGGGCACCCGTGGTCAAAATTTCTGTTACTTTGAATAGATAGCGAGTAAAAGATAACCTGATTTCCAAAAGGCATAATGTTAAAGATGACACATTTCTTTAATATTTTAAGCAAGATTACTTTCTTCATTTCCATCTTTTACAGTTTCAAAATAACAAAAAAGGAAAAGGGCCCAAAGTAAAACTTTGGGTACTCGGCATAGTCAGTACTTAGTCACACCCCCTTTGGCAAGTATCACAGCTTATAAATACTTTCTGTAGCCAGCCAAGAGTCCTTGAATTCTTGTTCGGGGGATTTTTGCCTATTCTTCCTTGCAAAAGGCTTCTAGTTCTCTGAGATTCTTGGGCCGTCTTGCATGCACTGCTCTTTTGAGGTCTATCCACAGATTTTCCATGATGTTTAGGTCAGGGGACTGTGAGGGCCATGGCAAAACCTTCAGCTTGCACCTCTTGAGGTAGTCCATTGTGGATTTGGTGGTGTGTTTAGGATCATAATCCTGTTGTAGAAGCCATCCTCTTTTCACCTTCAACTTTTTTACAGACGGTGTGATGTTTGCTTCCAGAATTTGCTGGTATTTAATTGAATTCATTCTTCTCTCTACCAGTGAAATGTTCCCCATGCCACTGACTGCAACACAAGCCCAAAGCATGATTGATCCACCCCCGTGCTTAACGGTTGGAGAGGAGTTCTTTTCATGAAATTCTGCACCCTTTTTTCTCCAAACATACCTTTGCTCATTGAGGCCAAAAAGTTCTATTTTAACTTCATCAGTCCACAGGAATTGTTTCCAAAATGCATCAGGCTTGTTTAGGTGTTCCTTTGCAAACTTCTGATGCTGAACTTTGCAGTGAGAACACAGGAAAGGTTTTCTTCTGATGACTCTTCTATGAAGGTCATATTTGTGCAGGTGTTGCTGCACAGTAGAACAGTGCACCACCACTCCAGAGTCTGCTAAATCTTCCTGAAGGTCCTTTGCAGTCAAACAGGGGTTTTGATGTGCCTTTCTAGCAATCCTACGAGCAGTTCTCTCAGAAAGTCTTCTTGGTCTTCCAGACCTCAACTTGACCTCCACCATTCCTGTTAACTGCCATTTCTTAATTACATTATGAACTGAGGAAATGGCTAACTGAAAACACTTTGCTATTTTCTTATAGCTTCCTCCTGCTTTGTGGGCATCATTTATTTTAATTTTCAGAGTGCTAGGCAGCTGCTTAGAGGAGCCCATGGCTGATGATTGTTGGGACAAAGTTTGAGGAGTCAGGGGTATTTATATAGCTTTGAAATTTGCATCACCTGGCCTTTCCTAACAATGACTATGAACAAGCCATAGCCCTAACATGTTAATTAAGGTCTGAGACCTTGGTAAAAGTTGACTGAGAGCTCAAATCTCTTGGGCTGCCCAAACTTTTGACCCTGTGGGAGACTAGTGACTGGCAGAGGTATTTTTCAGTATAAGCAAGTAAATCATACAACGCTATTGGCGCTTCATGCATGGTGAGATGTGGGTGGTAGCAGGGTGCTCAGTAGTCTTACAGTCTGGGAGAAGAAGTTCTTATCTTAATGCCATGGCACTTCCTACCTGATGGTAGGGGGTCAAAGAGATTATTGGATGGGTGGGAGCGATCTTTGAAAAAGGCAAAAATGTGAAGAGAAAAGGAAAGAAAAAGAGTGAATAAGTGAGAGAAAATGCAAGGCAGATAAAAAAAGGAAGGAGAGTAGGAAATACAATGCTAGAAAATACTTCTAAAAAGGAGGGAAATAAAGAGGGCCGAATAGGAAAGACAGGGGACAGGAAGGGGGGGGGGGGGGAGAGAGAGAGAGAGAGAGAGAGAGAGAGAGAGAGAGAGAGAGAGAGAGAGAGAGAGAGAGAATAGAATGCAGAGAGAAAGAGGAATGAGCATGAAGAAATAGGAGAGAAGTTAAAAAAAATTATGAGGGAGGTGGAGGGAGAAGAGTACAGAAAAAGAGAGTGTAAGACAAAGAGAGAAAGATGAAAAGAGAGAAAGGATGATGGAGAGAGAAAAAACAAGGAGGAAAATAAAATAAAAGAAAGAGACGGGAGGAACGAAAGACATGAGCGCTATATGTCTCACACTATAAAACACTTATTATGTGAGTAGAAGCAGATATGAATAATATGGAAATACAGCAGCAATATTTCTTCAGCGGTTTGATCAAGGCACGACTGCGCAAGTGTGTGAACGACAGCCAGTAGAACAGCGAGGAGTTTAAAAGGACACAGCTTTTTAGAGTGGGAAAAGAGTAGAGGGAGACAGAGTAGGAAGGCTTTGGCTTAATGGGGCTTTGGTGATAATGGGCCAAGGCAAGGATGGTTGCCTGTGTAGAATAGGACAGGAAGTATGTGTGTGAGGCTGGTGTTCCGTGCTCGGTGTCAGATGTGGGAAGTCCGGGAGACTCCCAGCTTCCCAGACAGCCACATCTATGCCAGGTGCATCGAGCTGCAGCTCCTTAGCGACCATGTTAGGGAACTGGAGATGCAGCTCGATGACCTTCGTCTGGTCAGGGAGAGTGAGGAGTTGATAGATAGGAGCTATAGGCAGGTAGTCACTCAGGAGACAGATAAGTGGGTAACAGTCAGGAGAGGGAAGGGCAGGTAGATAGATTGATAGATAGATAGATACTTTATTCATCCCCATGGGGAAATTCAACTTTTTTTCCAATGTCCCATACACTTGTTGTAGCAAAACTAATTACATACAATACTTAACTCAGTAAAAAAATATGATATGCATCTAAATCACTATCTCAAAAAGCATTAATAATAGCTTTTAAAAAGTTCTTAAGTCCTGGCGGTTGAATTGTAAAGCCTAATGGCATTGGGGAGTATTGACCTCTTCATCCTGTCTGAGGAGCATTGCATCGATAGTAACCTGTCGCTGAAACTGCTTCTCTGTCTCTGGATGGTGCTATGTAGAGGATGTTCAGGGTTTTCCATAATTGACCGTAGCCTACTCAGCGCCCTTCGCTCAGCTACCGATGTTAAACTCTCCAGTACTTTGCCCACGACAGAGCCCGCCTTCCTTACCAGCTTATTAAGACGTGAGGCGTCCCTCTTCTTAATGCTTCCTCCCCAACACGCCACCACAAAGAAGAGGGCGCTCTCCACAAATGACCTATAGAACATCTTCAGCATCTCACTACAGACATTGAATGATGCCAACCTTCTAAGGAAGTACAGTCGACTCTGTGCCTTCCTGCACAAGGCATCTGTGTTGGCAGTCCAGTCTAGCTTCTCGTCTAACTGTACTCCCAGATACTTGTAGGTCTCAGATGCCAGAGAGTATCCCTGTGGCTGTCCCCTTTGACAATAAATACTGCTGCTTGAGTACTGTTGGGGGGGGGGGGCAGGGCGTGGTAGACAGCCTACCTGGGGGCAGCAACAATGGCTGCACCTCTGGCACAGAGTCTGGCCCTGTGGCTAGGGGCTAGAGATAGGAAGAGGATGGCAGCAGTGATAGGGGACTCTATAGTTAGGGTGTCAGACAGGTGATTCTGTGGACTCAGGAACGAAACATGGATAGTAGTTTGCCTCCCAGGTGTCAGGCTCTGGGATGATTCTGATCGCATTCACAATATCTTGAAGTGGGAAGGAGAACAGCCAGAGGTTGAGGTACATATTGGTACCAACAACGTAGGCAGGAAAAGGGAAGAGGTCCTGAAAACAGACTACAGGGAGTTAGGAAGGAAGTTGAGAAGCAGGTCTACAAGGGTAGTAATCTCGGGATTACTGCCTGTGCCATTGTGACAGTGAGTATAGGAATAGAGTGAGGTGGAGGATAAATGTGTGGCTGAGGGATTGGAGCAGGGGGCAAGGATTCAGATTTCTGGATCACTGGGACCTCTTTTGGGACAGGTGTGACCTGTACAAAAAAGATGGGTTGCACTTGAATCCCAGGGTTCCAATATCCTGGCGGGGAGGTTTGTTAAGGCTATTGGGGAGAGTTTAAACTAGAATTGCCGGGGGGGGGGGGGGGGGGGGAACCAAACTGAAGAGATGGAGGAAGAGGAGGTTGGCTCACAAATAGAGAAAGCTTGTAAACAGTGTGAGAGGGAGGATAGGTAGGTGATAGAGAAGGGTTGCACTCAAAACCGATGGTTTGAGATGTGTCTATTTTAATGCAAGTAATATTATGAACAAAGCAGATGAGCTTAGAGCGTGGATCAGTACTTGGAGCTAAGATGTTGTGGCCATTACAGAGACTTGATTGGTTCAGGAGCAGGAATGGTTATTTCGAGTGCCAGGCTTTAGATATTTCAGAAAGGACAGGGAGGGAGGCAAAAGAGGTGGGGGCATGGCACTGTTGATCAGAGATAGTGTCATGGCTGCAGAAATGGAGGAAATCATGGAGAGATTGTCTACAGAGTCGCTGTGGGTGGAAGTTAGGAACAGGATGCGGGCAATAACTCTACTAGATGTTTTTTATAGACCACCCAATAGTAACAGGGACACCAAGGAGCAGATAGGGAGACAGATTCTGGAAAAGTGTAATAATAACAGGGTTGTTGTGAAAGGAGATTTTAATTTCCCAGATGTCATTTGGCATCTCCCTAGAGCAAGGGTTTAGATGGGGTGGAGTTTGTTAGGTTTGTTCAGGAAGGTTTCTTGATAGAATATTTAGATAAGCTACAAGAGGAGAGGCTGTACTTGATCTGGTATTGGGAAATGTACCTGGTCAGGTGTCAGATCTCTCAGTGGGAGAGCATTTTGGAGATAGTGATCACATTTCTATCTCCTTTACCATTGAATTGGAGAAGGATAGGAACAGACAAGTTAGATAAGTGTTTAGTTGGAGTAAGGGGAAATATGAGGCTATCAGGGAGGAACTAGGAACCATAAATTGGGAACAGATGTTCTCAGGGAAATGTACGGTAGAAGTGTGGCAAATATTCAGGGGATATTTACATGGAGTTCTGCATAAGTACATTCCAATGAGACAGGGAAAGGATGGTAGGGTACGGGAACCATGGTGTACAAAGGCTGTTGTAAATCTAGTCAAGAAGAAAAGAAAAGCTTACAAAAGGTTCAAAAAACTAGGTAATGAAAGAGGTCTAGAAGATTATAAGGCTGGCAGGAAGGTGCTTAAGAATGAAATTGGGAGAGCTAGAAGGGGCCATGAGAAGGCCTTGGTGGACAGGATTAAGGAAAACCCCAATGCATTCTACAAGTATATGAAGAGCAAGAGGATAAGACATGAGAATAGGACCAATCAAGTGTGACAGTAGAAAAGTGTGTATAGAACTGGAGGAGATAGCAGAGCTACTTGATGAATACTTTGCTTCAGTATTCACTACGGAAAAGGATCTTGGCAATTGTAGGGATGACTTACAACGGACTGAAAAGTTTGAGCATGTAGATATTAAGAAATAGGATGTGCTGGAGCTTTTGGAAGCACTAAGTTGGATAAGTCACTGGGACTGGATGAGATGTACCCCAGGTTACTGTGGGAGGTGAGGGAGGAGATTGCTGAGCCTCTGGCAATGATCTTTGCATAATCAATGGTGACGGGAGAGGTTCCGGAGGATTGGAGGGTTGCGGATGTTGTTCCCTTATTCAAGAAAGGGAGTAGAGATAGCCCAGGAAATTATAGACCAGTGAGTCTTACTTCAGTGGTTGGTAAGTTGATGGAGAAGATCCTGAGAGGCAAGATTTATGAACATTTGGAGCTGCATAATATGATTAGGAATAGTCAGCATGGCATTGTCAAAGGTAGGTCGTGCCTTACGAGCTTGATAGAATTTTTTGAGGATGTAACTAAACATATTGATGAAGGTCGAGCAGTAGATGTTGTGAATATGGATTTCAGCAAGGCACTTGATAAGGTGCCCCATGCAAGGCTGATTGAGAAATTAAGGAGGCATGGGATCCAAGGGTCATTGCTTTGTGGATCCAGAACTGCCTTGCCCACAGAAGGCAAGTGTGGTTGCAGACAGATCATATTCTGCATGGAGGCCAGTGACCAGTGGTGTGCCTCAGGGATCTGTTCTGGGACCCTTACTCTTCGTTATTTTTATAAATAACTGGGATGAGGAGGTGGAGGGAGAGGTCAGTAAATTTGCAGCTGAAACAAAGGTTGGTGGTGTTGTGGGTAGTGTGGAGGGCTGTCAGAGGTTACAGCGGGACATTGATAGAATGAAAAACTGGGCTGAGAAGTGGCAGATGGAGTTCAACCCAGAAGTGTGGAAACTCACAACCCAGAAGTGTGAATGGTTCATTCTGGTAGGTCAAATACAATGACAAAATATTGTATTAAAGGTAAGACACTTGGCAGTGTGGAGGATCAGAGGGATCTTACACCACACGCCGCATCCACAAAGGAAACAGCATTATGAAAGACCCCATGCACCCCTCATACAATCTCTTCTTGCTCTTGCTGTCCGGGAAAAGGCTCCGAAGCATTCGGGCTCTCAGCTCTAACAGTTTCTTCCCCCAAGCTATCAGGCTCCTCAATACCTGAAGCCTGGACTGACACCTTGCCCTACTGTCCTGTTTATGATTTATTGTAATGCCTGCACTGTTTTTGTGCACTTTATGCAGTCCTGTGTAGATCTGTAGTCTAGTGTAGCTTTCTCTGTGTCTTTTTTTACGTAGTTCAGTCTAGTTTCTGTACTGTGTCACGTAACACCATGGTCCTGAAAAACGTTGTCTCATTTTTACTGTGTACTGTACCAGCAGTTATGGTCGAAATGACAATAAAAGTGACTTGGTTTGACTTGATCTTGAGGTCCAAGTCCATTGTACACTCAACGCTGCTGCACAGGTTGACTCTGTGGTTGAGAAGGCATACGGTGCATTGACCTTCATCATTTGCGGGATTGACTTTAGGAGCCGAGAGGTAATGTTGCAGCTATATAGGACCCTGGTCAGACCCCACTTGGAGTACTGTGCTCAGTTCTGGTCGCCAAGATATGGAAGCCATAGAAAGGGTGCAGAGGAGACTTACAAGGATGTTGCCTGGATTGGGAACCATGCCTTGTAAGAATAGGTTGTATGATCTGTCTTTTCTCCTTGGAGTGACAGAGGATAAGAGATGACCTGATAGAGGTGTATAAAATGATGAGAGGATTTGATCATGTGGATAGTCAGAAGATTTTTCTGAGAGCTGAAATGGCCATCACGAGAGGGCGCAGTTTTAAGGTGCATGGAAGTAGGTACAGAGGAGATGTTTTTTACGCAGAGAGTGGTGAGTGCATGGAATGGGCTGCTGGCGACGGTGGTGGGGTGGATATTAGGGTCTTTTAAGAGACTCCTGAATAGGTACACAGAGCTTAGAAAAATTGAGGGCTATAGGTAATCCGAGGTAATTTCTAAGTTAAGGAGATGTTTGGCATAGCCTTGTGGGCCGAAGGGCCTGTATTGTACTGTCAGTTTTTCTATGTTTCTAATACAAGAAGTAAATCAGCTGTCAATTATTTTCTTTGATGTGACCTAGACTCAACAGAGAAAATCTGGCCTATTCTTAGAATAGCCGATGTCTCAGAACATGTAGCTTGATTTAAACTATCACATGAAGGACAATGGTCTCTAACAATGAAAACCCATCTGTAGGTCTTCCCTGTAGAATTATCCTAAATTGTGTTCTGTCACTCAGCTTGACTCCACAACCTTCTAATTCAAGGTGGAGATCACTTCCAATTAATGATACAGCAGATGGAGTGCAGATTTTAGAATGAGTATTTTTGTTAATACTCTGCATTACGAATCTCCAAAGCACAGGAATGCAAGAGGCTACAGGGAGCGGTGGGCTCAGTCATTTCTATCATGGAAGCAGCTGTCCCCAACATCAAGGACATCTAGAAGAGGTGATGTCTCAGGAAGGCAGCAGCTTTCATCAGGAACCCCTCGTCATCTGGCCCACACCCACTTTTCAATGCTGCTAACAGGCAGGAGGGTACAGGAGCCTAAAGACCCACATCAGCTACTTCCCCACTGTAATCAGGTACTTGATGCCCTAATAAAAAAAAACCCTAATAACACCTTGGACAGTATTCCTCTTTCTCTCTCTCTCTCTCTCTCTCTCTCTCTCTCTCTCTCTCTCTCTCTCTCTCTCTCTCTCTCTCTCTCTCTCTCTCTCTCTCTCTCTCTCTCTCTCTCTCTCTCTCTCTCTCTCTGCTTTCTCTGATGTTGTTAGGTTTATATTGTTATGTAGGTTATGCATAGTTTATGTTAACATTTGTCATGTTTGTGAAAAACGACACTGCTACAGGAAAAAAAACTACTTAATTACTTTTAGACCAGAAGACATAGAATTGGGCCATTCAGCCCATCAAGTCTTCACCACCTTTCCATCATGGCAGATTTATTATCCGTCTCAAACCCATTCACCTGACTTTTTCATGTAAATTTTGACCACCATGTCTAATGAAGAACTTACAACCTTCACTTTAATTACACTAATGTTTTTGCCTCCACATCATCTGTGGCATGAGTTCCACGGATTCATACTCTCTAGTTAAAGAAATTCAGAAATTCCTTCTTATCCTTTCATAGAATTTTTACCTTGGGTCTGTATGCCTATAGCAATAAACTTGAGCTTTGAGTCCATCCTCTATGTCCCTCGGATGAAACTACTATGCTCTGGAAGAGATAAACACCGTAAGGTGTGTATAGATGATTGCATTTGAATGTTCAACAAGTGAGAATGAGAATTTGATCAGTAGTTTTAACTTCCTAAGTGTAAAAACTGCAGGGTTCCTCAGACTGCATATACTAAGTGGCCTCTTCATCCATCACACCTGCTCGTAAATGCAAAAATCTAAGCAGTCAATCACGTGGCAGGAACTAAATGAAAAAAAAAACAGGCTGTCATGATAAAAAGGTTCAGTTGTTGTTCAGACCAAACTTCAGAATGGGGAAGAAATGTGATCTCAGTGACTTTGCCCATGAAATAATTGTTGGTGCCAGATGGGGGTTGTTTGAATATCTCAGAAACTGCTGATATCCTGTGATTTTCACATACAACAGTCTCTAAAGTTTACAGAGTTGTGTAAAAAAAAAACAAGCAGAAGTCCAGTGAGTGGCAATTCTGTGGGCGGAAGCACCTTGTTAATGAGAGAGGTCAGAGGAGAATGACTAGACTGGTTCAAGCTGACAGGAAGGTGGGAGCAACCACATAACCATGTGATGTTACAGTGGAGCGCAGAAGAGCATCCCTGAAGGCACAACATGTCAAACTTTGAAGTGGTTGGGCTACAGGAGTTTAAGATTATGAACATACACTCAGTCACCACTTTATTAGATACAGGAAGTTCCTAATAATTGTTTTGATTTGTGATATAAGTGTATACTTACAATGGCATTAGTATTGGATTACTATTGTCAGATCTGCCAAGATACAGTGAAAAGCTTGTGTTGTATACTCTTCATACAGTTCAAATCATTTCACCATGCATTGAGCTAGAATAAGTAAATCAATAGCAATGCAGAATAAAGTGTGAGAAACATAGAAAATAGGTGCAGGAGTAGGCCATTCTGCCCTTCAAGCCTGCACCACCATTCAGTATGATCATGGCTGATCATCCAACTCAGAACCCTATACCTGCTTTCTCTCCATACCCCCTGATCCCTTTAGCCACAAGGGCCATATCTAACTTCCTCTTAAATATAGCCAATGAACCAACCTCATTTGTTTCCTGTGGCAGAGAATTCCACAGATTCAACACTCTCTGTGTGAAAAAGTTTTTCCTCATCTCGGTCCTAAAAAGCTTCCCCTTTATCCTTAAACTGTAACCCCTCGTTCTGGACTTCCCCAAGATCGGAAACAATCTTCCTGCATCTAGCCTGTACAATCCCTTTAGAATTTTATACGTTTCAATAAGATCCCCCCTCAATCTTCTAAATTCCAGTGAGTATAAGCCTAATCGATCCAGTCTTTCTTCATATGAAAGTCCTGCCATCCCAGGAATCAATCTGGTGAACCTTCTTTGTACTCCCTCTATGGCAAGAATGTCTTTCCTCAGATTAGGGGACCAAAACTGCACACAATATTCTAGGTGCGGTCTCACCAAGGCCTTGTACAACTGCAGTAGAACCTCCCTGCTCCTGTACTCAAATCCTTTTGCTATGAATGCCCACATACCATTTGCCTTTTTCACCGCCTGCTGTACCTGCATGTCCACCTTCAATGACTGGTGTACAATGACACCCAGGTCTCGTTGCATCTCCCCTTTTCCTAATCGGCCACCGTTCAGATAATAATCTGTTTTCCTGTTCTTGCAACCAAAGTGGATAACCTCACATTTATCCACATTAAATTGCATCTGCCATGAATTTGCCCACTCACCTAACCTATCCAAGTCACCCTGCATCCTCTTAGCATCCTCCTCACAGCTAACACCGCCGCCCAGCTTCGTGTCATCCGCAATCTTGGAGATGCTGCATTTAATTCCCTCATCTAACTCATTAATATATATTGTAAACAACTGGGGTCCCAACACTGAGCCTTGCGGTACCCCACTAGTCACTGCCTGCCATTTTGAAAAGGTCCCGTTTACTCCCACTCTTTGCTTCCTGTCTGCCAACCAACTCTCTATCCACTTCAACACCATACCCCCAATACCGTGCGCTTTAAGTTTGCACACTAATCTCCTGTGTGGGACTTTGTCAAAAGCCTTTTGAAAATCTAAATATACCACATCCACCAGCTCTCCCCTATCCACTCTACTAGTTACATCTTCAAAAAATTCTATAAGATTCGTCAGACATGATTTTCCTTTCACAAATCCATGCTGACTTTGTCCGATGATTTCACCTCTTTCCAAATGTGCTGTTATCACATCTTTGATAACCGACTCTAGCATTTTCCCCACCACTGATGTCAGACTAACCAGTCTATAATCCCCGGTTTCTCTCTCCCTCCTTTTTTAAAAAGTGGGGTTACATTAGCCACTCTCCAATCCTCAGGAACTAATCCAGAATCTAAGGAGTTTTGAAAAATTATCACTAATACATCCACTATTTCTTGGGCTACTTCCTTAAGCACTCTGGGATGCAGGCCATCTGGTCTTGGGGATTTATCTGCCTTTAATCCCTTCAATTTACCTAACAGCACTTCCCTACTAACATGTATTTCCCTCAGTTCCTCCATCTCACTAGACCATCCGTCCCTTACTATTTCCGGAAGATTATTTATGTCCTCCTTAGTGAAGACAGAACCAAAGTAGTTATTCAATTGGTCTGCCATGTCTTTGTTCCCTATGATCAATTCACCTGTTTCTGACTGTAAAGGACCTACAATTGTCTTGACCAATCTTTTTCTTTTCACATATCTGTAAAAGCTTTTACAGTCAGTTATTATGTTCCCTGCCAGCTTTCTCTCATAATCTTTTTTCCCTTTCCTAATTAAGCCCTTTGCCCTCCTCTGCTGGTCTCTGAATTTCTCCCAGTCCTCAGGTGTGCCACTTTTTTTTGCTACTTTTTATGTTTCTTCTTTGGACTTGATACTATCCCTAATTTCCCTTGTCAGCCACGGGTGCACTACCTTCCCTGGTTTATTCTTTTGCCAAACTGGGATGAACAATTGTCGTAGTTCATCCATGCGATCTTTAAATGCTTGCCATTGCATATCCACCATCAACCCTTTAAGTATCATTTGCCAGTCTATCTTAGCTAATTCATGTCTAATACCTTCAAAGTTACCCTTCTTTAAGGTCAGAACCTTTGTTTCTGAATTAACTATGTTACTCTTCATTTTAATGAAGAATTCCATCATATTATTGTCACTCTTATCCAAGGGGCCTCACACGACAAGACTGCTAACTAACCCTTCCTCATTGCTCAATACCCAATCTAGAATGGCCTGCTCTCTAGTTGGTTCCTCGACATGTTGGTTCAGAAAACCATCCCGCATACATTCCAAGAAATCCTCTTCCTCAGCACCCTTACCAATTTGGTTCACCCAATCTATATGTAGATTGAAGTCACCCATTATAACTACTGTTCCTTTATTGCACGCATTAAAAAAGCTGAGGAGTGCAGTGCCGTTAAACAATGAACCGTAAGATTATAGTGAGGTAGACTGCAATGCCAAGGGTCTATCTTACTGTACAAAACTCCCATTCAGGATTGCTTATTGACATTTCCTGTACACAGATGTAGAGGAGAATGAAATAATTGTTACTGACGGGAAGTAGTAAAGTAGTGGTGGAGTTGGTGGGTGGAGGTGTTGATCAGTCTTACTGTTTGGGGAAAAGAACTACTTTTGAGTTTGGTTGTCCTGGCATTGATGGTACGTAGCCTCTTCCCTGATGGGAGTGGGACAAACAGTCCCTGAGCAGGGTGAGTAAAGTCCTTCACGATGTTACTGACCTTTTTCCACATATCTCTATGTATATATATATATATATATATATATGTCCTTGATGGCGTGTAGGCAGTTGCAGTTGATGTGTGGGCAGTTCTGACTACCCATTGTGGATCCTTCCTGTCTGCTGCAGTGCGGTTTCTGTACCAAGCAGTGATGCACCTTGTTAGGGTGCTCCCTACTGCAAACCTGTAGAATGCTATGGGTATTGATGTGCAAAGTCCAGCTCTCTTCAGCCTCCTCCAAAAGCAGAGGTGTTGATGAGCTTTCTTCGCTGCGTGGGATGTGTTCTGAGACCATGAGAAGTTGTGTGTGATGTGCAGCCTCAGGTGTTTTAAACTGCTCACAGTTTCTGCTGCTGTGCTGCAAAATGTAAAGTGGGGGGGGGGAGTGACAATCATCTCCTTTGTCTTGTTGACATTAAGGAAGAGGTTATTTACCCGGCGCCAGGCCTTGAGCTCTCCCGCCTCCTCTCTGTAGGCCGTCTCATCATTGCTGGTTATGAGCCCCACAACTGTCATGCCATCGGTGATGCGATTGCTCGGGCGTTTGGCTGTGTAGTCGCGTGTGAGCAGACTGTACAGCAATGGGCTCAGCACACGGCGCTGGGGGCACCCCGTGTTGAGGGAGGAGGGGTTGTGCTTCCAGGCTATCTGGAAGTTCATTAGGAAGTCTGGCGCCAAGTTGCAGAGTGAGGGTTTAGGAGTTTTAGACTGAGGATTAGAGTCTGCTCACCAAGGTCTGTGGGACAATAGTGTTGAATGCTGAACTGAATTCCAGAACAGAATTCTAACATAAATGTCCTTGTTTTCTAGACATGTCGCAAGGCCAGGCGCGTGACAGACATCATGGCATCTGTTGTGAAGGAATTCTGTCAGTAAGCCTATTAGTGAGCGTCCAGTGTGGCAGGAATGAAGCTTTTGCTATGTGACATTATCAGCCATTCTTAGCACATCATGATCACTGGCATTAGTGCCACTGGGCAGAAGGTGTAGAGCATGAACATCAATTTCTCAAACTTCTGGCAGTGACCACCCCACAACCCGGCTCCATTTTCCATCCCCTTTCCCTCTCTTACCTCATCTCACCAATCAACTTCCCTGCTCTTTATTTCATTCCCCTGCCCAGATTTCACCTACCTCCTGATGTTTCTGTCTCCCCTCCCCCCAACTTTCAAATCTACTCCTCAGCTTTTTTATCTCTGGTCCTGAAACATTGACTGTACTTTGTTCCATAGATGCTGCCTGACCTGTTGAGTTTCTCCGGCATTTTGTGTGTGTAGCTCAGATTTCCAGCATCTGCAAACTTTCTCTTGTTTGTCAGAAGGTGTAGAGTTCTTTGATTTCAAGTGTTTGATAACAGTGGAATAGAAGTTGTCCTTGGGCCTGATTGTATGTGACCTCAGGCTTTTGTATCTTCTAACCAATGAGAGGAGCAGTAGAGAGAATACCATATGACATAGGGGCAGAAATAGGCCATTTGGCTCTGCCATTTCATCATGTTTGATTTACGTCTGGGGTGGGTAGAGTCCACCCCAGATTGATGATACTGCCTGCCTTATTGAGGCAGTGAGAAGCATACACAGCGTCCAAAGAGGGGAGACTGGTCTCCATGATGTGCTGAGCTGTGTCCCCAACTCTCTGCATTTTCTTGCGATCACATGTAGAGCAGTTGCCATACTGCGTCCAGAAAGACTACCCAGAACAGCACATTGTTTTGTAATGCAAAGACCATGGTGGGGATCAGATTAAGTCACAAAGTGATGCGACAGCAGTATGAGCAGTTTGCAGTGTCACATGAATCCTTGCCTCGTGCCTCGTGACACATTGATCAAGCCAGTTCTTGGCCACTGTCGTCAACCTTAATGGGTTTGGTATTCCAGTGTTGGCCGCCGTTGAATTGGCTTCAGTGGCGTGAAAGGAGATAAAGTTGTCTGTTTACAAGGAGCAATCAGGGTAAGTGCCTGCATTATTGAGTTTCAAAGGGACTAAAGCTAGCCCGAGTGAAGTGCAAAATGGTACCAATGGAAAGTTGGAAACTGTGAATTAATTTGCCGCTAGATTTAGACCATAAGACATAAGAGCAGAATTCAGTCATTCGGTCAATCGAGTTTGCTTTACCAGACAGTAAAATGTAGGGGAATGCCTTACATTACAAGGCTGTATGCCTGCAAAATGTGGAAGAGGAAGGCAAAGAAAAAAATATATGGACACTGTGAAAGAAATAACAGATCTAAGCGTCCAAGATATCATTAACACTGCAAGAGATCATTTGATGTGGAGAGCCATAATCGCCCAAGCATGTAACGCGCAAGACACATGAAGAAGAAGAATGCGAGTCAGGTAGAACGGAGTTATATAGCCTACACAGGCCCTTCTGCACATCAAGTATATGCTAACCATCAGTCCATTACAAAATCCCATTTCATTTTTCTCACATTCCCAGTAACTTACCTCAGGTTCTGTCTCTCAAACACACCATCGAGGGTTAATTGACAATTGCCAATTAAGCTAACAACCTGCGTGTTTTTGAGCTGTGGGAGGAATCTGGAGATCCCAGAGGTGAACACATGCACACTGCACCAGCCCAAGGTTGAGATGGTTTAAAAAGTATTGAGCAAATACTGAAAAGGAGTGCAGGATAGGGTGTCCCATAATTAGAGGAGCAGAAAGTAGATGCTGCGGATGTAAAAGAGACACCCAGATGATATGTGCCCTCCCAGGTGCCAGGGAAAGGGCTGTCTTGGATCGGGTTCATGGCATTCTACAGGGGAAGGTGAACATCCAGAAGTTGTGGTGCATATAGCACCAACAACATAGGTAGGAAAAGGGAGGAGATCCTGAAGAGAGAATATAGGGAGTTGAGCAGAAATCTGAAAAACAGGATCCCCAGGGTAGTAATCTCTGGATTGCTGCCTGTACCAAGTGCTAGCAAGGGTAAGAATAGAATGATTTGGCAGATGAATGATTGGCTGAAGAAATGATGCTGGGGTCAGGATTTCAGATTTCTGGATCATTGGGACCTCTTCTGGGGAAAGCGTGTCCTGCACTAAAAGAATGGGGTAACATGAGGGGGTATTTCTTTACTCAGAGAATGGTAGCTGTGTGGAATGAGCTTCCAGTAGAAGTAGAGGCAGGTTCGGTATTGTCATTTAAAGCAAAATTGGATAGGTATATGGACAGGAAAGGAATGGAGGGTTATTTGCTGAGTGCAAGTCGGTGGGACTAGGTGAGAGTAAGCATTCGGCATGGACTAGAAGGGCCGAGATGGCCTGTTTCCGTGCTGTAATTGTTATATGGTTACATGGGCCCGAGGGGAACCAAGATCCTTTCAGGCAGGTTTGCTAGCGCTGTATTGGAAGGTTTCAACTAACTTGGCAAGGGGAGGGGGGCTGAGGATGTATTATATACTGAAAGTGTGAGGAAGGACAGGCAGATGATAGGGCAAAGTTGCAGTCAGTGGGATAAGTTAAAGTGTAACAGGGGTCAAAATCATAAAGGGTGATGAATACAGGCAGGAAAGTGTTAAGCAACACACACAAAATGCTGGTGGAACGCAGCAGGTCAGGCAGCATCTATGGGAAGAAGTACACTCGACGTTTCAGGCCCAGACCAATTTGAATGCACACAGAAGACAAAATGAGGTAGATGATCTTGTAGCACAATTAGAGATTGGCAGGTATGATGTTGCAGGCATCTCTGAGTTTTGGCTGAAAGAAAATCATAGCTGGGAGCTTAACACTCAAGGATACACATTGTATTGAAAGGACAGGTAGATAGGCAGAGGGAGACTCTGTTGGTAAAAAATAAAAACAAATCAAATTAAATTATAGTTGAAGGTGTGTAAAGCTGCCTTTTGTTGGTTTTTAAAAGCTTCCCAACCTACTATCTTCCCACTAATTTTTGCAATGTTATATGTGCTCATGTTTGCTTTTATGCTGTCCTTGACTTACTTTGTCAGCCATGGTTGCATCATCCTTCCTTTAGAATACATCATCTTTGGGATGTATCTTTCCTGCGCCTTTCCAGTTACCCCCAGAAACATCACCCATTGCTGTTCTGCCATTATCCTTGCTATTGTCCTCTTCCAGTCAGCTTTGGGCAGCTCCTCTCTCATGCCTCTGTAATCCCCTTCATGCAACTGTAATACTGATACATTTGACTTTAGCTTTTCCTTCTCAAAATGCAGGGTGAACTCCGTCATATTATGATCGCTGGCCCCTAAGGGCTCCTTTACCTTAAACTCCCTAATCAAATCTGGGTCATTGTACAACATTTAATCCAAATTAGCCTTTCCCCTAGTGGGCTCAAACACAAACTGCTCTTAAAACCATCTCATAGGCATTCTACAAATTCCTTCTCTTTGGATCCCGCACCAACCTCAATTTCCCAATCTACCTGGATATTGAATCCTCCATGATTATCGCAACATTGCCCTTCTGACATATCTTTTCTATCTCTCTGGTTGGAGGCCTGTACATAACTCCCATCAGGGTTTTTTTTACCCTTGCAGATTTTTAAAGCTACCCACAAGAATTCAGCATCTTCCTCTGTCAGCTCTGTGCTGTAGTGCTCTATGACTGTATGACATAATTTGCCTCCATTGTGTCTGTGAGTAAGATCTTGGGGCTATTGATGAAAAAATGGGGAGAATAAATTGTACAAATAGATGTTTGATGGTTGGTGTGGACTTAGAGTCATTGAACACCTCAGCAGAGAAGCAGGCTCTTCAGCCCATCTAGCCCATGCTGATCCATTAATTTATTTAATCCTACCAACCTGCACCCAGACCTTAGCTCTCTATACCCTTCTCGTCCATGTGCGAATCTAAATTTCTCTTAAATGTTGAAATTGACTCCACATCCATCACTTCCACTGGCAGCTAGTTCCACACTTTCACCACCCTCTGTGTGAAGAAGCTCCCTCTCATTTTCCTCTTAAATATTTTACCTTTCCCCCTTAACCCTAGACCTCTAGTTGTTGACTCGCCCAGCCTCAATGGAAAAAGCCTACTTGCATTTGCCCTATCTATACCCCTCATCATTTTGTACACCTCTATTAAATCTCCCCTCAGTCTCCTGCGTTCTATGGAATAAACTCCTAACCTATTCAACCTTTCTCAATAAATCAGTTCCTCACATCCTAGCAATATAAATTTTCACTGCACTCTTTCAATTTTATTTGCACCTTTCCTGTAGGTCTGTGACCAAAACACAATGCAATACTTTAAATTAGGCCTCACCAATTCTTATACAAATTCAACATAACATTCCAACTCCTGTATTCAAAATCAGAATCAGATTTACTATCACTGGCATGTGTCGTGAAATTTGTTAACTTAGCAGCAGCAGTTCAATGCAATACATAATATAGAAGAAAGAGAAAAAAATATTAATAATAATAAGTAAATCAATTCAGTATACGTATAAAGAATAGATAAAAAATCGTGCAAAAACAGAAATAATATATATTTAAAAAGTGAAATAGTGTTCACGGACTCAATATCCATTTAGGAATTGGATGGCAGAAGAAAAGAAACTGTTCCTGAATCACTGAGTCTGTGCCTTCAGGCTTCTGTACCTCCTATCTGATGGTATCAGTGAGAAAAGGGCATGCCCTGGGTGCTGGAGGTCACATATCAAATCACTTCAAACTCCTAATGAAGTATAGTCACTGTCTTGCCTTCTTTATAACTGCATCGAAATGTTGGGACCAGGTTAGGTCCTCAGAGATCTTAACACCCAGGAACTTGAAACTGATCATTCTCTCCACTTCTGATCCCTCTGTGAGGATTGGTATGTGTTCCTTCGTCTTACCCTTCCTGAAGTCCACAATCAGCTCTTTCGTCTTACTGATGTTGAGTGCAAGGTTGTTGCTGCGACACCACTCCACTAGTTGTCATATCTTGCTCCTGTACGTCCTCTTGTCACCATCTGAGATTCCACCAACAATTGTTGTACCATCAGCAAATTTATAGATGGTGTTTGATCTGTGTCTAGCCACATAGTCATGCATATACAGAGAGTAGAGCAGTGGGCTAAGCACAAACCCCTGAGGCCCATCAGTGTTGATCGTCAGCGAGGAGAAGATGTTATCACCAAAACCCACAGATTGTGGTCTTCTGATTAGCAAGTCAAGGATCCAATTACAGAGGGGGGTACAGATTCTGTAACTCCTCAATCAGGATTGTGGGAATGATGGTATTAAATGCTGAGCTATAGTTGATGAACAGCATCCTGACATAGGGGTTTGTGTTGTCCAGGTGGTCTAAAGCCTTGTGAAATGCCATTGAGATTGCATCTGCTGTTGACCTATTGTAGCAACAGGCAAATTGCAGTGGGTCCAGATCCTTGCTGAGGCAGGAGTACATTTCATGTACATTGATTTTTGAGGCCTATCCACCTTTGACACCACTTTCAAGGAATTATTAAACTGTATCCTCATAACCTCTCTTTACTATACTCCTCAGTGCCCTACCATTCACTGTGTAAGACCTACCCTGATTGGTCCTACCGAAGTGCAACACCTTGCACTTGTCTGCATTAAATCCCATCTGCGATTTTTCAGCCCATTTTTCCAGCTGATCCAGATCCCTCTGCAGGCCACGATAGTCCTCCTTGCTGCCAGCTATACACCACATCTTGGTGACTTCCGCAAATTTGCTGAACACACTAACCACATTATCATACAGAATGTTGACAAAGATGACAAGGAACAATGGAGCCAGCACTGATCCCTGTGGCACACCATTCGTCACAGGCCTCCAGTCAGAGAGGCAACCATCTACTATCTTCTCTAGCTTCTCCCACAAAGCCAATGCATAGGCCAATTTACATCCTCATCTTGAATTCAAGTGACTGAAACTTCTCACCCAACCTCCCATGCAGGGTTTTGTCAAAGGCCCTGCTAAAGTCATTACCATGCACATTTTCACCAATTTTCCTGGTAACTTGTTCAAAAAAACTCCATGATTAGCTAGACATAACACACACAAAGCCATATTGATCTTCCCTAATCTGTCCATGTCTATCCAAATACTTCTATATCTGGTCATTTAGAATACCTTCCAATAACTTTACTACGACTGATGTCAGGCCCATCGTCCTGTAGTTTCCTGGGTTTTTCTGAGCCTTTCTTAAACAACGGAATAATATTAGCTATCCTCCAATCTTCCGACACCTCACTAGTGCCTAAGGATTTTTAAATATCTCTGCTAGGTCCCCTAGACCTTCTGCATTAGCCTCCTACGGAGTCCAAGGGAGTGCATTGTTCGGTCCTAGGGATTTATTTACCCAAATTTGCCTCAAGACAGCAAATGCCTGCTCCTCTGTGATCTCTATAGAGTTCATGGCCTTGCTGCTGTTGCGCCTCACATCTATCGACTCTGTGTCCATCTCCCAAGTTAAAACCAAAGTTCCCTAAACCTGTTATTCTGCCTATTATTCTGACAGGAACAAACAAACTCAGTACCCTTGAAATTTCACTTTTGAAGAACTTCCACAAGTACTGTGTACCTTTGCCAGAAAATAACCTGTCCCAATCCACACTCACTAGGTCCTTTCTGATACCATCAAAGTTGGCCTTTCTCCCATTTAGAACTGCAACCAGCGGGCCAGGTTTAACCTTTCTCATAATTACTTTGAAGCTAATGGCTTTAGCATCACTTGATGCAATGTGTTCTCCCACACAAACCTTTGTAACCTGCTCTGCTTCATTCACTAATTGCAGATCTAGTATCACACTCTCTCTAATTGGGACTTCTATGTACTGATTAAGGAAACTTTCCTGAACACATTTGACAAACTCTTTCCCATCTAGCCATTTTACAGGTCAATATGTGGAAAGTTAAAATCACCTGTTATCACAAACTTATGATTCTTGCAGCAGTCTCTCCACAGTTTCTTCCTCTAAATCCCATGGACTGTTGGATGGCCTGTAGTATAATCCCATTAATGTGAGCATATATTTATAAGAAATCCAAGAACTCAAGACCAACATAAAAGCCAAAGTGAGAGCATATAATAGACCAAAAATTAGAGGATTAGGAAGCTTTCAAAAATCATCACAAGGCAACTAGGAAAATAATTAAGAAGGTAAAGATGGAATACAAAAGTAAGTGAGAGAATAATATTAAAGGGGGTACCAAAAGTTTCTTCAGATACATAAAGTGTAAAAGAGAGGTGAGAGTGGATACTGGAATGCTGGAAAACAATGCTGGAGGGGTAGTAATTGGGGAACTGGAAATGGCAGATGATCTGAATAAATATTTTGCATCACTCTTCACTACGGAAAACACCAGCAATATGGTGGAAGTTTCAGGTGTCAGGGGTCATGAATTGTGTGAAGTTACCATTATTAGGGAGAAGGGTCTTGGGAAACTGAAAGGTCTGAAGGTAAATAAATTGCCTGGACCAGATGGTGTACACCCCAGGGTTCTGAAAGAGGTGGCAGCAGAGATTGCGAGGTATTAGTCCTGATCTTTCAAGAATCGCTAGATTCTGAAATGGTTCCAGAAGAATGGAAAATTGCAAATGTCACTCCACTCTTCAAGAAGGAAGAGAGGCAGAACAAAGGAAATTATAGGCCAGTTAGCCTGACCTCAGTGGCTGGGAAGGTGCTGGAGTCGAATGGTAAGGTTGTGGTTTCGGGTACTTGGAGGCACATGATAAAATAGGTCCTAGTTTCCTCAAGGGGAAATCTTGCCTGGAAAATCTGCTGGAATTATTTAAAGAAATAAACAAGCAGGATAGACAAAGGAGAATCAGTTGATGTTGTGTATTTGGATTTTCATAAGACCTTTGGCAAGGTGCCACACATGAGGCTGCTTAAAAAAGCTATGAGCACGTTTTTACAGGGAAGATTCTAGCATGGACAAAGCAGTGGCTGACTGGCAGGAGGCAAAAAGTGGGAATAAAAAGAGGCTTTTCTAGTTGGCTGCTGGTGACTGGAGTTTTACAGGTCTCTGCTTTGGGACTGATTCTTATATTAATGATTTGGATGATGGAACTGACAGCTATGCTGCAAAGTTTGGTGATGGTATGACGATTGGTACAGGGGCAGGTATTTTTGAGGAAGTAGAGAGGCTGAAGAATGACAGATAGGAGAATGAGCTAAGAAATGGCAGATGTAATACAGTGTCGGGAAGTGTGTGGTCATGCACATTGGTAGAAGAAATGAACGGTTGACAATTTTTCTAAATGGAGAGAAAATACAAAAACAACTGAGGCGCAAAGGGACTTGGGAGTCCCTGTGCAGGATTCTGAAGGTTAATTTGCAAGTTGAGCCTATGGTGAGGAAGGCAAATGCAATGTTAACATTTGTTTCCAGAGGAATAGAATAGAAAAGTAAGGATGTAATTTTGAGGCTTTATAAAGCACTGGTGAGGCCTCACTTGGAGTATTGTGTGCAGTTTTGGGCCCCTTATCTTAGAAAGGATGTGCTGAAACTGGAGGGGATTCAAAGGTGGTTCATAAAAATGATTCCAGGTTTGAACACTTGTCATACGAAGAACATTTATAATGTACTGGTTAGGCACAGGAGTACATTCAGCCAGAGACTCATTCCACCAAGATGCAACACTGAGCGTCATAGGAAGTCATTCCTGCCTGTGGCCATCAAACTTTACAACTCTTCCCTCAGAGTGTCAGACACCCTGAGCCAATAGGCTGGTCCTGGACTTATTTCCACTTGGCATAATTTACTTATTATTATTTAATTATTTATGGTTTTATATTGTTATATTTCTACACTATTCTTGGTTGGTGTGACTGTAACGAAACCCAATTTCCCTCAGGATCAATAAAGTATGTCTGTCTGTCTGTTTGATGGTTCTGGGCTTGTATTCACTGGAATTCAGAAGAATGAGGGGTGACCTAATTGAAACCTATCGAATGGTGAAAGGCCTTGATAGAGTGGATGTGGAGAGGATGTTTCCTATGGTGGGAGAGTCTAAGACCAGAGGGGACAGCCTCAGAATAAAGGGGCATCCTTTTAGAATGGAGGTGAGGAGGAATTTCTTTAGCCAGAAAATGGTGAATCTGTGGAGTTGATTACCACAGGCAGCTGTGGAGACCAAGTCTGTATGTGTATTTAAGGCAGAGGTAATAGATTCTTGATTGATCAGGGCATGAAGGGATATGGAGATAAGGCAGGAGATTTGAGCTGAGAGGAAAATTAGATCTGCCATGATGAAATGGCGAAGCATGAAATGGGCCAAATGAGTCTGCTCCTATATCTGATGGTCTTCTGGTCTCATACCTCAGTTCTGCTCACAAAGCCCCGCTGGATGAGCTTTCCAGTCTGTCCTGCTGAGCACTGCCATAATATCTTCCCTGACTAGTAATTCTACATCCCCTCCCAATCCCTGCTGCTCTGTCACATCTAAAACAACAGAACCTCAGAATACTGAGTTGCCGGTCTTGCCCTCCCTGCAACCAACTTCACTAATGACTAACAAGAGAAAAGCTGCAAATCCTAGAGATCTGAGAAATGTTCACTAACGACTACACTGTCATAATTCTACATGTTGATCTATGTCCTAATCACATCTGCCTTCCCTACAATACTCCTTGCATTGAAATATACACAGCTCAGAACATTGGTTTGACCATATTCGACCTTTCAATTCCTGATTTTGTATGTAAACCTAACAACATCTTCCTCCACAACCACTCTGCTATCTGTTCTGGTGCTCTAGTTCCCATTCCTCTTCAGCTCTAGTTTAACCTCCTCCTCTTTGTGCAGCACTAGCATACCTTCCCACTGAGACGTTTGTCCTCCACTTAAGGTGTAAACCATACAAAACTTGTTGGCCTGTTTCTAAGCTGTAGCTCTCTTGGACCTCATACGGTCCATTAATGGGTGGCACATTGGTACAGCTAGTAGAGCTAACATGAGGAAATCTTCAGATGCTGGAAATTCAAACAACACACACAAAATGCTGATGGAACACAGCAGGCCAGGCAGCATCTATAAGGAGAAGCACTGTCGATGTTTCGAGACCCAGTCTTGGCCCGAAACGTCGACAGTGCTTCTCCCTATAGATGCTGCCTGGCCTGCTGTATTCCACCAGCATTTTGTGTGTGTTGCTAGTAGAGCTGCTGCCTTAGAGTCCAGCAATATGGGTTCAATCCTGACCTCTGGTGCCCTCTGTGTGGCATTTTCATGTTCTCCCTAAGGGCACATTTCTAGTTGTTCCTGTTCCCTCCAAAATCCCAAACTGCAAAACTGCATGCCTCATTAAAGGATTGTGAGGACTTCTGAGAGGATCTTTGGGGTCTCTCTTCCACTCGTGGGAGATATTTATCAGGAATGCTACATACGTAGAGCCCTTAGCATTGTCAATTATCCCTGCCGTCCATCCAATAATCTATTTGACCTCATGCAGGAGGTACCATAGTGTTAGCACAAGGACTGTTAGGATGCGCAACAGCTTGTTCCCCCATGCCGTGAGACTACTGAACTTCCTACCACCACCCAGATCTCATCACATATGAAGCACCAGTGGCATCATATTCTTTACTTTTTAACCTGTATTATAAATGCACCTTATTATATGTTAATTTATTTGTGGTAATATTACTTTTTGTTGTGAGTGTTATATGTAATCTGTTGTGCACCTTAGTCCAGAGGAACATTGTTTAATTTGCCAAAATTCATTTATTCGATTGAATAACAATAAACTAAACATAGAATTGAACTTGAAAAATGAATGGGTTGATAAGTGTGCCTGTCAGTAGAATCTGGAAAATGGATCCCTGTTGATGGAAAATTGCGGAGAATGAAACTGCTAGAGGATTTATATAGAAATGGATACTTGATGGTTGACGTGGACTTGGTAGGCTTAAGGGCCTGTTTCTGAACTGCAGCTTTCTTTGAGTTTATGACTCATTACTTTTCTAATTGGCTGAGCACCATGCTGATTAATGTGTTGGCCACCAATGACATACTTTGGGGGTGGGGCTGTTCAAGGCAGGAGGTCACATGATCCTCTGACCAAAGGCAAAATGTTACTCAGAATAAAAGTACAAGAACAGTGGTTGGCTATTCGATCCTTTCACCACATCCCCTATTTAGTAAGATTATGACAAGCTCTCTATTTACAATTGGAATTAGTTTACTATTTTCAATTGTACCGAACTACAGAGAAAATCTTGACTTGCATATTGTCCATTGCCGATTAACTGGACTCTGAAAACTTGCACTCATTCCTTGATCATACTTTATTTTTGTTGTGCACAAGAAGAACTGCATGGCCCCTGCCATCACACTGTTTGGAAGTCTGAAAAGAGAAATGCCATTTTTGTACAGAACTGTCTAACAATAATGGATATGAACCAATTAGTAAACTGTGGGTGTTTGAGTTCCTTACTTGCAAGTTCAATCGCCATTCATAATACAGGTGTTAAAAGTCAATGGACACTACAAGCTGACATCAATGATACTTGGAAGTCAGTAAAGTAATTGTCCCTTGGTTAATGATTGTGCTGTGGATCACTGGTATGCAAAGGGAAGCTATGCTCTTCAAGGAACTTCTTTTTTCTTGGCTGTTTGCACTCTATCTGCAATCCATCCTTGCCTGGATGATATGTTACCTCTTGACTTGCTGCAACTTATACAAGATCATTATACAAGATACACTGAGGTGCAATAACAATGCAGCATTAAAATGTAACAGTTTCAGAGAAAGTGCAGTGTAGGTAAACAATAGGGTGTGATCATAACAAGGGTTACTGTGAGGAGAATAGTCCATCTGATTCTACTAGGGAACCATTTAATAATCTTATGACAGCAGTATTGGAACTGTCCTTAGGCTTGGTGGTAAGTGCTTTCAGGCTTTTGCATCTTCTGCTTGATGGAAAAGGGGAGAAGAGAGTGCCTGGGGGCTTTGATTATGCTGGCTACTTTCCTGAAGCAGCAAGAAGTATAGCTAGAGTCCATTGAGGGAAGTCCATGATGTACCCACAACTCTGCGTTTTTACGTGACGATGTTCACAGCAGTTGCCCAATCAAGCCCGTCATGCATCCAGGCTCGATACTTTCCATAGTGCATCAATAAAAATTGGGAAGGGACATGGCAAATTTCTTCAGCCTACTGAGGAGCTCAATAGCAGGTCCAGCTTTTGGTGGGGTTCACATCTAGGAACTTGAAGCTCTCACCAATCTTCCCAACCTCAATGCCATTGATATAGACAGGAGCATTACATCACCACCCTTGCTAAACTTAGGATTTCCTTTGTGTGTTCCTGCTTCTTGCCACATCCCAAGGACAAGCACATCGGTAAGTTGATGGGTGACTGTAAACTGAGCCGAGTGTGCAGGTGAATGATTACGCCCAAAGGAGCAGAGAAATGTTCATGGGAGTATGTGAGGTGGGATTGAAGTGGGATTTTGTATACATGGGTCCCTGTCAACTAGCATTAGTTTAAGACCGTAAGACTTAAGACATTGGAACAGAACTAGGTCTTTTGGCCTGTTGAGTCTGCTCTGTTTTTCCATCATGGCTAATTCATACTCCTGCCTTTCCCCTGTAACCTTTGACATTCTTACTAATCAAGAACCTATCAAATACTGCTTTAAATATCCCCAGTGACTCAGCCTCCACAGAAGTCTGTGGCAATGAGTTCCACAGATTCACTGCCTTCTGGATAAAGAAATTCCTCCTCATGTATGTTCTAAAGGAACATTCTTCTATTCTGAGGCTGTGATCTCTAGGTACAAGACTCTCCCACTATAGGAAATATCCTCTCTAACTAGGCCTTTCAATATTTGATAGGTTTCAATGAGATTATCCCCATCAATCTTCTAAACTCCAGTGAGTACAGACCCAGAGCCATCAAGCTCTCATTATCTGGGTTTCCTGGGTCGAAAGGCCCACCCGTCTGATACTATAATTGAAAGGAGTTACCGAGGAAGCATTAGCTTATTCATCGTCTGTTTCTTCCAGAACAATCCTTCTTCTACAATGCAGGTCTGAGACTTGATGAAGGGATCTGGTTTCTGTTGGTCCAGACTCCAGCATCCATAGTCCCTGTGGTGAAGTCATCTCTAGTTGTCTGAATGTGGACAGTACAAATAACACTTAAGGAGTTCACCCTTGTAAACTGCAAAACAACCCACCCACAGCATGGATTAGAGCATAGATTAGCTTTATTTGTCACATGTACTTGAAAACTTTGAAACATACAGGTGAACACATGCAAAATGCTAGGGGAACTCAGCAGTTCAAGCAGGGTCTATTTAGTCGAATAAACAGTCAACGTTTGTTCTGGAAAGAAATGGATCCATCAGGCATCATGGATTCAGCAAAGCCAGGTCCTGTTTGACAAACTTACAGGAGTTCTTTGAGAATATAATGAGCATAGTGGATAGAGGGGAACATATGGACCTTATTTAGTTGGATTTACAGAAGGTGTTTAATAAGGTGCCACATGAAAGACTTATCCATAAGATAAGGATGCATAGAGTTGGGGATGATGTATTAGCATGGATAGAGAATTGGTTAACTAATAGAAAGCAGAGAGTTGGGATACATGGGTGTTACTCTAGTTGGCAGTCAGTGGTGAGTGATTTGCCGCAGGGGTGAGTGCTGGGCTCCCAAATGTTCACGATATACATTAATGATCTGGAAGAAGGGACCGCGTGTGATGTACCTAAGTTTGCTGATGATACTAAATTGAGTGGAAATGCAAATTGTGCAGAAGATACAGAGTCTTTCCAGAGAGATATACTGTAAATAGGTTAAGTGAGTGGGGAATAGTCTGTCAAATGGAGTACAATATTGGTAAATGCGAGGTCATCCACTTAGGAAGGGAAAATGAAAGAGCAGATTATTATTTAAATGGTAAAAAATTGCAGCATGCTGCTGTGCAGAGGGACTTGGGAGTGCTCGTGTATGAATCACTAAAGGTTGGTTTGCAGGTGCAGCAGGCTATCAAGAAGGCAAATGGAATATTGGGCTTCATTGCTAGAGGGATCAAATTTAAGAGTAGGGAGGTTATGCTGCAACTGCACAGGGTACTGGTGAGGCTGCACCTGGAGTACTGTGTGCAGTTCTGGTCTCCTTTCTTGAGGAAGGACATATTGGCTTTGGAGGCGGTGCAGAGGAGATTCACCAGGTTGATTCCAGAGATGAGGGGGTTAGACTATGAGGAGGTATTGAGTCAAATGGGACTGTACTCGCAGGAATTCAGAAGAATGAGAGGAGATCTAATAGAAACATATAAAATTATGAAAGTAATAGATAAAATAGAGGCAAGTAAGTTGTTTCCACTGGTAGATGAGACTAGAACTAGGGCTCATAGCCTAAAGATTCAGGGGAGTAGATTTAGGATGGAGAGGAACAGGAACTACTTCTTCCAGAGAGTGTTAAATCTGTGGAATTCTCTGTCCAATGAAAGAGTGGAGGCTACCTCAGTAGATATATTTAAGACAAGGTTGGATAGATTTTTACATAGTAGGGGAATTAAGAGCTATGGGGAAAAGGCAAGTAGGTGGAGATGAGTCCGTGGACAGATCAGCCATGATCTTATTGAATGGGTGGAGCAGGCTGAATAGGCCAGATGGTCTACTCCTGCTCCTGTTTTCTCATGTTCTTTTGTTTCCGGCCAGCCTTCAAAAGGACCACAACCTTGTTGTGGTTTGGAAGCTTGCACGCCTCAGTGATCTAGAGAGCTATGTTGGCTAGAGTCAGGGCTTTATGCTCTTGCTTTTGGTAGGCTCACCCATACCAAACAGGTCAAAGGGTCAAACACAACAGGTCATACCAAACGGGCCAGTCTAAGAGGGGTCCACCCATCCTCCAGGTTCGGGGGTTCAACTCAGGGCTAACAACCATAACCGGTCAAAAAAATTGTATGGAAACAGCAATGAAGAATCCTTCTTTATCTGTGTGCAACAGTGTGGATAGGTAGAGATGGAGGACCTTCATCACTTCCCCAAATGCCAGTGGTTCATAAGCAAGTTTTGGGCCGTGACAGTTCATCAGGACTCCAATAGTGAAATGATTCATTTTGTTTCAATGATCAAAATAGTCTGAGGATATGCTGGGGGGGGGGCGGGGCAGCCCATATATATTGTCACTCTTCCGGCACCAACCTTGGATGGCCACAGCTCACTGACCCTATCCCTATCTATGTCTAGAATGAGGGAGGAGGCCCATGAGGTCACAAGAAGAAGATACAAAAACCATGCAGACAGCCAACACAATTACAGTGACAATTTACAGAATTGAAACTCCATCTCAAAAGCTGCTGCTGTAAAGTATTGCGTGAAGGGCTACAGTGCCACCCCAGTTTTACATTCACTCCCACTACAAGCTTTCTGCAGTGCTATGAGGGAGAGAGTTCTCGGATGTAGGCTCAGAGTCAATGGAGTAACAGTTATACATTTCCAAGTCAGAATGGTATGTGACTTGAAGGGGAAACTGCATTTAGTGGCATTCCCACAGGCTTGCTGTCCTTTCCCTTCTCGCTGGTAGAGGTCCTGTGGTTGTGAGGTACTGTCTAGCTACACTACACACTGAAACCTCTGTGCACTAGCAGTGGTGGAGGTGGTTATTTAGTGTGGTGGATGGGTACCAGTCACATTTTTTGCTTCATTGAAGGGTTGTTGGAACAACATTCATCCAGGCAGTTTCGTTATCTTCCCCATGGGTGACTTATAGTCATTGAGCACTACAGCAGAGAAATAGGCCCTTTGGCTCATGTAGGATCTGTCGATCTGGTCTTTAGCCTGATCTCTCTACCTTCACACAGACCAAAGCCCTCCATATACCTCCCATCTATGTACTTCTCTTAAACTTCACTTAACTTCTCTTAAACAATGCGGGCAGATTTGCTAGAGCTGTTGGGGAAGGTTTAAACTAATTTGGCAGGGGAATGGGAAACGGAGCGATAGGGCTGAGGAAGGGGCATTTGGTATACAAGTCGATGCAGTGAGTAGTGAGATCAGGAGGAAGGACAGGCAGATGATGGGCCAAAATTCCGTGAGTGGGATGAGTTGAAGTGTATCATGGAGGTGAAATTGAAAAAGGTGATGAACACAGGCATTATATTTGAATGAACACAGTACACAGAATAAGGCTGCTGATCTTGCAGTGCAGATAGAGATAGGTAGGTATGATGTTGAGGGCATCACTGAGACGTGGCTAAAAGAAGATGAGAGTTTACATATTGTATCAGAAGGACAGGCCATAGGAAGTGGGGTGGTGTGGCTCTGTGGGTAAAAAAATGAAATCAAATCCTTGAAAAGAGGTGACATTGGAATGGAAGATGTAGAATTCTTGTGGGTAGAGTTAAGAAGCTGCAAGGGTAAAAAGAGCCTGATTGGAGTTATATAGAGACTTAAATAGATTGGAGTTATATAGCAGCCAGTATGTGTTGTACAAATTACAATGGGAGATCGAAAAGGCATGCAATAAAGTCAATGTTACAATAGTCATGGGGAATTTCAATATGCTGGTCGATTGGGAAAATCAGATTGGTGATGGATCCCAAGAGAGAAGTTGTAGAAGGCCAACAAGATGGCTTTTTAGAGGAGCATGTGGTTGAGTCCACTAGGGGAAATGTAATTCTGGGTTGAGTGTTATGCAATAAACCATATTTGATTAGGGAGCTTAAGGTCAAGGAACCCTTAGGAAATAATGATCATAATATGATAGAATTCTCCCTGCAGTTTGAGAGGGAGAAGATAACATCAGATGTATCAGTATTACAATGGAGTAAAGGGAATTACTGAGCCATGAGAGAGGAGCTGGCCAAAGTTGATTGGAAGGGGACACTAGATTAGATGATGGCAGAGCAGCAATGGCTGGAGTTCCTGGTGGCAATTTGGAAGGCCCAGTGCAGATGAAGAGTATTCTAAAAGGAGAATGATGTGACCGCGGCTGACAAGGAAAGTCAAAGAGTACAAAAGGAAAAGAGAGGGCTTATAATATAGCAAAAATTAGTGGGAAATTAGAGGATTGGGAAGCTTTTAAAGAACAGAAAACAACTGAAAAAGTCATAAGAAGAGAAAAGAAGAAATATGAAGGGAAGCTAGCTAATAATATAGAAGAGGTAAAGAGCATAAGAAGTGAGAGTGGATATTCGACCACTGGAAAATGACACTGGAGATATCATATTAAGATCAAAGAAATGGAGATGAACTTAAGTATTTTGCATCAGTTTTCACTGCTAATGACACTACCAGTATACCAGAAATTCAGGGGGCAGAAGCAAGTATCATTGCCTATACTAAGGAGAAAGTGTTTGGGGTGCTGAAAAGCATAAAGGTAGATAGTTCTAAAGCAGGTTTCTGTAATGGTTCCAAGGGACTGGAAAATTACAAATGTAATTTAAGAAAGGAGGGAGGCAGAAGAAAGGATATTATAGACCAGTTTACCTGATTTTAGTGGTTGGGAAGATGTTGGAGTCAATTATTAAGGATGAGGTTTCAGAGTACTTGGAGGCACTTGATAAAATAGGCCAAAGTCAGGACTGTTTTCTTGAGGGGAAATCTTGCCTGATAAATCTGTTGGGATTCTTTGAGGAAATAACAGACGATATAGACAAGGGAGGGTCAGTGGACGTTGTTTACTTGGATTTTCAGAAGGCCTTTGATAAGGTGTCATACATGAAGCTGCTTAACAAGATAAGAGTCCATGGCATTAACAGGAAATATATTAGCATGGATAGAAGAGCAGCTGACTAGCAGGAGACAAAGAGTAGGAATAAAGGAGACTTACTGTGGTTGGCTTGCAATGAGACCATTTATCAGGACTGCAACAGAGAAGGTATCCTTCTCATTCTTCTAAACTCCAGTACTGGAGTACAAGCTCTGAGTCATCAAATGCTCCTCATACATGAACACTTTCATTCATGAACCTCCTCTGGACCCTGTCCAATGCCTGCACATTCTTTCTTAGATAAGGGGCACAAAGTTATTCATCTAATTTCTTCCATTGACACCACAGTTGGTACTTGCTTTAGGACAGGTTTATTATTGTCCCGTGTACCAAGATACAGTGAAAAGCTTGTCTTGCACACTGTTCATACAGGTCAAATCATTACACAGTGCACTGAGGTAGAACAAGGTAAAAATGCAGAATGAAGTGTAAAAGTTACAGAGAAAGTGCTGTGCAGATAAATGATGATGTGCAATGTCATAAAGTCAAAGTGCAAGGTCCTTTGTTGTTTGTTATCTATATCAGGAAGCTAATGTGGTCAATTGGATCAGCAAATTTGCGGATGACACCAAGATTTGGCGTGTAGTGGACAATGAGGAAGGCTGCCCTGGCTTGCAGAGGGATCTGCAGCAGCTGGAAAATGGGCTGAAAAATGCCAGATGGGACTTTATGCAGACAAGTGCAAGGTTTTGCACTTCAGTAGGATCAGTCAGGTAGGCCTTACACAGTGAAAGACATGGAGTGTGGCTGAACAAAGGGATCTGGGAATATGAGTCCATAACTCACTGAAACTAACATCACAGGTAGATAAGATCGTAAAGAAAGCTTTTGGCACAATGGCCTTTGTAGATCAATGAGTGCATGAGATGAGATGAGATATTATGTTGAAGTTGTGTAGATGCTGGTGTTCAGTTTTGGTCACCTATCTACAGGAAAGGTGTAAACAAGGTTGAAAGAGGAAATTTACAAGGATATTACCGGGTCTGGAGGACCTATTCTTGAGAATGTAGAAGATTGAGAGGAGATTCGATCGAGGTATACAGGATCATCAGGGGTATAGATAGGGTTAATGCGAGCAGACTTTTTCCACTGAGTTTGGGTGGGACTACAACCAGAGGTCATGTGTTAAAGGTGAAAGGTGATGAGTTTAAAGGGAACATGAGGGGAAACCTCTTCATTCAGAGAGTTGTGAGAGTATGGAATGAGCTGCCAGTGCAAATGGTGCATGCTAGCTTGATTTCAACATTTAAGAGAAGTTGGAATTGGTACATGGATGGAAGATCTTTATCCTTATCGTTAAATCATAAGGCTCTGGTCATATCAGCAGGTATTCTTTGACTCTGAAGCATGTCTATCCACCAATTACCCATAGTATGGAGGGCTAGGGTCCTAGTACAGCTCTATGGGAGTAGCCAGTTTAAATGGTTTTGGCATTGATTAGATGGACCAAAGGGCCTGTTTCTATGCTGTGCCACTCTATGATTCTCTATAACAACATAGATTGTGAGGTCAAGAGATCATCTTATCGAACAGGAGTTTGATGGATGAGTTTGATATCAATGGCACAGTTGCTGTCCACCTGCTGGCACGTGCTTTCAAGTCAAATTTGAATTTATTTTCAAAGCATGTTTATGTCAGCATAGACTACCTTGAGATTCATTTAATTGCACACATTTACAGGAAAATAAAGAAATATAGTAGAATTTATGAACACTATATATAAAGAAGACAGACAATGAACAATGGAAATAGGTAAAGAGATAACACTAAAAGCACAAGTTGTAGAGTCTGTAAGTTGTGCAGTCAGTTCAGAGTTGAGGTCAGTGAAATAATCCTTGCTGGTTCAAGAGAATTTGCCTTATGCTTTTAGGGTTTTGTATCTTCTGCCCTTAAATCTTATACCCTCGTGTATGGGAAAGGAGAGAAGGGGGAATGCCCAGGGTGTGTGTGGAGTCACTGAACCCCACCATCTCAAAACGCCATCACATCCTTACTGACTCTCCTCCTCCCGCTCTGGATATCAGATATTTTCTAATTTATGCTTATTTGGATTTTCCGCATCTGCAACAATTTTGCTCTCAGCTTCACTTTGGAGATGATTTGTGTGGGTAGTAAAAGTCCGTCATGGAAATATAGTGGGTTTTTACAACTGCAGAAGCAGCACCGATATACTGTGGGGGCACAGCAGTAGCGTAGCAATTTGCACAATGTTTTTACAGCTTGGGGTGTCAGAGTTCAGGAGGTTGTTTCCAGTGTGCTCTTTAAGAAAGTCTGTATGTTCCTCTTGTGATCATGTGGGTTTCTTCCTGGTGCTCTGGTTTCCTCAGAAACCAACGATATACTAGTGAGTATATAATTGGTAATTGCAAATTGTCCTATGAATGGACTAGTATTAAATAGGTGGGTTGTTCGTCTTTAGACTGGAAGAGCCCATCCTGTCCTGATTTGCTAAATAAACAAACAGGTATATAAATACACTGTGGTAAAATTGGATCCAGCTAGGAACTGGTAATGTTATGAGATTATAGATTTGATCAAGTGATCGACAGAGTGGTGGAAATGCATTGAACAGTTAGCAAATGTTCTCTCCCTGTGAAATTCTGCAAACTGCAGCGTGTTCATTCAAGCCAGCAGGCTATTTAGCACTTGTCAATAAATGCATAACTCTGAGTAATCAATAACAAGGGTGAGAGGTGGATAAGAGAGCTTAGTCACACCCAATTAATGAACCACTTTCCTTATGAATTTCTCTGTGAAAGTATTCAACATTTACTAAGCAAGAGAAGTTATTTATTCATTTTGGCTTCTGGGGGTTAAACCATGAGACCATTCAAATATAGGAGCAGAACCAGGCCATTCGGCCCATCAAATTTTCTCCACCATTCCATCAGGGCTGATTTATTATCCTTCTCAACCCAATTCTCCAGCCTTCACCCCATAACCTTTGATGTCCTTTCTAATCAAGAACCTATCAACCTCTATTTTAAATATATCCAAAGACTTGGCCTCCACAACTGGCTGTGGCAACAAATTTCATAGATTCAGCACCCTCGGGCTAAAGACATTTCTCCTCATCTCTGTTCTGAAGAGATGTTCTTGTATTCTGAGCCGTGCTCTTTGGTCCTAGATTTTCCCACCATAAGAAACATCATCTCCATGTTCACTCATTCTAGGCCTTTCATCTCATAAGTTTCTAAGAGTTATCTGCAATGGTCTTATTCGTTGCTCATCCCTATCTGTTCTTTAACCAAGAGGATTGTAATTAGAATTGGAATTCATTTATTATTTAGTTTTTATTTACCCTTCTAGCCCAATGAGCCTATGCTGTCCAATTACACTCATGTGAACAATTAACCTCTAACTTGTACATTTGTGGAAACCAACATAGTCAAGGAAAGAATGTATAAACTGCTTACAGCCAGTGATGGAACAGAAACTGGGTCACTAGAGTTGTAATAGCATTACACTAACTGCTCCACTACAGTGCCACCCCATTGTTACATAGACTGAAGTACAGTGACAAGCTTGTTTTGTATACTGTTCATACAGATTAGATTATTATGCAGAGCACAGAGGTCATACAAGCTATAACTATAACAACACACATAAAATTTTGCAGGAACTAAGTGGGTCCAGCAACATGTATGGAGTTGATATTTTGTGCTGAGACTGTTTTGGACTGGTGTGTAAACAACAATGCAGAATAAAGTGTAACAGCTAAAATAAACTGCAGTGCAGGTAGAAAATAAGGTGCAAGATCATAACGAGGTAGATTGTGAGGTCAAGAATTCATCTTATTGTACTCGTCCTTGCCATCATCATTATTGTATGCTGTGATATATAATGTGGGCGATCATGGCCTTATCCAGGACCATGATAGTGCTTTGCAAATTTTTCTACCGAAGTGGCTTGCGATTGCCTTCTTCTGGGCAGTGCCTTTATAAGACTTGTGACACCAGCCATTATCAATACTCTTCAGAGATTGTCTGCCTGGTGTCAGTGGTCACATAACCAGGACTTGTGATATGCACCAGCTGCTCATACGACCATCCACCACCTGCTCCCATGGCTTCACACGACACAGATCAGGGGCTAAGCAGGCGCTACACCTTGCTCAAGGGTGACCTGCAGGCTAGCGGAGGGAAGGAGCACCTTATACCTCCTTTGGTAGAAACATATCTCCACCCTGCCACCCACTTATTGTATGAGAGAACTATTTAATATTATCAGAGAATACTGGAGACCACTTTGACTGGTTGCATCATCGACTTACATGGAGGTGTCATTGCACAGGATTGGAATAAAAGCTGCAAAGGGTTGTAAACTCAGCCAGCTCCATCATGGGCACTAGCCAACCCACCATCAATGACATCTTCAGTAGGAGATACTTCAGGAAGGCAGCTTTCATCATTAAGAACTCGCACCATCCAGGTCTTATTACCAGCATCAAGGAAGGAGGAACGGGAGCCTGAGTCTCTCAGCATTTAAGGAACAGCTCCTTTCCTACACCGTCAGATCTCTGGAAGTACCATGAACCTATGGACACTACCCTACTTTCTGCTCTCTCCTTGCACTACTTGTTTTAAAACATCATCACCCTCACGTGCCGTGTTGTTTGGCGTGGGTGATCGTGGTCTTCCGTCTGTATCCATGACCATGACTAATCTTGGTAAATTTTTCAAAAGACGTGGTTTGCCACTGCAGCTTCTGGGCAGCGCCTTTGAAAAGATGGGTGACCCCAGCCATTATCAATACTCTCCAGAGATTGCCTGCCTGGCATTAGTGGCCGCAGAACAGGACGTGTTATATGCACCAGCTACTCATACAACCATCCACCATCTGCTGCTTTGGCTTCATGTGACCATGATCTGGAAGGGGGATGCTATAGAGGTGCTAAACTTGCATAGCTCTTCCTTATTGCAAATTATAAAATTAAATTTTTTTAATGTACTGCACTGTAATTCTGCCACAAAGCAACAAATTTCATGACACATTTTGGTGATAAACTGATTCTGGTTAATAGTTTTATTACAGTGTTGGATTAGTTCAGAGGTAACACAGAATCATAATATAACTCAGTGCCTAGAGGCAGACTCTTCCAGGATGGTAAAATTCTTTTACTAAATATCCTTACACTGGAGATGAAAGTGGATTTGATCCATCTATTATTTGCAAGTTGGCAAGGCCCATATGGAAATTGCAAACTCTGCTGCAGGTGGAGAGCTGCTTACCAGAGTCAGTAGAGGGTGGAAGGGACAACTCACAGAACATCAGAATCAGAATAAGGTGTATTATCACTGGGATACACTCTGTGGCCACTTTATTAGGTACGCCTGTACCTGCTCGTTAATGCAAATATCTAATCTGCCAATCATGTGGCAGCAACTCAATGCATAAAAACATGCCGACATGATCAAGAGATTCAATTGTTGTTCAGACCAAATAATAGAATGGAGAAAAACATGATCCAAGTGACTTTGACTGCAGAATGACTGTTGGTGCCAGACAGGGTGGTTCGAGTATCTCAGAAGCTGCTGATCTCCAATGATTTTCATGCAAAACATTCTCCAGAGTTTAAGGAGAATCATACAAGAAACAAAAAGAAAACATTAAATGAGTGGCAGGTGTGTGGGCGAAAATGCCTTGTTAATGAGAGAAGTCAGAGGAGAATGACCAGACTGGTTCAAGCAGAGAGAAAGGCAACAATAACTCAAATAACCACACTCAGACACACACTGAAAGTATGTAATGAAATCTGTTGTTTTGTGACAGCAGTGCAGGACATAAACATTACTATAGGTTACAGTACAGAAAAAGACACTCCTACCAACACTGTGTGCCCCTGTGTTTGAGACTCGAGATGCTCAGCATCTACACGGTTTCCTTTTCCACTGCGAGTAACACATTGACCACAGAACAGCACATCAGCAAGCTCTTTCACTCATTATATCTGTGCCGAGCATTATGCCAACTTAAACTAGTCCCAGCTGTCTGTGTGTAGTCTATAGCAGGCTGGAGGTTGGAGGGAGTTCGTGAGGAAGTTACTTTTGTCATGGGATAATACTCACATGAGAAGGAAACAGGCCCTTTGGCCCATCGAACCCAAGCTCACCATGAACCACCCATTTACACCAATTTCACATTAATTTGCTCAAACATACTTTTGAGATCACACTTTAGGTTTGTGAACTGCAATGGTTTCAACAGTCGCCAGCTAGTTTCACGATTGCTGTGGCTAATTCAAGGTTAGTTACTTCTCACCCCACAGGCTCAAGAACAGTTTTTTACCCCTCAACCATCAGGCTCTTCAATATAAGAGGATAACTTTATTCAACTTCAATTGCCCCATCATTGAAATGTTCCCACAATCTATGAACTCACTTTTAAGGCCTCATCATCTCAGATTCTTGATATTTATGGTTTATTTATTTAAATACCTTTTTCCCTCTTTTATATTTATGCCGTTTATTGTCTTTTGCACATTGGTTGGAGGGTGGAGCTTAAGATGATGCTGCAGAATGGCGACTCCTTTGCTTGCATCTTCAGAACAGCTTTATTTCTATCTTTAATATTTCTTTTTTTTCCTCTTCAGGGTTCTTTTGAAGACCCTGACCTGGAGCTACATGCTGACTTTGGCTCTTTGCGGGAATGGGACCCGCTCTCAGGGCCTCATGGCTGACCACTTTTCAATATACCAAGGATGCGGCCTGGGAGACTCGTGCACTTTCAGGGTGCCGGACTTTCATGGTATTGGAGGTGGGTAGTTTTGAGGTCGGTGCTGCCGCAGAAAACTGCTGTGTCATGGGAGTACGCGGAAAATCGAAAAAAGTGAGTTGGCTGCCAGCTGTATGCCAGGGGACCTGAGTTCTTTTGGCACAGAGCTCAGAAAAAGCGATGCAATGGACTTTTAACACCATAAGTCAGCGAATTGTTTTGTTATATCTCCCCTCTTGCTGTGAAATGGAGACATCTCTTTTACTCTTATTAGGGAGAGCGAGAGCCTGTGGTATGTTGAATTACCGGGTGAATGAGTAGCCTTTGGGGTACTGCAAGTCTGTGTATTTATTGATGCTTTGCTGCACGCTGGAGTGCTCGGTGGGGGGTGCAAATGCTTTTTTACTGGTGGGGGATCATTGCTTTGCTGCTGCTTATGTGTGGGAGGGGGACCGGGGGGGGGGCTTTGGGTAACTAACATTTAACGCTCTTTCATTCTCTGGGACGTTTCCCTGTTTTTGTGGATGTTTGCAAAGAAAAAGGATTTCAGGATGTATATTCTATACATTTCTCTAACGTTAAATATACCTATTGGTTGAATGCCAAAGTTAGAACAGTCACTTACTGATGCCATTATGGTTATTACTCTATTATTCATTTATTGAGTATGCCTGCAAAAAATAATCTCAAGGTTGTGTATGGTGACATCTATGTGCTTTGATAATAAATTTACTTTGAACTTTCACATTATATATCAATGATTTGGTTAATGAAATTTATGACTTTGTGGCCAAGTTCACCTAATACAAAGATAGGTGAAGGGTCAGGTCATATTCAGAAAGCAAGGAATCTACAGAAGGACTTAAACAGATTGGGAGAATGGGCAAAGAAGTTACAAATGAAATGAAATGTAGTGTAGGGAAGTGTGTGGTCCTGTACTTTGATAGACTATTTTCCAAATGAGAGCAAATTCAGAAATTAGAGGTACAAAGGGTCTTGGAAGTCTTTGTTCAGGATTCCATAAAGGTTAACTTAGTAGGTTGAGTCCATGGTAATGAAGGCAAATGATATATTGCCATTCATTTTGAGAGGACTGGAATACAAAAGCAAAGCTGTAATGCTGAGGCTTTAAAAGGCATTGGTCAGGCTGCACTGTAGAGTATTGTGAGCTGCTTTGGTACCTTTATCTAAGAAAAGATGTGCTGGCATTGGAGAGGGTCCTGACAAGGTTCACGAGAATAATCCTGGGAATGAATGAGTTAACTTATGAGGGGTGTTTGATGGCACTGTGCCTCTACCTGCTGGAGTTTAGAAGAATGAGGGGAGTTCTCACTGAAACCTAATGAATATTGAAAGACCTCGATAGAGTGGACATGGAGATGTTTCCTATAGTGGAGGAGTCTTTGACCAGAGGATGTGGCCTCAGAATAGAAAGATGTCCCTTTAGAACAGAGACCAGGAGGAATTTCTTTTGCCTGATGGTGGAAAATCTGTGGAATTCATTGCCACAGGTGGATGTGGAGGCCAAGTCATTGGGTATACTTAAAGCACCGGTTGTTAGGTTCTTGATTAGTAAGAGTGTCAAAGGTTATGGGGAGAAAGCCGGAGAATGGAACTGGAAAAATAAATGCCAAGATGGAATGGCAGAGCAGACCCAATGGGCCAAATTACCTAATTCTGTTCCTATGTCTTAAGGTCTATTATTAATTCATATTTATACATCAATACTGCCAAACTCCACATTTACTTACCACCTCTAACCACCCTGGAACTGAAGAAGTAGTTTGGATTTGAAAACTAAAGTGAGTATGCAGTCACATATGGTCAGGTGTGGGTAAAGGATAGCTCATTTCCTTCCCTAAAATATTTTAGTCAACCCAATAGATTGGAGAGCATTCTGACTGATTGTATCACAGCCTGGGATGGAGATACCAATGCACAGGAGCACAAGAGTCATAGAAACATAGAATAGAAAACTTACAGAACAATACAGGCCCTTCAGCCCACAAAGTTGTACCGAACATGCCCTACCTTAAAAATTACTAGGCTACCCATAGTTCTCTATTTTCCTAAGCTCCATGTACCTATCCAAAAGTCTCTTAAAAAGCCCTATCGTATCCACCTCCACCACTGTTGCCAGCAGCTCATTCCACGCACTCACCAATCTCTGTGTAAAAAACTTACCTTTGATATCTCCTCTGAACCTGCTCCCAAGCACCTTAAACCTGTGCCCTCTTGAAGCAGCCATTTCAGCCCTGGGAAAAAGCCTCTGATTATTCACATGTTCAATGCCTCTCAACATCTTATACACCTCAATCAGGTCACCTCTCATCCTGCATTGGTCCAAGGAGAAAAGGCTGAGTTCACTCAAACTGTTTTCATAAGGCATGCTTCCCAATCCAGACAACATGCTTGTAAATCTCCTCTGCACTCTTCTATGGTTTCCACATCCACAGTGAGGCGATCAGGGCTGAGCACAGTATTCCAAGGCTGGTCTGATCAGGGTCCTATATAGCTGCAACATTACCTCTGGACTCCTAAATTCAATTCCATGATTGATGAAGGCCAATACACCATACGCCTTCTTAAACACAGAGTCAATCTGCGCAGCTGCTTTGAGCGTCCTATGGACTCGGACCCCAAGATCCCTCTGATCCTCCACACTGCCAAGAGTCTTACCACTAATACTATATTCTGCCATCATATTTGACCTACCAAAATGAACCACTTCACACTTACCTGGGTTAAACTCCATCTGCCACTTCTCAGTCCAGTTTTGCATCCTATCAACGTCCCGCTGTAACCTCTGACAGCCCTCCACACTATCCACAACACCTCCAACCTTTGGGTCATCAGTGAATTTACATCCTTCCACTTTCCTCATCCAGGTCATTTATAAAAATCATGAAGAGTAAGGGTCCCAGAACAGATCCCTGAGGCACACCACTGGTCACCGGCCTCCATACAGAATATGACCCATCTGCAACCACTCTTTGCCTTCTGTGGGCAAGCCATTTCTGGATCCACAAAGCAATGTCTCCTTGGATCCCATGCCTCCTTACTTCCTCAATCAGCCTTGCATGGTGTACCTTACTTCAATGCCTTGCTGAGAATCCATATACACTACATCTACTGCTCTTCCTTCATCAAGGTGTTTAGTCACATCCTCAAAAAATTTAATCAGGCTCGTAAGGCACAACCTATCCTTGACAAGGCCATGCTGACTATTCCTAATCATATTATACCTCTCCAAATGTTCATAAATCCTGTCTCTCAGGATCTTCTCCATTAACTTACCAACCACTGAAGTAAGACTCACTGGTCTATAATTTTGCTGGGCTATCTCTGCTCCCTATCTTGAAGAATAGAACAACATCTGCAACCCTCCACTCCTCCAGAACCTCTCCTGCCTCCATTGATGATGCAAAGAACATTGCCAGATGCTCAGCAATTTCCTCCCTTGCCTCCCACAGTAGCCTGGGGTACATCTCATCTGGTCCCGGTGACTTATTCAACTTAATGTTTTCCAGAAGCTCCAGCACATTCTCTTTCTTAGTATCTATATGCTCAAGCTTTTCAGTCTGCTGTAAGTCATCACTACAATCATCAAGATCCTTTTCCATAGTGAATACTGAAGTAAAGTATTCATTAAGTACCTCTGCAATTTCTTCTGGTTCCATACACACTTTCCCACTGTCACACTTGATAGGTCCTATTCTTTCACGTCTTATCCTCTTGCTTTTCACATACGTGTAGAATGCCTTGGGGTTTTCCTTAATCTTGCCTGCCAAGGCCTTCTCATTGCCCCTTCTGGCTCTCCTAATTTCCTTCTTAAGCTCCTTCCTGTTAGCCTTATAATCTTCTAGATCTCTAACATTACTTAGCTCTCTGAACCTTCTGTAAGCTTTTCTTCTTGACTAGATTTATTACAGCCTTTGTACACCACGGTTCCTGTACCCGACAATAACTTCCCTGTCTCATTGGAATGTATCTATGCAGAACTCCACACAAATATCCCCTGAACATTTGCCACATTTTTTCCGTACCTTTCCCTGAGAACATCTGTTCCCGTATTCTCTGAAGGGTTGCCTGTGAGCGGGTCTGCAGGTGGCTGTTCTGGGGTTTCTGTGGGAATTAATTTGGTGTGTTAGGGCAGATTTACTGATTGGAGAATGCATATGCATGACTTTGTTTAACATGGGGAGGCTGATGCACTGGAAGCCATCACATGGTTCTGGAGAGTTCAGAGTCAGGGTCCAGTAGCATGGAATACAAGATGACCAGGGTCCCTTAACTTCTGCAGCCTTGCTCTGCTTTCACTGCCGTTGTGATGTGTCATCCTCTTCCACTGGCTCTGCAGCAGAGGTCTTGGTTGGATTGTTCTTTATCTGGATCCTCCCTGAGGATCATCGCCTTGTTGAGGTGGAGAGGTTTTTGTGAGTTCCTGCGATCCCACGATAGATGCCATCTGGAGCTCAGCTCCTGGTAGGGTTACTCATGGCGGTAAGGTCAAGGGGATGGTTCCAGACAAAGAATGATCCAACCAAGACCTCAACCATGGAGCAGGGTAAATTCACGTATTGCCCAGTATTGCTGCTGCAAAACAACACATTTCATGACATTCTGTATGTCAGCTTGGGATGCTAGATTTATTTAGTCTCTCAGCTTATGAATTCATCAAGTCCTGTAGTTAGTATTCCAACTTCTGTTTTTGGACCAAATTTTTATATCCCTAGATGCCAGATCAATAATTTGATGACAAAACTATTGTTGCCCTAATCAAACCCAAACTGTTTGAATTCTTCATAAAAGAACTCTATCTGATGTTGATTGAATAGCACAAATCACTCATTAAAATTAATATTGCTCATTCATCAAAAGAAACGGCTAATATTTATCCCAGTCCTAACATCAGCATACAAATGATTGATCATGATTACATGGCTGCCAGAGAGAGTTTGCAGTGTATACATCAACAATCTACAGTCCATTAGTAACCACAGCACAAGAGACACAAGAGATTCTGCAGATGCTCGAACCCTAAAGTAATGCACGCAAGATGCTGGAGGAACTCAGCAGGCCATGTAGCATCTATTGGAAGGAATAAACAGTTGGCATTTTAAGCCAAGATGCTCTGTGGGATACCCAGATTGTGAGAGGCACTATATATTTCTTTAAAGGAATACAGCACAGTAACAGGCCCCTCTGGCCCAACAAGCCCAACCTGCCCAATTACACCCGTGTGGCTAATTAACCTGCTAACCCGTACCCTTTTTGGAATGTGGAGCAAACCGGAGCACCCAGAGGAAACCAGTGCAGTCACCGGTGGAACGTACAAACTCCTTACAGACAGCAGTGGGAATTGAACCTACGTCGCTGACACTGCAAAGCGTTATGTTACCACGCCGCCCCTGCTAAAATGCAAATCTTCTTTTCTATAATGGCATTTAAATTATAAAAGGAACGGAGAAGTAACAAGAAGGATCTCACTTCGGCCACACTCTTGTTGATTACTCCAGTACCTAGGCAGAGCGCCCAGCAGAAATTCCAGGCACTGAATTATGATAAGGAAGTTGATATTGTAAGAATGAGGGTAAGGCACCAATGGTTAAAGTACTGACCTTATTTTTTTTCACATTGATCATGCGATATTACTTTGATTGCTTTCATGTGCAGTCTGGCTTTACAGACACTGTCATTTCTTGGTCTGGATTGAGCCTCAGTCTGACGCCTCTTGGTATGATATAAAGCTGGCATGACTCTGTGTTCCCTGCAGTGAATCTGACCTTCTGGAAGGAAGAATTGGAATTGTGGACGGGTGCTGCTCATTCTCAAATGTTTCACTTCCCCTGCTGTGAGTGTTGGGAAATTACTTCATTGTCTGTAAGGAGCTTGGCTCTCTGAGGACATCTACTAGAAGACAGAATATAGAACAGTACAGCACAGTAGCAGTAGTGTGATCACGCAGGTTGAGTTTGATGTTCTCCAAAGGGTTGGTCTTCAGCTCTCTGTAGAGGCCGATCAGGGATCCACATACTCTGGTACAATGTGGGCAGGAGTAAGTGGTGGCTGTGGTTAGTAGTTGGATCTTTTAGTTGTTCAGTCTCTCCTTTTACAGCTGCCACTCGTTCTCTGTGTCACGAGGGAAGTCACTCTTTGTAGTACAGTTGCCAGTTGAATAGATTTCCTCTGGCATGTCTATTGAGTGCAACATCTTTACAGTTTTTAGATGTAATGTTCAATTTCTTCAGGATGATTTTAATGTTATCTCTGAAATGTTTCCTTTACCCACCAGGAGCTCGCTGACTCCCTTTCACCTGGAAGTAAAGGATCTGTGTGGGGAGACATGAGATAGGCAATTGAATAACATGACCTATCCATCAGAGTTGGTGTTACTTTATCACGCTGGTGATCCTGTTCATGTTGGCCTCCACCAGTACACTGGTGTTGGTGCGATTGTCCTTCCAGCTGATCCTCAAACTCCTTTGATAGGATCTTTGGCAGTATTGTTCCAGGGCTTTCAGGTGTCCCCTGTTAGTAGTCCATGATTCAGCTCCATACAAAGGTTTTGTTCTGACCTGTAAGTTGCAGTCTTCAAAGACTCTTTTCCTTAATCTTTTATAGGCTCCTCTAGCACAGTGCAAACACTTACCACCCTCCTCCCCCAAAGTTCTGCCAAATCTTAACCTGCTCCAAGATCAATCTAACCTTTCCTTCTTACATAGCCCTTCAATATTCATTCATGTGCCTTTATATGAGTCTGTTAAAAGTCTCTAATGTAACTATGCTTACCACCACCCTGGCAATGTGCTTCACACATCCACCATTCTGACATCCCCTCCCCCATAATTTTATTCAATCACCATAAGATTATGCACTCCTTTATAAGCTGTTGCCACCCTGGGTCCTGGCTGCCCCCTATATCCATGGCTTTTATCATCTCATACACCTCTATCAAATCACTTCTTTTCATCCTTCACTGCAAAGAGAACATCCCTATTTCGCACAACCTATCCTCATAAGACATGCTGTCTAATCCAGGCAGCATCCTGGTAAGTCTCCTCTGCACCTTCTTTAAAACTTTCACGTCCTCTAATGAGGCGATTTGAACTGAACACAATACTCCAAGTGTGCTCTAACAAGCGTTTTCGAGCAACTTTACCTGACAGCTCTTAAACTTAATCCCTCAAATAATGAAGGCCAATGCACCATAAACATTTTTAGCCACCTAATTACCTTTCTTTGCAACTTTGAGGGATCTTGACATGAAGATACCTCTATTTCTCCACACTGCTAAGAATGCTGCTATTATATTTGTTCTCTGTCTTCAATCTCAACCTTTCAAAGTGTATTGCTTCACAGTTCTCTGCATTGAAATGCATCTGCTATTGCAATACCACCAACTTCTGTGTCATCTATAAACTTATTAACCTATATCTCCACTTCCACACCCGTCATTTATAAAAGTCACAAAGACAGAGACCCAGGGGTTCATAAGACCATATGATATTCGAGCAATTGCCCTTGGAGCTGCTCTGCAATTCCATCTTGGCTGATTTATTGTCCCCCTCAACCCTATTCTCCTGCCTTCCCCCAATAACCTTTGATACCCTTACTAATTAAGAACCTATCAACCTCCACTTCAAATATACCCAATGACTTGGCTTCCACAGCCATCCTTGGCAATTCCCTCACTATAGGAAACATCCTCTCCATACCTGCTCATTAATGCAAATATCTCAATGCATAAAAACGTGGAGTCATGGTCAAGAGGTTCAGTTGTTGTTCTGACCAAATGTCGGAATGGGGAAGAAATGTGATCTGAGTGATTTTGACCATGGAATGGTTGTTGGTGCTAGATAGGGTGGATTGAGTATCTCAGAAATTGCTGATAACCTAGGATTTTCATGCACAACAGTCTCTGGAGTTTACAGACAATGGTGTGAGAAACAGGGTAAAAAAAAAACATTCAGTGAGCCACAGTTCTGTGAGTGAAAATACCTTGTTAACGAGAGAGATCAGGAGAGCATGTCCAGACTGGTTCAAGCTGACAGGAAGGCAACAGTAACTCTAATAATCACATGTTACAACAGTGGTGTGCAGCAGAGCATCTCTGAACACACATGTCGAATTTTGAAGTGAATGATCTAGAGCAGGAGAAGACCATGGACATCCATTCAGTGTCTATTTTATGAGGAAGCAAAGTTATCCAATAAAGCAGACACTAAATATATATTCTACCCTGAACTGACTTCCCAAAACAATTTACCTCACACTTGCCAGATTTAAAATTAATCTGGCGATATGCTACCTAACTTCCTATGTGATTTTCAATCTGCTGTAGGTTTTGACTGGTTTTGACAATGTTTCTCCCTATCCAAAGCATTAGAAATGTTGGTGTCAATGACAAACTAATGAGTCACACTGCCTACATTTACACCCAATTGTGCTAATATGTATCATAAGTTGTACAAGACACTGGTGAGGCCCCAATTTGAATATTGTGTTCAGTTTTGGTCACCCTTAGATTGGAAAGATACCATTAAGCTGGAAAGAGTGTAGAGGAGATTTAGAAGGATGCTGCCAGGACTCGAGGGATTGAGTTATAGAAAGAGGTTGAGCAGGTAAAGATTTTATTCATGGGAGTGTAGATCAGCAGTTCACAACCTGGGGTCCTTGCTAATGGTTTTGGTCCGTGGCATAAAAAAGGTTGTGGACCCTTGGGTAGGAGAATGAGAGGCGATTATTCAGAGGTGAATAACATTATTTGGGCCATGGATAAGGGCAATGTGAAGGACAATAGTACTGATGTGTTTATACAGAAGCTGAATTAACACATAAGGGAGAAAAACACAAGGATATCTTGAATGGAAGGAGAGTTGGAGAGGGCTTGTGTTCGATACAGGCACTGTTTGGAACAATTGCTCCTGTTTCTGAGCTGAAGTTTCCATATAATTCCTCAGCTGAAGAGCTTGGTACAGCCACACATAAATCAGCAGAACACAGACAGTGTAGAACCATTGTTCTGCCTACTGAATCTCAGGGATGAATATGGTGACTGACATATATGTACTTTAACAATAAAATTTACTTTGAAGTTTGATTGGAATGTTTGTAACATTCTGCCAATGTAATAACCATACTGTTCACTGTTTGGCTTCTCCAGCCTTGGCCAATGTTGTGAGCATCAGGCACCAATTAGAGATGCCGGTCCTTTCATTCATCTAGCTTTTATGAGACACCCATGATTTTATAGAAATCCTAAATTTTAAAAAACGCTTTATTGTGGAATTAATTTCCATCATTTCTATCAACAATTGCTGCCGAAGAAAAACTCCAGATGTTGGATATCTGAAACTTGAAAGAAAAATGATGGAAAAAGAACTCGAGGTCAGACAGCATCTATGGAAACTACTCTTTCAATTCGGTGTCTCTTTATCTGATCTAGGAAAAGAGAGATTAAAAAATGGAACTTTAAGTCATTGAGAAGGTGACAGAAGGACTAGGCAAGTCAAAAGGGAATAACTGTGATAGGGCAAAACCTAGTCAAATGGGGTGGCATAGTAGTGTAACAGTTAGCAGAACGCTTTACAGTGCCAGTGACCTGTGTTCAATTCCCGCCACTGTCTGGAAGGAGTTTGTACATTCTCCTCGTGACCACATAGGTTTCCTCTGAGTGTTCTGGTTTCCTCCTACAGTCCAAAGACATACAGGTTAGTAGGTTAATTGGTCATTTTGGTGTAACTGGGCAGCACAGCTTGTTAGGCCAGAAAATGAAAAGTAAATAAAATGTGTACATGGGTCAGTTAGAGTGTGATTATGCTTATTTGTCTGCACTACGGATTTGTCATTGGTTCAGTATGGCCACAAGAGAGAAACAGTGAGCTGAAATCATAGGCATCTGATGTACAACAGAAATGACCAGTTCTAATGTGAATAGAAAAATAGAATTACCTAAAGTTAGAGAATCTGCTGTTGAGTCAGGAAAGCTGTCATATGCACAGATAGAAATCCCATTTTATCTCATCTACCAGAGACACATTAGGTACCTGCCTGTTTGGACTCAAGCTCTAATGTAACTTATGTGGAGTAGAGGAAGGAGACAGAGTCAGAGAGACCCGTTAACGCTCACCAATTTTTTTTTAAAAACACACAAGGACCATAGAAAGCATTCTATCCACATGCCTCACAGTTTGCTGTGGCAACTGCTCTGATCATAAGAAACTGCAGAGATTTGTAAATACAGACCCAATCCATCAAAAATAACAACTTTTCCTCCATGGAGTCTGTCTATACTTCCACCTGGCTTGGAAAAGCAGTCAAAATAGTGAAGCATCTCCACCACTCTGATCATTCTTTGCCTGCCCCCTCCCTATTAGCAGTGTGATTATGTAGATCATAATGTTGTAGCTTCCTCTTTGAGACAATCTCATTCGCAAGGTGTTCACCAAATCTGATGCATGAGCATGTACACTTTGAGTATGATACCCATCTGCTCTCCGAAACTAAGATCTGTCACTATTTTTAAATAAGACCTCACTTGACTGTCAGTATCTGTGTCAGAGTGATGTAACATGAGATATGCATCCTGCTGTCTTGCTAAAATAGCCCCACCTTCTCTAGACGTTTTTGCTTCTCCCTCTTCCCATCAGGCAGAGGAGCAGGCTGATGAAGGGTCTCGGCCCAAACTGGCGACAGACTGCTGTCTTCCTTAGAGAGTGTCTGACTTGCTGAGATCATCCAGTATTCTGTATTTGTTGCTTTGGATTTCCAGCATCAGCATGTTTTTTTTTCACGTAGAGGATACAATCGCATACCTGCAGGATCAAGGTCAGCTTCTATCCCACTGAACAATCCCCTGGTGTGATAGGATGGAGTCTTGAGCTCACAACCTATCTCTCATGGCCATTGTTCCTTACTATCTGCCTGCACTATGTAACTGTTACTCCTTAAGAAATTAGAATATTTTTAATTGTCACATGTACATCAAAACACACAGAGAAATGTGTCATTTGTGTCAGCAACCACAGGGTTTATGGCAAATGAGGACAACCAGATGAGGATTCAAAGTCTGGCAAACCTCAAAGCGGTTAAGGATGTTAGAGGAAATGATGATCTGAACATTGAAGCATACCTGGGAGAGGGCCCGGGTATGTTGGATTGCTTCCTAGGAGAGATGATGGAGGAGGGGGAAGGTGCAATCCCCAAGTTCGAGCTAGACTGGCGAGCAGTAGAGTTCGACAAATGGGCCCTTCTTGCTCAACAAGGTTCGGGAGTCAAATACTTCAAAGGAGATGAGTTCTCTAACTGGTGGCTGAAGATCCACGAGGGGTGGAAAGCTTACCAAATCGTGGACGCTTTGCTGCTGAGATGCGGTCAGTACCCGACCCGGTGCACCAGGAACAAGGGGGATGACCGGAGAATAAAAACCTGCAGGAGATGTGGTGTGGCCAATGAGACACTGGCACACATATCTGGAAGGTGTGGAGCGGTGAAGGGGAGTAGGATAAAGAGACACAATAAGGTGATGGACAAATTGAAAGAAAAAGTATGTAGAAACGGATGGAAGGCTTATGTCGAACCTCATATTCGGACAGAGGATGGATCATTATGGAAGCCAGACCTGATCTTTGTGAAGGAAGGAAGGGCGGCCGTAGTGGACGTGAGCGTCCGGTATGAAAATAACCATAATGCCTTAGAGAGGGGATGGAGAGAAAAAGCGGGCAAATATAAACACCTGACGCGTCAGATCCAAGACCTGACTGGCGCAGAGTCCGTGGAATACTTTGGTTTCGTGGTCGGAGCGAGGGGTCTCTGGACGAAAGAGAATGAAAAGCTGTTGCAGTTCATTGGAGGGAGAGGATTCAAGACGTTTGCAAGGGGCATCTGCAGCCTAACGATTCGGTTGACGATTGACGTCTTGCAGACGTTCATGGACGGCTGGGGGTGTGTGGGGGAACAGGTGTGCTGGGGAGTAGCCCGCAGCTACGAACACACAAATGCCTTGCAGATGGTGGCAAGAATTGAAGCCCAATCACTGACAATGTTAAGTGTTACTCTAACCGCTATGCTTTCGAGCCACCCGCTGGACTGCTGTCCTGTATTCTGTTATTGCCTTCTCCTGCACTACCCTATAGCATGGTTGTAGTGATAGAATCGGCATGGATGGCATTCAAAACAAAGTTTTTCACTCTCCCTAGGTACGACAATAAACCGGACTGGTCAAGGAACACTGAGGCTGTCTAAAAGAAGGGTCAGAGCCGTCTCTACTTCCTGAGGAGACTGAGGTCCTTTAACATCTGCCGGACGATGCTGAGGATTTTCTACGAGTCTGTGGTGGCCAGTGCTATCATGTTTGCTGTTGTGTGCTGGGGCAGCAGGCTGAGGGTAGCAAACACCAACAGAATCAACAAACTCATTTGTAAGGCCAGTGATGTTGTGGGGGTGGAACTGGACTCTCTGAAGGTGGTGTCTGACAAGAGGATGCTGCCAAGTTGCATGCCATCTTGGACAATGACTCCCATCCACTCCATAATGTACTGGTTAGACACAGGAGTACATTCAGCCAGAGACTCATTCCACCGAGATGTAACACTGAGCGTCATAGGAAGTCATACCTACCTGTGGCCATCAAACTTTACAACTCCTCCCTTGGAGTGTCAGACACCCTGAGCCAATAGTCTGGTCCTGGACTTATTTCCACTTGGCATGATTTACTTATTATTATTTAATTATTTATGGTTTTATATCGCTATATCTCTACACTATTCTTGGTTGGTGCGGCTGTAACGAAACCCAATTTCCCCCGGGATCAATAAAATATGACTGTCTGTCTGACAATAGCAAACCAGAATCATGTTTATTATCACTGACTCACTCATATGATGTGAAATTTGTTGTTTTGTGGCAGCAGTACACTGCTTATATAAGTCACAAAAATAATTAAGTAGAGCGAATCCAAAGAAATCATGAGTTAGTTTTCATGGATTATTCAGAAATCTGATGGCAGAGAGGAGGAAGCTCTTCCTAAAATGTTGTGTTGGTCTTCAGGCTCCTGTACCGCCTCCTTGATGTTAGCAATGAGACAAGGGCATGTTTTACTTGGTGAGGGTCCTTAGTGATGTACGTCACCTTCTTAAAGCACTGCCTCCTAAAGATGAGTGGGAAGAATTGCACCCATAATGGAGCAGGTAACTAATCAATTTAAAAAATGGGAGGTAGACAAAGAGCTGGAATAAATCTCATCAATAATTCATTTCAAATTGGAATGCCAGAAACTTTACAGGAAGGTTTACAAACTGACATGTGAGCAGGAATAAGATGGCAGCTGAAGACAAAGGAGCCTATCTGAGTGTAATGCATTTTTCACTCAAGGTTATCAAGTACCTTTCATCATCAGGATAGATAACCCCACAGTCTTCCTGGTACATTAGAAGTCAGCTGTCTCAAGCAAAGTTGGAGAAAGTAAGCAGTGAGGAACAAAGCAGAAAGAAGGGAGGAGCTGGGAATTTTGCATTTGTAAGTGACATCAATGGGGATAAAATTAAATGACAATAAGACCATAATACAGCCCATCAAGCCTTTTTTGAAATTCCATCGTGGCTGATTTATTATCCATAGTCCTGCCTTCTCTTCACAACCATTGACAGCATTACTATTTGAGAAACTATCAACTTCCACTTTAAGCATACACAACGACTTGGCCTCCACAGCTGTCTATGACAATCAAGTCCACAGATTCACCACCCTCTAGCCAAAGAAGTTCCTCCTCGTCTCTGTTCTAAAGTGATGTTCTGCTTTTCTGGACTCTCTAGACTCAAGCACTACAGAAAACATCCTTTCCAAATCCACACTATATACACCTTTCAATTTATTCAATAGCGTTCAATGAAACCCACCCTCATTCTTCTAAATTCCAATGCTTACAGGCCCATAAGCATTAAACATGTTAACTCTTTCATGACCAGAATCATTCTAGTGACCCTCCTCTGGACCCTCTTCAATGCCAGCACATCCTTTCTTAAATAAGGGACCCAAAATTGCTCACAATACACCAAGTGCTGTAAGTAATGCCTTATAAAACCTCAGCAACTGCAAGCCTATTTTCATTGAAGGAGAAAATCAAAATTAATCCCAAAATATCTGACCCCAGTCCAGTTGAAGGGTCTGGACACAAAATGTTTACAATTCATTTCCCTCCATTGATGCTGCCTAACCTGTTGAGTTCCTCCCACATCTTTTATGCTGCTGTAGATTCCTGTACCTACAGACTCTCATGTGTTTCCATTACCATAGAATTGTCGCTGTTATTCAGAGTCAAAGTCCAGTTTACTACCATAAGCATAAGTGCAATGAAAAACTCTGCAGCAGCATCACAGGCACATAGCATCAGGTACACAACTTTCAAAGGAAGAACATGAGTTAAACGCAACTTGTACACAATTTTTCCAAGAAAAGAATTAAGAGAAAGAAAAGTCCACTTCACTGCAAAGTAATCAAAGTTGTGTTGCTAAACTGTAGTGATTATGGTTTTGTTGGTTAGTTCAACAAGTGAAGGGCTGAAGGGAAGTAGCTGTTCTTCAACCTGGTGCTGTGGTATTTCAGTCTTCTGTACTTTCTGCCTGATGGGAGCTACAAAAACATGGCATGACCTAGATAGTGGGCAGGACCTCATGTTGATACTCCCGATGGTGGGGAGAAATGTGCCCAGTGTGTATTGGGCAGGATCCACTACACTGTGCAGTATTTGAATTGCTGTACCATACGATGACATAACTATTCAGGAAAAGTTCAATGGGACATCTTTTAAAGTTTGATAGAATGTTGGTTGAAAAGCGGCATCGTAGCGTGGTGGTTAGCACAATACTTCACAGTACCAGTGACCAGGGTTCAATTCCCACCACTGCCTGTAAGGAATTTGCACATTTTCCCCGTGACTGTGTGAGTTTCCTCCAGGTGCTCCGGTTTCCTCCTACAGTCCAAAGATGTACTGGTTGGTAGGTTAATTGATTATTGCAAATTGTCCTGTGATTAGGCTAGGGTTAAATCAGTGATGGCTGGGTTGCACGGACTAAAGAGCCAGAAAGGCCTATTCTGTGCCACATCTCAATGTACCAGCCAAATATCCTTAAAGCTCCAAGAAAGCAAAGTCACTGGTGCACATTCCTTGTAATTGCATCAGTGTGCTGGGCCCAGAACAGGTCACCTGATCTGTTTATGTCCAGGAATTTAAAGCTGCTGACTCTCTTCACTGTTGATTGCCCCAGTGTAGGCTGGCACATGTTCATCCTCCTCCCCTTTCCTGAAATCACCAACCAGCTCTTTAGTTTTGCTGATGTTGAGTGGGAGGTTGTTGTGCGGTACCATTCATCCAGGTGTCCAACCTCACTCTGGTAAAGTGACTCATCGCCACCTGTGATTCATCTGACAACAGTCATATCACTGGTGAATTTGAAAATATCATTGGAGCTGTGCTTAGCCAGATTGGAGTCTTCCCACATGTCAGCCAACTTGCTCTTTGAGCTCCAGTTTCCAATCTTGCTAACAACCAGGCAACAACCGCTCTGCTATATGGTTCTGGGATTGTTGGTAACAATTACAGAAAGGGGATAAAGAGATAAAATTCTGGAAACCCCTCAGGTCAGGCAGCATCTGGGGAAGGAAAGCAAGAATTAATGTTTGACGTAGGACATTCTTTGAGAGACCTGGTAGGAGAACTCTCTTTCCCTGTTCTCTCCTTCTCAGTTCTGACAAAACGTTCCAACCTGAAATATTAATTCTGTGTCACCTTCCACAGAGGCTGTGTGACCTGCTGAATGTTTGCACCATTTTCTGGTTTTGTTTAAGATTTCTACTATCTCCAGTTTTTTTTGCCTGTATTAATTTAAAGTCCTAAAGTTGAACGAAGTATCTGTCCATCAGTCCAGTCACCATGCTCAGTCTTTCTATGCTCTGTCATTTTTAAAAACAGTACCATTTCGCTGATTTTTGTACACTTCCCTTCTCATCACTCTCTGAAACCTCCCGTGGGAGAGGTGCCAATGTTTGAGAGCACGTTCTGCCAATCTCAAGGACATCTTCTAGCTCACTAAAAAGGAGCTCTAAAATACAAAGATGAACTCTTTCTCTCTCAATCCATCCAAGATATTTATCAGGAGTGCTGCAGATGTGGGGCCCATAGCATTTTCAAGGATCCCTCCCACCTGTCCCACAATTTCTTTGACTCCCAAGCTTCAGTATTCACTAGGGAAAAGGATTTTGGCAATTTTAGGGATGACTTACAGCAAACTGAAAAGCTTGAGCATGTTCATATTAAAAAAGAGGACATGCAGGAGCATTTGGAAGCATCAACTTGGAAATGTCAATGGGCCCAGACGAGATGTACCCCAGTCTACTCTGGGAGGTGAGGGAGGAGACTGCTGAGCCTCTGGTGATGATCTTTGAATCATCAGTGGGTACAGGAGAGGTTCCAGAGGATTGAACGGTTGCGGGTTTTGTTCCATTATTCAAGAAAGGGAGTAGAGATAGCCCAGGAAATTATAGACGAGTGAATCTTACCTCAGTGATTGGTAAGTTGATGAAGAAGATCCTGAGAGGCAGGATTTATGAAGAATTGGAGAGGCATAATATGATTAGGAATAATCAGCATGACTTTGTGCTTTGTGCTTTGTGCTCTACGAGCCTGATTGAATTTTTTGAGGATGTGACTGAACACATTCATGAATGTAGAGCAGTAGATGTAGTGTATATGGATTTCAGCAAGGCTTATTGAGAAACTAAGGAGGCATGGGATCCAAGGGGAAATTGCTTTGTGGACCCAGAAGTGGCTTGCCCACAGAAGGCAAAGAGTGGTTGTAGATGGGTCATATTCTGCATGGAGGTCGGTGACCAGTGGTGTGCCTCAGGGATCTGTTCTTGGATCCCTACTCTTGGTGATTTTCATAAATTACCTGGATGAAGAAGATGAAGGATGTAAATTCGCTGATGACACAAAGGTTGGAGGTGTTGTGGATAGTGTTGAGGGCTGTCAGAGGTTACAGCAGGACATTAATAGGATGCAAAAATGGGCTGAGAAGTGGCAGATGGAGTTCAACCCAGATAAATGTGAGGTGGTTCATTTTGGTAGGTCAAATATAATGACAAAATATAGTATTGATGGTAAGACTCTTGGCAGCATGGAGGAAGTAGGAAGTAGGTACAGAGGAGTTATCAAGGGCAAGTTTTTTATGCAGAGGGTATTGAGTGTGTGGAATGGGCTGCTGGCGACAGTGATGGAGACGGTTATGATAGGGTCTTTTAAGAGACTCCTGGACAGGTATACAGAGCTCAGTAAAATAGAGGGCTATGGGTAACCCTAGATAATTTCTCAGGTAAGGACATGTTTGGCACAACTTTTTGGGCTGAAGGGCCTGTATTGTGCTCTAAGTTTTCTATGTTTCTAAGAGGTGCCGTAGCATATGGACAGGGACTGTTATTCAGATCAAACATCAGAATGGGGAAGAAATGTGATCTAAGTGACTTTGACTATGGAATGATTGTTGCTGCCACATGGAGTGGTTTGAGTATCTCAGAAACTCACTGATCTCCTGGGGTTTTCACTCAAAGCAGTCTCTAGAGGTGAAAGAGAATGGTGCAAAAACAAAAACTTCCAGTGAGCAGAGGTCTGTGGAGAAAATTGCCTTGTTAGTGAGAGGTCAGAGGAGAATGGCCAAACTGGTTCGAGATTCAAGATTGTCCTATGTAATTTCCTGTACACAGGTGTAAAAGGAGAATGAAACAATTGTTACTCCTGAGCGGATACAGCACAAAAGAACAATAAGATAAAGAATCTAACAGGAAGTAGAGGCATTGGTCAGCTTTCTTTCTGTGTAAAATGCATTCTGCACATTTTACACAGAGTTGACAGGAAGGCAACAGTATCTCGAATAACCACACATTACAACAGTTGTGTGCAGAACAGCATCTCTGAATGCACAGTACATTTGAACGTTGAGGTGGATGGGCTACAGCAACAGAAGACCATAATCACACACTTAGTGACTACTTAATTAGATTGAGGTGAAACAGTAAGAGAATTCAAAATAAAATGCAACAGCTACATGGAAAATGCAGTGCGAGGAAATAATAAGGTACTCAACATAACAAGATAGAAACATAGATACAAGGTGCAGAAGTAGGCCATTCGGCCCTTCGAGCCTGCACCGCCATTCAGTATGATCATGGCTGATCATCCAACTCAGAACCCTGTACCTGCTTTCTCTCCATACCCCCTGATCCCTTTAGCCACAAGGGCCATATCTAACTTCCTCTTAAATATAGCCAATGAACCGGCCTCAACTGTTTCCTGTGGCAGAGAATTCCACAGATTCACCACTCTCTGTGTGAAGAAGTTTTTCCTCATCTCGGTCCTAAAAGGCTTCCCCTTTATCCTTAAACTGTGACCCCTCATTCTGGACTTCCCCAACATCGGAAACAATCTTCCTGCATCTAAATAAATCTGATATAATAAATCTGTGATAAATTGGGAGTTCAAGTGTTGGTCATATTGTATTAGAGAAACCTTCAATAATCTTATAACAATGGGATCAAAGCTGTTCTTGAGCCTGGTGGTACGACCTTACAGCCTTCTGTATCTTCTGCCTGATGGATGGAATGAAAATTCCCCAGCTGATCGTGCCCCAGTTACTTTGGAAGAAATGAAAAGGAATTGAGGAATGTTTTGTATTTATAGAAGATCAAATGCAAAGATTACTTTCACTTGAATAAAAGCTTTGAATCAGTTGGTAATGTGAATTTTGACAAAATAGTACATGACGCTCTATTTACCTAATGTTCATCTTTAACTATAACAGGATTAAGCTGTCTCACCATCCGTGTCATGCCTGCTTCTTGTTACTAAGAAATGAGGAGGTCCACACTCAATGATTTAGGGCCAGCTTCTCCACCTCCGCCATCAGACTTCTGAATGGTCGATGATTGCATGAGCACTACTTTGTCATTCCATTTTTGCACACTATTTGTTTTTTGTCATTTACAGTGATTGTGTTTTTGTATTGTACCCCTGCCACAAAACAGCAGATTTTATGTCACTTTACTTAGTATTAATATATCTGATTCTGGTCCTGACTTGCTTGGTGGAGTTGGAAAGGATTAGGAGAGAACCCAGGGGTCCAGCGCCAGAAGGCATAGGCTCAGATTCATAGAGTTGAAGACTTACAAATCAGGGAAACAGACATTTTGGCCATCTCACCCTTACTAAACTAAAGGTCTATCTACACATCCATATTAAACTAAGTGTCTACTATATTAATCCAGTTTGCCTTCATTTGGCTCATATCACTCTAAACCAGGGATTCCCAACCTTTTTATGCTATGGACCAAGGGGACTGTGGTCCCCAGTTTGGAAACCCTGCTTTAAACCTTTACTCTCCACATTTCCTCTAAATGACTTTAAAGGGGTGTAACTGTTCTTGGTTCTACAACTACGTCAGGCTGCTTGTTCCACATACCCACCAACCTCTGCGTGAAAATTTTATTCCTCAGGTTTCCTTGGAATATTTCACTTTAAATCTTTCTACTTCTACTTTTAGAGTCCAGTAACCTACATGATCTAATCCATCCTGGAATTCAGAAGAAATTTGTTTTTATTTCAGAGATTGTGAGGAATGGCGCAGAAACCCTCTGAAGCCCCTCCTAAGCCTGAGCCTTTGAGCCTCCACACGAGACAATGATGTAACCAGTCTGAATGCTCCCCACGGTAAATCTGTAGAAACTTGTCAGAATCTTTTTGGGTAGACAGTCAGAATCCTTTCCCCAGGATAAATAAAAAATGACAAGTACTAGGGAGGACATGCATTTGAGGTGTAATGGTTAATGGATACGAGTTGGACAAGTATTTCACATCGAGAGTGGTGGGTGCCTAAAATGAGCTGCCAGGAGTCTGGAAGTAGACATGATATTCTTGTTTAAAAGATCATGAACATATAGGGAACAGAGGTATACGGATCACATAGAACCAGAAGAAATTTAGTTTGATTTGACACAGAACAGAATTGTGGGCTGAAAGGCATGCTCCTCTACTGTATGGTTCTATGCTTCATTTTCAAATGATGAGACATGTACACAAAATATGCAAGAAGATTGCACCTATAACATGCTGGCACAGCTGAAGAAGTCATTGGCTCACAGCACGAGAGATATGGGTTCAATCCTGACCTCCAGTGCTATCTGTGTGGAGTTTGCATGTTTGCTCCATGATCCAGAGCATTTTCCCTGGGTACTCTGGTTTCCACCCAATTCTCAGAGCCTTTTAGGTTACTTGGCCCCTATAAGTTGTCCCTGATAAGCACTTGAACAGTGAAACCCGGGAAAAGATGAAAAACAATGTAATTAATATAGATTTAGTATAAATGAATGGCTTGGTGCAGAATCAGTGGGATGAATGGTCGGTTTCTCAAATGAGAAATAAATGATATTGATTTCCATAATACGACCATCATCATAGGAATACCCAGCATCTAGGCACTTGTGCATTCCAACAAGCTCACGTAATATTACACTCAGTGGCTCCCTTATTTCCTGCACCTGCTCGTTAATGCAAATATCTAATCAGCCAATCATGTGGCAGCAACTCAATGCATAAAAGCATGCAGACATGGTCAAGAGGTTCATCTGTTCCTCAGACCAAACATCAGAATGGGGAAGAAATGTGATGTAAGTGACTTTGACCGTGGAATAATTGCTGGGGCCAGATGGGGTGGTTTGAGTATCTCAGAAACTGTAGATCTCCTGGGACTTTCACAGAAAGCAGACTGTAGAGCTTACAGAGAATGGTGTGAAAAATTAAAAAAAACATCCAGTGAGCAGCAGTTCTGTGGGTGAACATTCCTTGTTAATGAGAGAGGCCAGAGGAGAATAGCCAGACTGATTCAAGCTGACAGGAAGATGACAGTAACTCAAACTGCGGTGTGTAGAAGAGCATCTCCGAATGCAGAACAAGTCAAGCATTGAAGTGGATGGATTACAGCAAAATACTACAAACATGCGCCCAGTGGCCACTTTATTAGGTACAGGGGTGTACCTAATGAACTGGCCACTGTGTGTACATCTAAGTTGAGGTGGTTGGATACGAGTACCTTCCCATTGATGCAGGACTACTGGTGATTCAATGGAATGGGGACGGGCTTCTGATGATCAACTTTAATGGTTTGGTAACTCAGAGTTAGTAGTTCCCTCACTGTTTCGCGGCACAATGCGGCCTACAGTCAGGACCTGCCCTGCGAGCGTCACACTCTTCACTGAGCCTTGGCAGGGAGGCAAAGTCACGTGAGGGCAGTACAACTCCGCAGCCAAGGCTGATGTCAAAATTGCCTTGGCGGCTGCAATTGGGAAACAATTCCAGGCATGCACCGGAAGCCCTCGTGCAAAGAAAGAAAAACATGAGTGCATTGCAGTCTTTTATCTTATCTGGCAGATGTCGTGAATCAGCCATAAAGATTGGTGGAAGCAAGCCAAAAGGGAGGAGGAAGAAGAATTAATTTGTAGGCATACCATGCTGGGCTGGTGGTAATTAACTGTTTACAATGTGTGCCCTGAAATGTGCCATTTGCTTTTCTCATTGAAACAAAAGGAAATTACAAATGTTGTTCTACTCTCTCTGAGTTTCCTTCTTTACTGAAGGCATACTTCTTGTTCAGGCTTTCTTCGGAAATAATTAAGACTTCATTATTGTGAAATGTCTAAGGAATATAGAACAGGTCCTTCGGCCCACTGTGTTCTGCTGCCCATTTAACTTACTCCAAGATCCATCTAACAATACGACAAGGAAAGCTAATTACGACAAAGGAAAAAAAGCACAGACTTTGTAGGCTGAATGGCCTATTTCGACGTCATGAGGAAATAGGCTTGATTGGCTACGAGAAACATACAATTGATGGAAGGCTTGCATTCCTTCATTTCCTTCCGTATCCCTCTCAGAATAACCCAGTCTGCTTTACAGCCAGTTCAGACATTTTGAAATTCAGTCGATGCTTTAGGCAAACACTCGAGCTATTTTAATCAACCCAGCAAAATCTAACAAGAACGGTGCTCTGTCACGGTAGCATTGTGTTTCATATGACACCATTACAGCTCATGGCACTGGAGTTCGAGTTTCAAATCTGGCGCCATCTGTAAGGAGTTCAAGTAAGATGGCACCTGCGTACATCAGTGACTCTCTGTAGACTGTAGGAAATTGTACCAGTTTTCCTCTTAAAAAATATACTCCTTATGAACAACTTTTGCTGCAATCTGTAGCATGTAAGTTTCCTCTTAACAAGGGACTATGATATTACATTAATGATCTTCAGATCTCACGTTCGTTGGTTAAATGCAGTGCAGTTAAGCATGGTGCCTTTACGGGTCAATGCCACAGCTGAGAAAGTGGCAGAAGAGGCGGAATTCAAACCAAGTTGAAGGATAGAGGGATGAGGCCTCCCTTAAATAGTATGTTTTTGGTAAATATGCAGTTGCTAGAAAATAAGATTGATGATCTCAGGCAAATGTATCCGAGGCAAATGAGGCAGAACTCGTTTGTTTGTTGCATTGAAATTTGGTTAAATGTGGATACACTGGAGGCAGTGATACGATCAGAACATTTCATGACATTCAGAATGGATCGAACTGTGAACTCTGGTAAGGAAAGAGGCGGCATACATTTTTTGGTCAATTCACATTGGTGCAGAGATGTTGAGATTATGTCAGTTTTTTTGTTCCCCTGACTTAGGACAACTAACAATTAAACGTACACCATTCTATTTGCTTCAGGAGTTCTCATCCGTGATCCTAACTACAGTTTACATAGCAACAGCAGCCAATTATATGAAAGCACATGCGAAACTACACAATGTTGTCTGTAGACAGAAACACCTCATCTTGACGCAGTCAAAACACAGTCAGCGACTTTAACCAGGCCTGTCTGAAGAAAACTCTGCCAGTTATCATCAGCACATAACCTGTTGCACCAGAGGTTCCAACGCACTAGACCACTGCTACACTATGATAAGGAATGCCTATCGTTCTGTCCCAAGACCACATTTTGATAAGTTGGGTCTTCTGACTGTACTCCTACGACCTGCATACAGACAGAGCCTAAGGAACAAGGCTCCAGAGATCAAGGCAACTAAGAGGTGGTCAAGGGAGGTGGAGGAATGGTTACAGGATTGTCTTGAATCAGTGAAATGGGTCGTGTTCAAAAACTCATCTGAGGACCTGAATGACTACACCAGGGTCATTACAGACTTCATTGAAACAGCTATGGATCAGCATGTCCCCACAAAATTGTTCAGAGTTTTCCCCAATCAGAAGGTTTGGATGAACAATGAAATCTGGAATCTTCTGAGAGCCAGATCGGAGGCATTCAAGTTGCGAGATCAAGAATGCTACAAATGGTGCAAGTAAGATCTCTGGAAAGGCAATTCTCGGGTGAAGTGGAGATTCCAGGCTAGACGGGAATCAACAAGGGATGCTTGACAGCTGTGCCATAACCTCCTACAAAGTTAAGTCTTGCGACATGGGGAACAGCAGAGCTTCACTTCCAGATGAGCTCAGTGCCTTCTATGCTCACGTTGATCACTAGAACAGGGAGGACCCACTGAGGAACCCCATGTCCCATGATGGTCCTTTAGCCCCAGTATCTGAAAATGACATGTGGACTACCTTCAAGAGAGTGAATCCAAGGAAAGCATTCGGTCCAGACGGAGCACCTGGCTGAATATTGAAAACCCATGCTGACCAACTGGCTGGTGTATTCACAGATACCTTCAACCTCTCACTCCAGCAGTGTGTGTTACCCAACTACTTCAAGCAGGCTCCAATCATTTTAGTGCCCAAGAGCGTCTTCACCTGTCTAAGTGACTATCACCAGTGGCACGTACATCCACATTGATTAAGTGTTTTGAGAGGCTGGTGAGTGACAAAGTGGATCCACTCCAACTCTGCTACTGAAGCAACAGGTTCACAGGAGACGCTATCTCGTTGCCTCTTCACACAACCCCAGAACCTCAGGACAACAAAGATGCATACAGTACATCAGGATGCTATTTATCGATTACAGCTCAATATTTAATGTCATCATCCCCTCAAAACTAATCAGTAAATTCCAAGATCTGAGCCTCAATATCATTTTGACAAATTGGCTCCTAAATTTCCTCACTTGTAGACCCCAGTCAGTTCGGATTGACAAAAATATCTCCTCTACAAGCTTCATCAGCACAGGAGCACTGTGGAGATGTGTATTTAAATCCTTGCTCTACACCCATGACTGTGTGGCCTAGTACAGCCCCAACACCATATACAAATTTGCTGATGACGCCACTGTTGTGGGCTGTACCAAAGGTGGTGATGAAACAGCATACAGGAGGGAGACTGAAAATTTGGCTGAATAGTGTAATAACAACAGCCTCTCTCTCAAAAAGAACAAGGAACTGATAGGCTTCAGGAAAGGGAAGACAAAGGTCCATGAGCCGATAATCTTTGGAGGATCAGAGGTGGAGAGGGTCTGTAAGTTTAAATTCCTGGGTGTCACTATTTCACAGGACCTTTCCTGGACCCATCATATCAATATACTGTAATTGTGAGGAAGCCACACAACACCTCTACTTCCTCAGCAGTCTGCGTCATCAAAAACCTTGGCAAACTTCTATAGATTTGTGGTGGAAACTGTGCTGACTGGCTGCATTATGGGCTGGTATGGGAACACCAATGCCTTTGAGTGAAAAATCCTACAAAACGTAGTGGATTCGGCCCAGTACCTTCTGAAGATCCCCTTGCAGGTGGGGAGGGTTTTGTCCATCATGGAGCTGGCTGAGCCGACAACAATCTGCACCCTCCTTGAAGGGAAAAGAAGTCAGTGTGGGATCATAGTGATTAATCAGCCATGATCTTATTAAATGGGGAAGAAGGAAGAAAATGGTCTAACCTTGTTACTCTTTCCAATTTTAACAAGGTGTACACGATCAGATCATCCTAATACTCCAATGTAACACTGAGTGACGCCAGTACATTGCTCTTTGCCTCTGAAACCTGTGCCAATGACAGAATACAAACTCAATCATGAACCTCAAGTTTGTTTGTGGTATACAGTGGATTGTTTGGTTAAATGGGACACTTCAGGACCAATACATTTCGGCCCAATTAAGCGGCTGTCCTAGTTAGCCGAAGTTTCATGTAAATAGTTAAAAAGGTATAAAAAAGACAAACTATTACAAATTATGTAGCTAAGTGAAATTCAAACATATTAGGTTACCACCAATACTATTGCAGTACTATAAAACTGTGTATTAGTTCCTAATACTGATCGATGGAGGAATTCATCTGCATCATGTTCTTTTGACTGTAAGTGAACAAATTCAGTGCAGACACCTAGAGTAGATGATGGACTGCCTTCATACAATGATGTTGATGATTGCATCCTCCAAACCTTGATTTCCATTGTGACGTTTAAGGTGATTGTCAATACCTTAAAATTCTCCATAGTTTCTAACTTGTTTAAATAATCATATTGTTTCAAATCAATGAAATAATTTCATTTTTCACTCCCATCTGTCTCCTGCATCTCCAAGTCGGAATGCATGAAACCACAGTGAGCAAAATGGTTCTGAATTGTTTTACTATTCATTTCTTGCCAAATATCAGTGACAAAAATCATTGTTTTTTTTAAAAAACACAAACACATGCAACTGAAGCTATTTTAAAGCTGTCCGTTTGAAGCACTGTATTGTGTCTAACAGCCAGACAAATGCTCATGACTGACGCTCGTTAGAAACTGTTCATCAATGGTGTCTTGTCCCAAATAAGCAGCATAGTGTCTCAAATAAACAAAGGAAATCCTAGCTATTTTCTCAATTAGATTTTGTTGGGGTTTGGTGGAAATCTGTGGGGATTTCCAGCAGTCTCTGTAGAGTTTACAGAGAAACAAAACCATGTGAAAATGCCATTAATGAGGGAGGTCAGAGGAGAATGGCCAGACTGATTCAAGCTGACAGTAACTCAAATAACCACATGTTACAACAGTGGTGTGCAGAAGAGCATCTCTGAATGCACAGTACATCAAACCCTGAATTAGATGGGCTAAAGTAGCAGAAGATCACATCAGGTTCCTCTCCTGTGGCCACATTGTTACATACATACCTATATCTAATAATGTGGCTACTATGTTTAAAATGTCTTGGGATTCTCTTTGATCCTGTTTGCAAAGGAATCTCATGGCTCCTTTTGGCTATCCCTCTTACCTGCTACAGCATTTTCTTGCCGTCTTTATACTTCACAAGTGTTCAGTCTGATTTTGGTTTTCTAAACCTTTCATACACTTCCTTTTACTTTCTGTCTAAATCTCCAGTAATTGAGATTCCCTTCCTTTACTATCCTGGCCTTTATTCCTTACCGGAATCTGCCAATCCTAATTCTGATCAGTTGGTCGTTAAACAACTCCTCACATGGACTTTTCCAACAGTAGCTGCTCGCAATCAATGTTCCTTATCTCCTGTCTTATCCTGCAGTAATTTGCACTCGTTTTCCTTCCTGCAAAATCCAATTTTATCCTTATTTAGAACTATCTTAAACATAATGAGTTGTGGTAACTATTCCATATACTTTTACCCACGCTCAGGCTCATCACTGGGCCTGGTCCACTTTCCAAAACCAGGACTGGTACAGTCTCTCCACATAATTGTCATTATGTCAGTATTAAATTCCAATTAATACTGGAGAAGTTAAAGGCCCTGTCTGTGACAACTCTGTTAGTTCTACACCTTTCCATAACCTGTCTACATTTTGTTCCTCTACCTTTCAGTGGCTATTGGGGCAGGGGAACTATAGTATAATCCCAGTGTAATGACATTTTTTTTTTAATTTCAGAGCTCTACCTAAGTTGCCTCAGTGGATGAGTTATCCGGTGTGTCCTCTCTGTATGCCACTGTGACATTTTCCCTGATCAGCAGTACAACTGTTCTACACAAAATACTGGAGGAATTCAACAGGTCAGGCAGCATCAATGGCAATGAATAAGCCATTGATATTTCAGGCTGAGACCCTTCATTAGGGCTAAAAAAGGGGGAAGATACCAAAATAAGAAAGGAGATGGGTGAGGAAGGATATACAAGCTAGAAGGTAATAGGTGAAGCCAGATGAGAGAGGGAGGGAAATGAAGTTAGAAGCCGGGAGGTGATAGGTGGAAAAGGCAAAGGGCTGAAGAAGAAAGAATCGGATTGGAAAGGAGAGAGGACCATGAGAAAAAGGGAAGGAGGAGGGACACTGGAGTGAGGTGATAGATAGGTGAGGAGAAGAGATAATAGGGCAGAGTGGGGAATTGAAAGAGGGAAAGGGGAGGGGAAAAATGACCAGAATCTGGAAAAATCAATCTTCATGCCATCAGGTTTGAATGCTACCTAGAAGGAATATGATGTGTTTCTCATCCAATCTGAGTGGTCTCATCATGGCCAAGGTGGACCAATTTGTTGGGATAGGAATGGGAACTAGAATTTAAATGCTTGGCCACTATGAAATCCTGCTATTTGTGAATGGAGCAGAGATGCTCAACAAAGCGGACCCCAATTTACATCAGGTCTCACCAATGTAGAGGAGGCTGCAGCGGGAGCACCAGACGCAGCACTCAAGCCCAACAGATTTGCAGGCAAAGTGTTGCCTCATCTGGAAGGTCTGTTTGAGGCCCTGAATGCAGGTGAGGGAGGAGGTGAATGGCAGGTGTAAAACTTCTTCTGCTTGCAGGGATAAATGCTGGTATGGAGGTTTGTGGGAAGGGACAAATAGGCAAAAGAATCATGGGGGGGATGGGAACTGGAGTGATAGGGCTGAGGAGGATGGGGCAGCTGGTATACAAGCCAATGCAGTGTGTAGTGAGACTGTGAGGAAGGACAGGACTATGATACGGCAAAATTACGGCCTGGTATGGGAACACCAACACCAGAGCATAAAATCCAACAAAAGGTAGTGGAACACATATAAAATGCTGGAGGAACTCAGCAGGCCAGGCAAAATCTAGTCTGCTCTGCCATTCCATCAAGGCTGACTAATTTTCCCTCTCAACCCTATTGTCCTGCCTTTTCCGTATAACCTTTGACAGCCTTACTAATACAGAAATATCAATCTCTGCTTTAAATATAAACAGACTTGGCCTCCGCAGCTGTCTGAGGCAATGAATTCTACAATTTCTATTCCCTTCAACTGAGGAAATTTTACCTTATCACTTTCTTAGAGGGAACTCCTTTTACTCTGAGGTTGTGCCCTCTGATCTAGACTGCCCCACTATTGCAGTTGTCCTCTCCACATCCACTCTCTCAAGGCCTTTCAATAACTAGTAGACTTTGAGGTTTCCGCCCCACCCCTATTCTTGTAAACTCCAGCAAGTACAGGCTCAGAGCCATCAAATGCTCCTCGTACATTAACACTTTCATTTGCAGGTTCACTCTCATGAAGCTCCTCTGGATCCTCTCCAATACTGCCAGATCCTTTCTCAGATATAGGCTCCAAAACTGCTGACTATATTCCAAATGTGGTCTGGCCAATGCCTTATAAAGCCTCAGCATTACATCCTTGCTTTTATATGCTAGTCCTCTCAAAATAAATGCTAACATTGCATTTGCCTTCCTCACCACCAATTCAACCTGCAAGTTAAACCTTCGGTTTATCTCCATAGATGGAGACAGAGCGATCGAGAAAGAGGGGAGAGGTGTCAGAAATGGACCAACTGAATTTAAGTTCAGGGTGGAATTTAAAGGCAAAGTTAATGAAATTAAAAAGTTCAGCATGGGCGCATGAAGAAGCATCAGTGCAGTTGTCAACATTAATGCAGAGGGAATTGGGGAGCATTACCAATGAAGGCTTTGCACATGGACTGTTCCACATGGCCAATGAAAGAGACCTGACCAGCTCCCCCGCCATCAACACCCTCGTCCATTTGGTGGAACTGGTCCTCACCCGCAACAATTTCTCCTTCAGTTCCTGCCACTTTCTCCAAACTCAAGATGCAGCCATGGGGACCCACATAAGCCCTAGTTGTGGTTACCTTTCTGTTTAAGTTTACAGAGAATAGTGCAAAAATACCAGTCGATCAGCAGTTTCTGAGATACTCAAAACAGCCCAATCATTCTATGGTCCAAGTAGCTTAGATCACATTTCTTCCCCATTCTGATGTCTGGTCTGAACAACTGAACCGCTTGACCGTGTCTGCGTGTTTTTATGCATTGAGTTGCTGCCACGTGATAGGCTGGTTAGATATTTGCATTGCTGAGCAGAAGTACAGGTGTACCTAATAAGGTTGCCACTGATCTAAGATTCGATGCCAGCACCTTCCTGTTGGTGTGGTAATACTGGACTTTCACTGGGAATGTGAGAGGCTTCTTATCATCCATTTTAACTGTTTGGTAACTCTGTGCTCACTCACGGTTTTGTAGCACAATGTGGCCCTACAGACGCACTCGTCACTGAACCTTGGCAAGGATGGGTGTCACGTAAAGGAAGCACAACTCCACAGTCAAGGCCAAAGTCAAAATTGCTTCAGCGGCCGCAGTTGAGGAAGAATTCCAGGCATGCACCTCAGCTCCGGAGTTTGTTTGGCTGGATTCATGCATATGGTTGAATGACAATTAAACTTGAAGTTGAACACACTGAGAGGAGAATGGTGCAAGAAGCATCCGGTTGAAGGGAAGGGATGTCCCTGAACTAAAGAGGAGTAGGTGAAACCTATTTGGTGGCAGGGAATATTGAGTGTTCATGATGAAGAGGGAATAGCAACACCAATCAGATAACCTCTTCAGTTCAATAAAACAAGTTCTAGGTCAAAGTAGAGCTTATTGTCATCACCACCAGAGATTGGAAGATCAGGGTTTGATTCTCACAGCCGTCTTTGAGGAGTCTGTACCATGTGGATGATCAGCCATGATCACGTTGAATGGCGGTACTGGCTCGAAGGGCCGACTGGCTTACTCCTGCACCTATTGTCTATTATCTATCTCATTGTGACCACATAGGTTTTCCTCAGGTGCTCTAGTTTCCTCTCACCTTCCAAAGATGTATGGTAGGGCTAATGAGTTATGAGCAAGTTATGGTGGTGCCGAAATTGTGGCGATTGTAGCAGGCTGCTGCCCCCTCCCCCCTCATCCCAGTACAATCCTTGCATTATGTTGACTATTGATGCAAGTATAATACATTTCACTGTATGTTTTGATGTACGTGACACGAATGAAGTGAATCTTTAAGCTAATAAGAAGATGCATGCTCAGGTGTAATGAAAAGAATTGCTTGCAACAACATTACCAGCATACTGCGTCACCTAAGCAGCATTCAGAAGAAAAATGTACTTAAATTATTAACAACCTTTACAAGAAGACACAATTAGAACAAATAAGTTCATCTTAGTGCAACCTGGTCATAGTGTTACTAAAATATAGTGATTAGCATTTTCATAAATACTAGAGATTCTGGGAGATGCTGGAAATCCAGAGTAACACACACAATGTTTCCAGGAAAAGAGTCTCAGCCCCAATCATTGACTCTTTATTCCTCTCCATAGATGCTGCCTGACCTGCTGAGTTCCTCCAGCATTTTGTGTGAGTAGTGTTTTGCCAGTTGGTTGTAGGAAGCAGCTGTTCCTGAACCTAGTCATTATAACTTGGTTGTTTGTAGGATATTGTTGTGCATAAATTGGCCCCTTTGCTTTTTCTCAACATTCAATATTCTCTACGCTTTAAATCCCTAATTGACCATAAAATTCTTCAGGGCATTTTGAGACAGTTCTGCACACATATTGTCTGGCAACATGCCTAAAATCAATGTAAATAGATTAAGGAACACAAGGCACATCAAGCAATCTGCTGGAAGAACTCAGCAGATCGAGTACCATCTGGGAGGGTGGGGAGGACTAATTGACCATTCAGGTGGAAGCCCTGCATCAGGATCAAGAGTGGAGAGTGAAGACGGTCAATATAAAGAGTAGGAAAGGAGTGGTGAGACAAGGGGCCAGGGGGTGATTGGAGGATTGAGGATGATGTATAAGAGGACTCAGGGGCAGAGGGATAGGGGTGGTGAGGAACTTGAAAGTTTGAAGATAAAGGCAAAGGATAATAAGTGAAGGCTCACAAAATAAAAAGGTGTAGCCAGGTGAGGGCAGGGGGGTGGAAGGTTAAATATCCAACTCCCACCTGCGCTCTACTCTTTACACTGACTGTCTCCCTTCTCCGCCCTCAATCCTCGGACATGGTGTTAACCCAAAACATAAATAGCTCCTTACTGCTCACACTGAAGGTGGAATACAGTTGCGAGAACTGTATGGTGATGCACATTGTGAAAGGGAATAAAGGCACAGACTGTTTTCTAAACAGGAAAGAAATCAGAGGTCAGATGGAGTTGGGAATCCCAGTGAAGGTTTAACTTGCAGGTTGAATTGGTGGTGAGGAAGGCAAATGCAATGTTAGCATTTATTTTGAGAAGACCGGCATATAAAATCAAAGATGTAATGCTGAGGCTTTATAAGGCATTGGCCAGACCACATTTGGAATATAGTCAGCAGTTTTGGAGCCCATATCTCAGAAGGATCTGGCAGTATTGGAGAGGATCCAGAGGAGCTTCATGAGAGTGAACCTACAAATGAAAGTGTTAATGTACGAGGAGCATTTGATGGCTCTGAGCCTGTACTTGCTGGAGTTTACAAGAATAGGGGTGGGGCGGAAACCTCAAAGTCTACTAGTTATTGAAAGGCCTTGAGAGAGTGGATGTGGAGAGGACAACTGCAATAGTGGGGCAGTCTAGATCAGAGGGCACAACCTCAGAGTAAAAGGAGTTCCCTCTAAGAAAGTGATAAGGTAAAATTTCCTCAGTTGAAGGGTGTAGAAATTGCAGAATTCATTGCCTCAGACAGCTGCGGAGGCCAAGTCTGTTTATATTTAAAGCAGAGATTGATATTTCTGTATTAGTAAGGCTGTCAGAGGTTACACGGAGAAGGCAGGAGAATAGGGTTGAGAGGGAGAAGTAGTCAGCCATGATGGAATGGCAGAGCAGACTTGATGGGCTGAATGGTCTAATTCTGCTCCGATGTCTTAAGGCCTAATGCTGTGTGACGTTCTGTGTTCCACCAGGAGATTGTTTGTTGCTCCAGATGCCAGCATTTGCTGTTCCTTGGATCTGCAAGGCTAATAAGGTACTTTTTTCTCTAAGTACATATTTTCTCTCTATAAATACAACCTGAGCCAAATTTGCTTTCAGTGAGAGAAAAATCACTCATAATCTTTCCATTAGTCTTAGCTTTGTCAGCCTGAAAGCATATGAGCAACTAAAATAGCAACTCACATAAAATGCTGGAGGATCTCGGCAGGTCAGGCAGCATCAATGGAGAGGAATAGAGAGCTAATGTTTTGGACCCAGACCCTTCATCAGGACTGGAAAGGAAGGGGGAAGAAGCCAATATGAGAAGATGGAGGAGCAGAAGGAATATAAGGTGGTAGGTGATAAGTGAAACCAGATGAGGGAGAGAATGAAGTAAGAAGCTGGAAGGTGATTGGTGGAAAAGGTAAAGGACTGAAGAAAGAAGAATCTGATAGGGAAGGAGAGTAATCCTGCCACTGCCTGTAAGGAGTTCGTGCATTCTCCCCATGACCACATGGGTTTCCTCTCACGTTCCAAACAAAGACGTACCATTTAGTAGATTAATTGATCATTATAAGCTGTCCCGTGATTAGGCTAGGATTAAATCAGGGGACTGCTGGCTCAAAGAGCCAGCAGGGCCTCCTCTGCGCTGTATGTCAATAAATAAGTAATACATTAATTAATTTCTGGTACTACTTCCCATAATTTCTCTCTCTTTCCCCCCTGTCCTCTTCCATTTCCCATTCTGGCTCCCCTCTTATGCCTTTTCTTCTCCTCACCTGCCTAAGCCTCCCTCTGAGGCCCTCCACTTTCCCTTTCTCCCATGGCCCACTCTCCTTCCTATCAGATTCCTTCTTCATTAACCTTTTACCTTTTCCTCTTTCATCCATGGCCCTATGTGGGAGTGAAAGGTTACATTGATCCGAGAATATGTTAATAGATTGGCTGATTCAAAAGGGGCCAAAATTACTCTGCTCTACTGTTCTATTGTACAACCTCTCCCTATAACTCAGTCCGTGATTCCTGGATATATCCTTGTAAATCTCTGAATTAATTCCTGTTTAATAACATCTTTCCCTTAGCAGGCTGATCAAAACTGAACACAATACTCCAAGTAGAGCCTCACCTATGTCTTATAAAGCCAGAAGCTGACCTCCTAACATCTACACTTCATATTGTTGGAGTACAGAAGCCTAAAAGGCCTAGATAGAATGGACGTGGAGAGGATTTTTCCCATAATGTGGGAGTACAGGAGCCTAAAAGGCCTAGATAGAATGGATGTGGAGAGGATGTTTCCGATAGTGTCGGCGTACAGGAGCCTAAAAGGCCGAGACAGAATGGATGTGGAGAGGATATTTCCAGTAGAGGGGAAGTTTCTAGGACCAGGGGGCACAGGTTCAGATAAGGACAACTCTTTAGATCAGAGAGAAGGAGGAATTTCTTTGGCAAAAAATTGGTAAATCTGTGGAATTCTTTGCCCCAGATGGCTGTAGAGGCAACATGATTGGGTATATTTAAAGCTGGGGTTGATAAGCTCTTAATTAGTAAGGGTGTCAAAGGTTATAGGGAGAAAGAAGAAGAATGGGCTTGAGAAGGTTAATAAATTATTTATGAGAATAATTCCAGAAATGAAAGGATACCGTATGAAGAACGTCTGGCAGCTCTTGGGCTGTATTCTCTGAAGTTCAGGAGAATGAGGGGGGAAATCTCATAGAAACATTACAAATGTTAAAAAGCCTGAACAGATTATATATGGTAAAGTTATTTCCCATGGTAGGGGAGTCTAGGACAAGAGGGCATGACTTCAGGATTGAAAGATGTGCGTTTAGAACAGAGATGCAGAGAAATTACTTAAGTCAGAGGGTGGTAAATCTGTGGAATTTATTGCCACGAGTGGTTGTGGAGGCTGTCATTGGGTGCATTTAAGGTAGGTTCTTGATTAGCCAGGGCACCAAAGAGTGTGGGGAGAAGGCAGGGGAGTGGGGATGACTGGATGAAGTGGATCAACCCATGATTGAATGGTGGAGTAAACAACGACTGAATGGCCAACTTCAGCTCCTATATCTTATGGTCTTAAATCAGCCATAGTGGAAAGGAATGATGGAGTAGACTCGATGGGCCAAATAGCCTAATTCTGCTCCTATGTGTGATATTCTTTATGGCTTAGATAGGAATCAGACAGCATAAGCCATTGGGCCAAAGGGCCTGTTTCATTGTTGTGTGGCTCTGTGATTCAATATAGTCTTATACAAGGGGAGTTGAAGTCGGCAATGACAAAAATAATATTGTTTTTACACTTTTCCTTAACCTGCTTATATATCTGTTCCTCAGTGTTCCAGTGCTATTGGGGTCTGGAGCACAATTCCATCAGATTGAATGCACCCTTCCTATCTTTGAGTTGTGCCCATGTAGACTCAGTGGACAAACCCTCCATTCTGACCCCACTGTGTGCAGATGTGATATTGCCCCTGATTAGTAGTGCAACTCCACCCCTCCCCCCCTTTTATCTCCTTTTCCATCTTTTCTAAAACAGCAAACTTTGGAACTATAAGTGCCCATTCCTGTCTGTTTCTCAATCAAGTCTCTGTAATCACCACAAAATCACAGTTCCATGTACTGATACATGCTCTACATTCATCATCTTTATCCATAATTCTCCTAGCATTAAAATATCCGAGCTTCAAGCTATCCATCCTATCATATCTATTATCACAAGGTGAGAGGAAAGAGATTTATTAAGAATATGAGGGACGAATTCTTCACAGAGAGTGGAGAGTGTATGGAATGAACAACCCATAGAACTGGTTCAGACAAGTACACTTAACAGCATTAAAAAATCATCTTGGACAGAGAAGTGGTTAGGAAAGGTTCAAAGGGTTATGAGCCAACTGCAATCAAATGCATTTCCTTTAGGGGAAATCTTGCCTGACAAATCTGTTGGAATTAAGGAAAAAACAAGCTGGATAGATGAAGGAAAGTTCTTTCCTACATTAAATGGACTTGGAGAGGATGTTTCCTGTAGTGTGGGAGTTAGGAGACTAAAAGGCCTACACAGTGAATGTGAAGAGGATGTTTCCTAAATTGTGGGACTACAAGAGCTTTAAAAGCCTAGACAGCATGGGTAGGGAAAGGATATTTCCTATAGTGGACAAGTCTGGGACCAGAGGGCACAGCATCAGAACAGAAGGACCTCCCTTTAGAACAGAGATGAGGAGGAATTTATTTAGGCAGAGGCTGGAGATACTGTGGAATTGTTTGCCACAGACGGTTGTTGAGGCCACATCTTTGGGTATATTTTAAGCTGAGGTTGATAGATTCTTAATTAGTAAGGGTGGCAAAGGTTATGGGGAGAAGACAGGAGAGCAGAGTTGAGAGGGATAATAAATCAGCCATAATGGAATGATGGAACAAACTATATGGGCTAAACTGCCAAGTTCTGCTCCTATGTCTATGGTCCTTATGGTCTAAATGGGTCTAGCTTATATGGGAAACTTTGACAGCATGGACCAGATGGGCCAAAGGGCTTGCTTCCTTGTTGTGTGACTCTGACTCAATATGGGGATTGGGGCAGAAAATAGCATTGATTTGAAACATCAGTCTGTACTTGTTGAATTTTTCAGCTAGTTAGATGGGCTGAATAACCAAATCTGCTCCTATTTCAAATGTTCTTATATTCTAGTCAGCTTTACTGACAGGAGATTAATGGATTAACTCTCTACACCGCCTGATACGCGGGTTTTGTTTTACTTAACGGTTTTATAGTAAGGGATTTGTTCCAGGCCTTGTATTCTTGGCCACCAGAAGCAAGCTTTGGAGACAGACAAAGAGCCCTGTGCAATACAAAGCCTGAATTCCCTCTGTTAAGAAATTATAGTAGTTGACTTGTGTCTGACTTCCTGTAGAATGTCGATTCTTTTTTTAAAAATTCACTTCAAGTTAATGCTTACCTTTGATAGGAAATCAGCCACATTTTATAAACGGACATTTACTCTAAAACTCCATTGTGCAAGCCTGGAGGCCAGTGTAGTTCCTGCCAAGAGTCCTGGTCTTGCCTACTGAACCGACCTCCAGAAGCTGAGGCAGAATATTTTACCATGTGAGTCCGGTGGTGAAACTTAGTGCTGTTTTCAGCTTGGGAAATTCTGCAATGGAATACAGAAGGGAGTCAACAGCCCAAAACTTTAAGATCTAGAAATTCACCGGTGTGTGAAAAAAGAGGTACATTAAATCAATCCTGCTTGGGGGATCCATGATAATTTTGTCTGAGATCTCAGAGGCATGATTTTATATTGTGTATCATGCGCATATTGTCTAGAAGGGACATAGTAATCTCCAGTTTTTCTGCTTTTAATGTCTGTTAAGATTTTTCCTTTCAAGCTAAACTGTGCAAGATGCATGCGCTCTCAGATTAGAGGAGGTACAGTAAATCAGCTGGTTCAAAGTACATATATATCATCATATATAACCCTGAGATTCATTTGCTTGTGGGCATACTCAATAAATATATGGAATAATAACAGAACAGAATCAATGAAGACTGCCCATTAAGGCATTCATGAATCAATGAGTATTAACATTAGGGAGATCAGTTTCATCTGTCACATGTCAAAACACCTCCCAGTTTCTTAATTCATCCCTCAATCCCATCCATCCCACCTGGCTTCACCTATCAGCTTCTAATGTATATTCCTACCCCCTCCCCCACCTTCTTATTCTGGCTTCTTCCCTGATGAAGAGTCTTGGCCCAAACATCGATTGTTCATGCATTTCCATAGATGCTGCCTGACCTGCTGAGTTCCTCCACCACTTTTAAGTGTTACTCTGGATCTCCAGCACCTGCAGAATCTCAGAAACAGTTTTAATATCACTGGCATATATTGTGGAACTTATTGTTTCACAAACATTTTGTTTATTGAAATATATCGTTTAAATTTGTGACAGCAGTATATTGCAATACATGATAAATATATTAAAAGATCTGAATTACAGCAAGTATGTGTATATCAAGTAGTTAAATTAAGATAAGTAGTACAAAAACAGAAATTAAAAAGTAGTGAGGTAGTGTTCATGCGTTCAATGTCCATTTAGAAATTGGATGGCAGAAGGGAAGAAACAATTCCCGAATAGCTGAATATGTGCCTTCAGGCTTCTGTTCTTCCTTCCTGATCATAACAATGAGAAGAGGGCATGTCCTGGGTGGTGGTGGTCACTGATGATGAAAGCCACTTCTCTGAAGCACTGCTCCTTGAAGTTCTCTTGGGTTCGTAAAATGCCTTGTTTGGTGTCACGACCAACACTGCCCAAGCATTGACTGAGGGCAGAACACAAATATCGCCATGCTCCCAGTGCCAACATAACATGGCCACAGCTTACTGGTACATTGTTGAAATGTGGGAGGAAACCCACGTGGTCATGGGGAGAAGATACAAACCTTTCTAAGACATTGGCAGGAATTGAACCCTGATGTTACAGAAGGCTTTTGGATACTTTCATTTATTAGACAAGATAAAAGTGAGAAGACAATGCAGGAGTGTAAAATTTTTATTTTAAAATGTATTTGGAATGTACAACGTTCACCATACATGCAGTAGGTACACTCAGTGGCCACTTTATCAGCTACCTCCTATACATAATAAAGTGCTCATTGAGTCTATGTTCGTGGTCTTCTGCTGCTATAGCCCATCCACTTGAAGGTTTGACATGTTGTGCATTCAGAGATACTCTTCTACATACCATGTTCCTTCACTTACTGTTGCCTTCCTGTCAGCTAAAGAATTCTGGCCTTTCTCCTCGAATCTCTCCTTAACAAAGCATTTTTTACCCCAGAACTGCTGCTCGCTGGATTTTTTTTTTTTTTGGTTTCTTGCACCATTCTCTGTAAACTGTAGAGACTGTTATGTGTAAAACTCCCAGGAGACCAGCAGTTTCTGAGATACTCAAACCACTCTGTCTGGCTCCAAGGAACATTGCACAGTTGAAGTCACTTAGAACACATTTCTTCCCCCATCCTGATGTTTGGTGACAGACCTGTTGACCATGTCCTCAAGTTCTTATGAGTTGAGTTGCTGCCACATGATTGGCTGATTAGATATTTGCATTAATGAACAGGTGTACAGGTGTACCTAATAAAGTGGCCACTGAGTGTATAATTGATAACACATCTTTTTCTGTATCCAGTCAGCCATTAGTTCAATGAGGTCTCTCACAATGCATCCATCCCGTTTCATGTATCCGGAGAAGTGTTGTTACACAGGGTTCTTTTAATGTGGACTAGCAGGAGGACCTCATTTATTTAGAGATACAGCGTGATATAGGCTCTTTCTGCCCTTTGAACTGCACTGCCCAGCAGCAACCCCTGACAACCCTGATTTAACCTTAACCTAGTCATGGGACAATTTATAATGACCAATTAACCTACTTGGTACATCTTTGGACTGTGGGAAGAAACCGGAAGCCCTGGAGAAAATGCATGTATTCCATAGGGTGGACATCCTCCTTATTGAACTCGGACACCCCGAGCTGTAATAGCGACATGACAACCAGTGGCACTTGAGAATGTCGTCCTTCCCCGTGGTGCCTTCAGTGTGTCCAACAGTCCAGGATCTTGCAGCTTGTGATATGCCACCGGACAACAGATGCATCTCAGGCTGACCAGAGTGGATCTTTCATCAAGTTGCAGCAATGGTTAATGTTTGTCTCAATGTTAAACCATGGGCTGAGTATCCCACACACTGCGTGGATATTCTGCCTACAGTTCTGATCACCGCATTATAAGAAAACAAAGTGAAATAAAACAAACATTTGAAATGCTGGAAATGTTGGAAATTCAAGAGGCAGTTCCTCAAGATTGGGTGGTGGGGTGGAGATAAGTCACTGCTAAAGAAAGTTAAGGCACTCCTTTCCTCCTCTAGCACACAGGTCACCCTCGGACAAGCTGTGGCACCTGCTTAGCCCTCCGAACAGGGTCATGTGAGGCCATGGGAGCAGCTGGTGCATATCATGAGTATTGGTTGTGCAACCACTGATGCCAAGCATACAATCTTTGAAGAGTTTTGATAATGGTTGGGGTAACCCATTTTGTAAGGACACTGTCCAGAAGAAGGCAATGGCAAGTCACTTCTGTAGAAAAATTTGCCAAGAACAGTCATGGTCATGGATAAGACTATAATCTCTGATGTCATACAACACAGCATGTAATGATGATGAATACCTCAAGAAGGCAGCTTCCATCCTTAAAGACCTTCAGCTTCCTGGAAATGCTCTCTTCTCTTTGTTAGCATCAGGGAGGTGGCGCAGAAGCCTGAAAAAGCCACACTCAACGTTTCAGGAACAGTTTCTTCCCCTCTGCCATCATCTTTCTGGATGGACATTGAATCCAGGACCACAACTCTGTTTCTTTTTCTTTACACAATTTAGTTTTGTAATTTAGAGTAATTTTGTTTTAGTACTGCTGCTGCAAATAACTAATTTCCTATCATACATATGAATATGATTCTTCCAGTAAGTCAGGGATTATTTCATCGAGCCATTGTTCTACAGCACCTAAATAGGCCCTTGATCCACAAGACCATCAGGCCATAAGATACAGGAACAGAATTAGGCTATTCCGGACATCTAGTCAGCTGCAGCATTCAGGGATGGCTGATTTTATTTTCCCTCAACCCCATTCTCCCACTTTCTCCTTGAACCCTTGGTATCCTTACCATTCAAGAGCTTACCAGTCTCTTCCTTAAACGTACTCTTTGAAGTAGCCATCACTGCTCTCTGTGGCAGTGAACTCCACAAACGCTGTGCACTCGGATGAAGAAATTCCTTCTCAGTTCATTTCTAAAGGGACATCCCTGTATTCTGAGGGCATGTCCTCAGATCCTAGATTCTCTTATTCTCTTCACATTTACTACATCCAGGCCTTTCATTATCTAGTTTTCAATGAGATTCCCCTTCATCCCCTTCAATACAAACACCTGTGTCAGGATGCTGTTCATTGACAATAGCTCAGCATTTAACACCATCATTCCCACAATCTTGAGTGATAAGTTTCAGAACCTGGACCTCTGTACTTCCCTCTGCAATTGGATCCTCGACTTCCTAACCGGAAGACCACAATCTGCGTGGATTAGTGATAACATCTCCTCCTCACTGACGATAAACACTGGTGTAGCTCAGAGGTGTGTGCTTAACCCACTGCACAGCTCTCTCTATACCCATGACTGTGCGGCTAGGCATGGCTCAAATACCATCTATAAATTTGCTGATGATACAACCATTGTTGGTAGAATCTCAGATGGTGACGAGAGGGCGTACAGGAGCGAGATATGCCAACTAGTGGAATAGTGTCGCAGCAACAACCTGGCACTCCATGTCAGTAAGACAAAAGAGCTGATTGTGGACTTCAGGAAAGGTAAGACGAAGGAACACATACCAATCCTTATAGAGGGATCAGAAGTGGAGAGAGTGAGCAGCTTCAAGTTCCTAAGGACGTAAACTGGTCCCAACAAATCAATGCAGCTATAAAGAAGGCAAGACAGAGACTATACTTCATCAGGAGCTTGAAGAGATTTGGTATGTCAAAAAAAGCACTCAAAAACATCTATAGCTGTACCTTGGTGAGCATTCTGACAGGCTGCAGCACTGGCTGGTATAGAGGAGGCTACTGCACAGGATTGAAAGAAGCTGCAGAGGGTTGTAAATCTAATCAGCACCATCTTGGGTCTAGCCTACAAAGTACCCAGGACATCTTCAGGGAGCGGTGTCTCAGAAAGGCAGCGTCCATTATTAAGGACGTCCAGCACCCAGGGCATGCCCTTTTCTCACTGTTATCATCATTAACTCGATCTAGAGCCATCCTCTGAATTTCAGCCAACCATAAAAGGCCCATTCATCTCACTCTACATTACCACACGCTGTCCCCAGACTCTTCAGCTTACCGGCTGATGCACCATCAATAACTCTCGGAGACTGGAAGTGAATGATAGGCTTTTATTAACAGCAAAAGGGAGCACGACATCTTGAAGACTGAGGGAGGAACAGTGCCCCAATTGCCTTTATCCAGGGGTCTGTGGGAGGAGCCACAGGAGCAGTCAGCAGAGGGACGTGTCCAGACAGGTATACATAGTTTACCACACTGGCACTTGCAGAAATTCCTCTGTGTTGAGGCATGCTCCTTCATCTAATTCCTCTGCTGTTCATAGTGCTTGCAATTTCTGTCCAGCTTTATAACAAGTGGCTCACACATTAAGGACTGCTCAGTCTAATTTCCCAAAGCGCACAGTGTCAGGATGGGGCTGCCAATTGCAATTAGCAATCAGTTTTCCAGGAAAGGTCTACAGTTTAAGAATTCTAATCCACCTTTTCTTTGTCTGTGGTATATTTTAATCTGTGGATAAGGAGATTGCACAGGTTACCCTCTGGCCATTCCCCTCAGTAACACGTACTGTCTGGATATTGTTGAGGGTTGAAAAGAGAGGCTCGCATTGGTAGCTGGGTCCATAAGGCCATAAGACATAGGAGAAGATTTAGACCATTCAGCCCATTGAGTCTGCTCCACCATTCCATCTTGGCTGATCCTGGATCCCACTCAACCCTATACACCTGCCTTCTCACCATATCATCTGATGCCCTGACCGATCAGGATATGATCAACTTACGCCTTAAATATACGCACGGACTTGGCTTCCACCACAGTCTGTGGCAGAGCATTCCACAGATTTACTACTCTCTGGCTAAAATATTCCTCTTTATGTCTGTTCTAAAGGGTCACCCCTCAATTTTGAAGCTGTGCCCTCTAGTTCTGGATACCCCACCATAGGAAACATCCTCTCCACATCGACCCAATCTAGTCCTTTCCATATTCAGTAGGTTTCAATGAGGTCTCCCTGTACTCTTCTAAATTCCAGTCAGTACAACACAAAGTTGCCAAACGCTCCTCAAATATTAATCCCTTCATTCCTAGAATCACCTTTGTGAACCTCCTCTGGACTCTCTCCAATGACAAAACATCCTTTCTGAGATGTGGTGCCCAAAACTGTTGACAATACTCCAAGTGCGGCCTGACTAGTGTCTTTTAAAGGCTCAGCATTATCTCTTTGATTTTATACTTTCTTCCCCTTGAAATAAATGCCAACATTTCATTTGCCTTCTGTACCACAGACTCAACTTGTAAATTAACTTTCTGGGAGTCTTGCACAAAGACTCCCAAGTCCCTATGCACTTCTGAAATTTGAACCTTCCCTCCATTTAGATAATAGTCTGCACTTTTGTTCCTTCTACCAAAATGCATTATCATACATTTCCCAGCACTGTGTTCCATCTGCCAATTATTGCCTATTTTTCCAATATGTCTAAGTCCTGCTGCAATCGCACTGTTTCCTCGGCACTACCGACCTGTTCACCTATCTTCGTATCATCCACAAACTTTGCAACAAAGCCATCAATTCCATTATCTAAATCATTAACAAACATTGTGAAAAGCAGCAGTCCCAATTCTGATCCCTGAGGAACACCACTAGTCACCAGCAACCAACTATTAAAGGTTCCTTTTATTAGTGGGGCAGTGCCCAGTTCTGAGGCAAAGGAGGGAAGGATAAAATCAGATCAAGAGGTAATAACAACTAAATAACTACTAATCACTTTTTTTCCTGGTAAACAATCATCATAAGCAATGGACTACAACTTTCTTTGGACATGAAGGCAATTTGATGTGGCACAACCGAGGGAGTGGGCCTCTTACTGAGAGTGAAGAACTGAGGTTGTGTGGCGACCCACTTTCTGCACAGGCGAACTGGCTCACAAATAGCCAGCGCGCGAGGGGAGACTTTAGTAATGTACCTCTGATGTCATTTCTGCCCGGAGAGGGCGGGCGCTAGGGATTTAAATGCCAGCACCGCGAAGTTTGAATAAACTAGTCTCGAAACAACTTACCGACTGCGTGTCGTTATTTCAGCGCTGTGTGTAGCACATCGCTACAGTTGATCAATTTCAGAGCCTGGCCGAATTGGAAAGGTTGGGTACAGGCTATCGAGGTGGCTCAGTGTAGATCCCTGGCCATATCAAAGTGACTGAATCTGCTATTTCGACAATGATTTAGGCAACAGGCCAGACTGAAAAAGTCAGAGTGTCAGGGCCTGAGGCAAGCGACAGGCCATTTCAGCTCACTGCCCCACTCTGTGCTGAACTAAGGGTCTGTGGAATTAGGTTCAGAAGACTATTTGCTTGCCATTATTGTTTGCATGACTCGTTTTTTTTTTCTCTGCACATCTGTTGTTTGGCTGTCTGCTTTTTGTAAAAATGGGTTCTTTTGGATTTAACCATACAACCATAGAACACTACAGCACAGTACAGGACCTTCAGCCCTCCATGTTGTGCCGACCCATATAATCCTTAAAAAAAAGTACTAAACCCACACTACCCCATAACCCTCCATTTTTCTTTCATCCATGTGCCTGTCCAAGAGGCTCTTAAATACCCCTAATGTTTTAGCCTCCACCACCATCCCTGGCAAGTCATTATAGGCACTCACAACCTTCTGTGTAAAAAACTTACCCCTGATGTCTCCCCTATACTTCCCTCCCTTAATTTTGTACATATGCCCTCTGGTGTTTGCTTTTGGTGCCCTGGGAAACAGGTACTGACTATCCATCCTATCTATGCCTCTCATAATCTTGTAGACCTCTATCAAGTCCCATCTCATTCTTCTATGCTCCAAAGAGAAAAGTCCCAGCTCTGCTAACCTTGCTTCATATGACTTGTTCTCCAAACCAGGCAACATCCTGGTAAATCTCCTCTGCACCCTCTCCATAACTTCCACATCTTTCCTATAATGAGGTGGCCAGAATTGAACACAATACTCTAAGCGCGGTCTCACCAGAGATTTGTAGAGTTGCAACATGACCTCTCTGCTCTTGAACTCAATCCCCCTGTTAATGAAGCCTAACATCCCATAGGCCTTCTTAACTACCCTATCAACCCGTGCAGCGACCTTGAGGGATGTATGGATTTGAACCCCAAGGTCCCTTTGTTCAACCACACTCTTAAGTAACTGACCATTAATCCTGTACTCAGTCTTCTGGTTCGTCTTTCCAAAATGCATCACCTCACACTTGTCCGGATTGAACTCCATCTGCCATTTTTCTGCCCAACTCTGCAGCCTGTCTATATCCTCTTGTAACCTTCGACAACCTATGGCTCCATCCACAACTCCTCCAATCTTCCTGTCATCTGCAAACTTACTCACCCATCCTTCCGCCTCTCCAGGTCATTTATAAAAATCACAAATAGCAGGGGTCCCAGGACAGATCCCTGCAGCACTCCACTAGTCACCAGCCTCCAGGCAGAATACTTTCCTTCCACAACTACCCTCTGTTTTCTTCCTTTAAGCCAATTTTTTATCCAAACAGCCAAGGTTCCACTTATCCCATGCCTCGTGACTTTCGGGATGAGTCTCTCATGAGGGACCGTGTCAAATGCTTTGCTAAAGTCCATGTAGACCACATCCACTGCCCTCCCCTCATCAATTTCTTTTGTTACCTCTTCAAAAAACTCAGTCAGGCTCGTGAGGCACAATCTTCCCTTCATAAAGCCATGTTGACTATCCATGAGTAGACTGTACTTCTTTGATTTGTGGCTGCCTGTTAGGAGACAAATCTCAAGGTTGTATGATGTATACATATTTTGATAACAAATGTATTTTGCACTTGATAGGGAACTCCATAATATGGGGTGTAGATAGGTGCTTCAGTGGAGACTCCAGAACAATGTGTAGACTCCTTAGTGCCAGGGATAAGGATAGATTCTGAGAGGGAGGGTGAGCAGCCAGAATTCATAGTCCACATACACTCATTGGCCTCCTTATTAGGAATAGGAGTGTGCCTAATAAAATGGCCATAGGAGTGGCACCTGATGTGGTCTTCTCTGTTGCAGCCCATCCACTATGAGGTTTGACTTGTACAAAGAAGCTCTTCTGCACACCACTGTTGTAACACATGTTTATTTAAGTTACTGTCACCTTCCTGTCAGTTTGAACCCGTTTGGCCATTCTCCTCTGACCTCTCTCATTAACCAGGCATTTTCATCCACAGAACTGCTGCTCACTGGGTATTTTGATGTTGTTTGCACCACTCTCTGTAAATTCTAGAAACTGTTGTGTGTGAAAATCCCAGGAGATCAGCAGTTTCTGAAATACTCAAACCACCCCATCTGCACCAACTATCATTCCAGAGTCAAAATCACTTAGATCAAATTTCTTCCCCATTCTGATATTTGGTCTGAACAACGGAACCTCTTGATCACGTTGGCATGCTTTTATACTTTGAGTTGTGGCCATGTGATGGGCTGATTAGATATTTGCTTTATCGAGCAGGTGTACAGATGTACCTAATAAAGTTAGTACTGAGTGTAGGTGCCAATGACAGAGGCAGAAGCAGAGATGAGGTCCTGTAAAGAGATTTTATGAAAACTGGTTGAAAGTTAAGGAGCAGGACTACCAGAATTGCAATCTCAGGATTTTTACTCATAGGAAACCCCATTTTTGAAGGAAGAGGATATCTCTGATGTCCTGGAAAGGAAAGCCTCTTCCAGGGAACAGATTCAAGTTTGTTTAATTGTTATTCAACCATACATGAATACCTATGAACGCAGCCAAATGAAGCAGTTGGCCTCTGAGGCCAATGTGCAAAACACAGTACCAACAGTCATACACAACAACAAGGCAATGATAGAGGTAAACATAGACAAAAATATATAATATAGTCCAAGTTCTTTAATATCACATCCTGTAGATTGATGGTACATGGGATATATTGGTAAGAACAAGCCCTCAGCTGTTTGATTACCATGGGCTAGTACAGCCGCACATGAATGCAATCAAGCTCGTCTTCCACTGGGTGAACACTTGAGAGCAGCACCAAAGGGAAGGGCCATACCCCAACCCAGCCCACACACCCACTGCGCCACACCTCCTCCAGAATCTCCTCTGTGTCACGTGGGCCTGGCCCACACTACAAACAAGGTCACCATCGGTCCTGCTAATGAAGCAGTGAACTGGACTTGCAGCATTCTACATTCCCAATGTCCAACAGGATCTTGCAGTCACAAGAAAAAAATACAAGACAATCACTGGCTCCATTTCTTAGACCACGGACCGCTCCACGCACTGACTCCAAAGCTTTCCTGTAGCTGGCAGTAACATGGTTGTCAACAAGTCCAGCTCCTCCACTATTGAACAACTCACTGATGGGGTGGATCTGCAGTACTTCATGTTCTTAATATCCAGCAGGGTCTTACGGTTGTAAAAATAATGTAAAGGACCAACAAATACACCTTTCTTTGGATCATGCACACTGCCGTCTTACGGGAGATGAATGAACTGAGAAAAGAGAATGACATTTTTTTTCTTTACAGGAGACAGGGTGCAGAAGAGGCATAGGCAAGATAACTATGGGAATAAGTAGTTTTATAATAGATACCAGCAGACAGTTTGTCTTCAAAGAAGGGGACAGAGAGATCAGGAAAGGGGAGAGTGATGTCAGAAATGGACCAGCTGAGTTTAAAGGCAGGGTTGAAGCTGGAGGCAAAGTTGATGAAATTTACGAGCTCTGCATAAAGCAGCACCAATGCAGTCATCAATGTGGCGCCAAAAGATTTGGGGAGTATTAGCAGGGACGGCTGGGAACGTGGACTATTCCATGTAGTCAATGAAAAGGCAGGCATAGCTGGGGCCCCATGGATACACCTTGAGTTTGGAGAAAGTGGTAGAAGTGGAAGGAGAAACTATTGAGAATGAGGACCGGTTCTACCAGATGGAGAATGATGGTGGTGGAGGGGAACTGGTTGGGTCTTTTGTTGGGAAGGACGTGGAAAGCTTTAAGGCCTTCTTGATGGAAGATAGAAGTATGTAGGGACTGGTCATCCATGGTAAAAATAAGGCGATCAAGGTTAGGGAATTGAAAATTGTTGAAGAGATTGAGAACATGTGAAGTGACATTGATGTAGATAAAACAAAGGGGTTAAAATGAGTCAAGGTATGCAGATACAAGTTCACAGGGGCAGAAACTGGCAGTAGGGGCCGTAGCTAGACAGTTATGTTCATGGTTCTTGGGTAGGTTGTCAAAATGAGCCGTGTGGGGCAGCGGAACTATGAGGCTGGTGGCTGTCTACGAGAGATCTCTAGGGATGATGAAGTTGGTGATGGTCTCATAGACAATGCCTTGATAGTCCTGAGTGGGGTCCTCTTCAAGGGGTAAGTAAGAGGCATCAGTAAGGTAGAGAACAGTCCACCACACCACAACAGCAGGTCCTTTTTCTGCAGGTTTGATGGTGAGGTTGGGATAAGTGTGGAGGGAGTAGAGGACAGTGTGTTTAGATTGGTAAGGCTTGAAGAGGAAAGAGTGCTGAAGTCAAGCTATTTACTCTCTGGTTGGCAATTAGAGATGAAAAAATCCAGAACAGGCAGCGAACCAAAGCGGAGTGCCCAAGAAGAGGGGGAGGGCTGGAAATGGGAGAAGGGGGTCATCGCTGTGGGGTGGAGAAGTCTTGCCATTGTTCTATGTTCTACATAAATGTATGAGCACAGTACGTATTCTATTTTAAGACAAGCCAGGCATTATACTGTTAAAGCTGGCTTTATGAATGTAGTGACACCCACGCAAAATGCTGGAAGAACTCAGCAGCTCAGGAAGCATCTACAGAGGAGAACAAACAGCCGACATTTTGGACTGAGACTCTTCATTAGGACTGCCCAGATGAAGGGTCCTGAGCCAAAGCATCAGTTCTTTATTCCAGTCCATAGATGCTGCCTGACCTGCTGAGTTCCTTCAGCATTTTGTGTGTGTTACACTGGATTTCCAGCATCTGCAGAATCTCATGTTCATGAATGTAGAGGTTTGCGGGAAACAAGCAACATTTAGGTCAGTGGCTGCGGTGGTCTGTCACAAGCAATTGAATAGCCAGTTTGTATCGGGACACGTTAGAAAATTTAAAATTGCAGTCAGCTGCACATTATAACTTCTGATTAACTAGTCTGTAGGCAACAAGTTGTCTCAAAGCAACAACGATTCAAGCTCCACCAAACCTGTGGTCTGCCTATACCTCCTCATTGGTCTCCACCCAATCGGAAGATCTGAGTCATGGTCATACAACATGGAAACTGGCCCTTCAGCCTATCTCATCCATGCCCACCATGGTTCCAGTTGTTAGATTGGGTGATATTGATCCAGAGGTTCTTCAGGTGTCATGAATGAGGCATAAAACTTGGTAGTTAAAACCATGTTAATAAGTGTTGCAGGAACAAAGAGAAATTTAAAAAAAACAAAACATTCAGGGTTATCTTATACTTAAGAACTATTTTAGACGAGACCAGGTGTTCCCAGCCCGAGGTCCACAAACTCCCTCCGTTAATGATAGGGAAAAAAGTTTAGAAACCCCTGGACTAGATGCATTAAGGATATTTCATTGATAAGAGGTAACCTATGAAAAAGTCAACTTCAGTGATGTGATAGAGGCTGCAGAGAAACTTCTAGAAAAATACAGAATCAGCGATACAATTATTGGAAATTCACTGAAAAATTACACACATACCAGTGATTAAATAAAAATTACAAGCAAGCATAGGCAAATTAAACTATAAGAAAAATAAAAGATCTACATGCTAACCCAACACCATCATATTGGCCCATATTTTCTCCACATCCATCTAAACCATTTCTATCTAATTACTTATCCAAATGTCTTTTAAATCTTGTTATGGTCCTTGCCTCAATAACATCCTCTGGCAGCTCATTCCAATATCCACTACCTTCTGGGTGAAAAAGTTACCCCCCAGGTCCCTTTTAAATATTTCACCTCTCCCCTTAAACATATGCCATCTAGATTGTACTTCCTGTTCCCTGTGGAAACCATAAAAAAAAGACTGTGTACATTCATACTACTAATGCTTCTTAATGATTTTATACACCTTGCATTTGGTGGGTAATGTTAAATGGATGTATTTTCTCTCTGCTGATAAGCTGACTTTTCTATCAATAAATAATGCAGAAAAATACCTTTTTGTTGCATCTGAGTCTCTTTATAACTGAAGTACACTCCTGAAATTCAGCACTGAGAATCAACTGGTTCCAAGCACCTGCAGAGACTTGCCCCAACATATCTAACAATAGTCAATCATATGACATTGAAGTCAACACTCTTAAAGCTATAGTCAGCATTTTGTAGTCAATACTAATTAGATTCATAGGGTCACAGAACACCACAGTATAGAAACAGGCCCTTCAGTCCATCTATTCCATGCCAAAAAGTTGTTCTGCCTAGTTCCATCGATCCACACCAGAACCATTCCCATCATTACCACTCCCATCCATATACTTATCCAAACTTCCACTAAATGTTGAAATCGATCCTGCATCTAATACTTCCAATGACAGCTCATTCTACACTTGCAATAACCTCTGATTGAAGAAATTCCTCCTAATGGTCCCTTTAAATATTTCACCTTTGACCCTCAACCTATGACTTCTAGTTCTAGCTCCATCCAACCTCAATGGAACAAGCCTGCTTGCAGTAACCTTACCTATACACCACATAATTCTGTATACCTCTATTGAATCTCCGTTTATTCTCTTACACTACTGGAAATAAAGTCCTAACCTAGCCAATCTTTCTCTATTACTCAGGTCCTCCAGTTCCAGCAACATCCTTGTAAGTTTTCTCTGTACTCTTTCAATCTGATTGACACCCTTCCTGTAGGTAGGTGACCATAACTGCACACAATACTCCAAATTAGGCCTCACTAACATCTAATAAAACTTCAACAGGATATTCCAACTCCTGTACTCAATATTTTGATTTATGAAAACCAATGCATCAAAAGATCTCTTTATGACCTGATCTACCTATGACGACACTTTCAAGAAATTATGGATCTGTATTCCCAAGTCTCTCTGTTATACTGCACTCCTCAGGACCCTACCATTCACTCCGTAAGTCCTACCCTGGTTTTGCCCTTCCAAAATTCAACAGCACACACTTGCGTGCAATAAATTCCATCTGCCATTTTTCAGCCCATTTGTCCAGCAGATATAGATCCCGCTACAAGCTTTGTTAGCCTGGAGAGTGGAGACTGGTGGCCCAGAAGCAAGTACTGGAGTTGGAGGACTGTCCGAGAGTGTGGGCGGACAGCAGGAGAAAAGGGATTTGATCTGTTGCAGTTGTTATGGTGCTTGTTATTTCTGTTTTGTTGTTTTCTGTGTTGTTCTGCCAAGCTTTGTAGGCATGCCATGCTGGCGCTGGAATATGTGGCAACATCTGCAGGATCCCAGCACATCCTTAGGTTTGCTGTTTGTTAATGCAACACACATTTCATTGTCCTTGTGTGCTAAATAAATGAATCTGAATACTGGAAATCCAGAATAACATGGAGTAAAGGGAATTTCAGAGGCAGGAGAGAGGAGCTGGACTGGAAGGGGTCCAGGGATGATGGCAGAACAGCAAAGATTGAAGCTTCTGGGAACAATTTAGGAGTTGCCGGATAGATACATCCCAAAGATGAAGACGTATTCTAAAGGGAGGATGAAGCAACCGTGGCTGACAAGGGAAGTCAAAGACAGCATAAAAGCAAAAGAGAGGGCATATAATATATCAAAAATTAGTGGGAAGTTAGAAGGTTGGAGGCATTTAAAAACCAATAGAAAACAACAACAAAAAAGAGAGAAAAGATGACATAAGAAGATAAGCTAGCTATAAGTATGAAAGGGGATACTAAAAGTTTTTTCAGATACATAAAGAGTAGAAGAAAGGTGAGAGTGGATATCGGACCACTGGAAAATGATGCTGGAGAGTAGTAATGGGGGACAAAGAAATGGCAGATGAACTTAATAAGTATTTTACATTGGTCTTCACTGTGGCAGACATTAGTGTTATGCCAGACATTTGAGAGTGTCAGGGGGCAGAAGTGAGTTTATTTTCTGTTGTTGTGTCTGTACAACTACATATCATTTAAGTAAAAGCACGCACCTGGGAGATGGCTTTAACTGGTGTATTCACATTACAGCGAGAGAGATAGAATGAGAGAAAACAATACGCATGTATAGATCTAAAAGAAATAGATTCAGTACATTACACTTCCTCCCCCTTTGGGGTAATGCAACTTAAAACCGTATATGCACAAGTTCAATTTCCCCTTCACTCACAAGGAAAGACATTCTTGCCATAGAGGGAGTACAAAGAAGGTTCACCAGATTGATTCCTGGGATGGCAGGAATTTCATATGAAGAAAGACTGGATCGACTGGGCTTATACTCACTGGAATTTAGAAGATTGAGGGGGGATCTTATTGAAACGTATAAAATTCTAAAGGGATTGGACAGGCTAGATGCAGGAAGATTGTTCCCGATGTTGGGGAAGTCCAAAACGAGGGGTCACAGTTTAAGGATAAAGGGGAAGCCTTTCAGGACCGAGATGAGGAAAAACTTCTTCACACAGAGAGTGTTGAATCTGTGGAATTCTCTGCCACAGGAAACAGTTGAGGCCAGTTCATTGGCTATATTTAAGAGGGAGTTAGAAATGGCCCTTGTGGCTAAAGGGATTAGGGGGTATGGAGAGAAAGCAGGTACAGGGTTCTGAATTGGATGATCAGCCATGATCATACTGAATGGCGGTGCAAGCTAATGCATTTGAATGACCTACTCCTGCACCTATTTTCAATGTTTCTATGTTTCATAAACCATATTCAAATAAACATGCTTTTACAATAATGGCCCTTAACTAACCTCACTATAGTAAAGATTCTATTTTTTGGGAGGCACTGTTTCTTTTGGGGTAGTGCCTCTGTACCTATGGAGAGGCATCAGGTTGCTGGTTGTCTTGTCTAAGACATTGTTTTCGGTTTCCCATGTCACGTTGGTGTCAGTGACATGATCATCACTGAGAGATAAGTTCAGTGACTGTAATGTGTCCGTCTTGTTGGATGCTATTGGCTCAGATGTGTTCTTTGGTTGAGCATCCAGTATCTGGTCCACATGATGTCTCCATGTCTGATCTCCAACATCCACTGTGTACATCAATGGTCCAGTTCTTGTAGCTATCCTACCAGGTGTCCATTTGTCTTCTGGGTAATCATGCTTTAGGACTTCCTGTCCAATCTTGAAGTTCCTTGCTGCTTCACTTGACAACTAGTTGAACTGTTTAGTCTGCACTTCCTTCCATAGATCTGATTTCAGAAGGTCTGTGCATGATCTCAGATTCCTGCTCATCAACAGCATTGCAGATGTTTGATTTGTCATCGCATGAACAGAGTTCTGGATTTAAAAAAAGGAAGTTGTCCACCCTGTGCTGTAGAGAAATGTCTTCCTTGTCCATCGCTTTAATGGACATCTTGAATGTTTGGATAAACCTTTCAGTTAACCCACTCGTGGCTGGGTGGTGAGGAGCTGACTTGAAATGTCTGAACACCAGATGAGAGAGGGAAAAGGGATGGGGGCTGGTGAATGAGGAACCACTCAGGTTGGAGGAACAACCTCCAACCTGATGGCATGAACATCGATTTCTCGAATGTCCAGTAATGTCCTTCCTCCCCCACCCCCCTTTCTCCAGTCTCCATCCCATTTTCCCTCACTTACCTTATCTCCTTGCCTGCCCATCACCTCCCTCTGGTGCTCTATCCTCCTTGTCTTTCTTCTATGGCTTCCTGTCCTCTCTTATCAGTCTCTCCCATCTCTAGCCCTGTATTTCTTTCACCAATCAACTTTCCAGCTATTTACTTCATCCATCCCCCTCCCAGTTTCACCTTTCACCTTGTGTTTCTCTCTCCCTTCCCCCACCTTTTAAATCTACTCCTCATCTTATTTTCTTCAGTCTTGCTGAAGGGTCTCGGCCTGAAAAGTTAACTTCAATTTTTTCCATAGATGTTGCCTGGCCTGCTGAGTTCCTCCAGCATTTTGTGTGTGTTGCTTGATTCCCAGCATCTGCAAATTTTCTCTTGTTTGTGTTGAAATGTCTGATGCCATTTTTCATCATGAATAGTCAGAATTCTTCTGATGTGTACTGTGGTCTGCTGTCACTCACAATTAGTTCTAGTAAGCCTTTTCTGGTGAAGATAGAGCAGAGACAGTCTTTGCTAAGGTGGTTGACTTCATTGGTATAACCTCAACCACTTTGAATGAACATCTACAGCAATCATAAACATGGAGTTCATGAATGACCTAGCAAAGTCAACATGAACTCTTCGCCATGGTGATGAATCTGACTCCCATGGGCATAATGGTGCCTATGGGGGTGCATTTATCTATTCCCGACCACCACACATAGCTCTGGGTGAGCATCTTCATCTTGACTGTACCCAGGTGTCCTACATGCAGATTCTCTAATATTCCAGGCTGCAGCTTAGATGAAACCACAACATGAGATCCACATATTAGCGTTCTTTGACATATGACAGTTGGACTCATCTCACTGAGTACTCTGGAAATCCAGGGTTACCATGAGCTAGCCATCCTTGAATGGTGATGTCATAGACTTTTGAAGATGTTGGATCACTCCTTGCTTGTCTTTGCATTTCATAATTTGCTACCAGCAGCCAGTCCACCAATGTTGTGTAAAACACTTCTGCTGGGTCACAGTATTAAGACTTTTCTTCTTCAGTTGCCAACAGTGGAAGAACTAACAAGCCATTGGCATTGTTGTGTTGTTTAGTACCTTTGAATTCTCTGTCATAAGAGTGGGCTCCTAGGAATAGTGCCCAACATTGTAACCAGGTAACAGTTATCACTGGAATTCCCTTCCTGGGATTGAAAGTGGACAGATCAGGCTGGTGATCTGAGACTAGTGTAAACTTTTGTCTGTAGAAATAGTGCTGAAACTACTTTATTCCCCCATATTAGACTAGGGACCTCTCAGTTGATCTGTGCATAGTTGCATTCTGCACTCACCTATGATTGTGAAGCAAATGCAGTCGGGCGTTCAGATCCATATTTCATAACGTGTGACAAAACAGCACCAATGCCATAAGGGGATACATTGCACACCAGTCTGAAGGACAGAGATGGGTCATAGTAGCTGAGCAATTCACCTGATGTTATTAGTCTCTTTGTTTCCTTGAATGCTTTTTCACATTTTTCTGACTATTCCCACTTTGCTCCTGTCTGTAACAGTTCACTCACTGGATGCAGCACTGTAGCAATGTTTGGGAGAAACCGTGGTAGTAGTTTACAAGGCCCAAGTATGACCTGAGCTGTAGCTCGTTTTCCAGTTTGGGTGCCTGTAGCACTGTTTCAATCTTCTTTTGTGACTTATGTAAGCCATGTTTCTCAATGACATATCCACAATATGAGATTTCATTGTTGAAAAACTCACATTACTCTCTCTTTGCATGCAGACCACACTCACTCATTCTGGGAAGTACCTTACCAAGGTCCCGGAGGGCTCTTCATCATTTTGCCAGTCATGATGATGTTATCAAGGTAACGTTGTGTTCCCGGGATATCTTGAAGCACTTGGTCCATTGCTGGATCTGATGCGATGCCAAAGACGAGGCGATTATGCTGGAACAGACACTTGTGAGTGTTGATTGTGAGGAACTTCTTGCTTGACACCTCAGTCTCCATTTGCAGATAGGCTTGTTACATGACAATATTTGAAAACCTCTCCCCGCCTGACAAAGATGCAAAAAAGTGTTCTATTCATGGCAGGGGATATTGTATAGTCTGCAGCACCAGGATGAATTTCAGTTTGAAATCCCCACATCTGTGAACGGATCCAGCCTTCCCTTTCTTGATCAGCGGGCCAATGGGCATGGCTCAAACACTCCACTCATCCTTGCAGAGAATTCCAAATGCCTCAAGGCTCTGAAGTTCAGCATCCACTTTAGGACATAGTTTATGGAATCTTGGTATTGATGCTTCGTCCAGTTCAATTCTGGCCTTTGTGCCTTTAGTTTACCATTCCGTTCTCGATCACCTTCTCATTAGCATTAAGCAGCTGCATTAGTTTCTGGTTAATGCTACCATCTGGGCTGCTGTTGCCTGTTGCTGCCACACTGAGAGCTTTGAATGAGCACCAGTCTATTTGGAATTTTCTCAACCATTCACATTCAAAAAGGGCTGGCCTTCCACTTTTCAATACATAGTGTAAAGCTCTAACTACTGTGTTTGGCCTCCATACATCACATTCACCTTCCGTTTGCCTTTAGGAGATACCTTTTCACCTGTGTAGGTCTTTAGTATCACTGAAGTCTGCTTTAATGATATCTTAGAAAACATTCTGTTGTAGTCAGCCTCTGAAATTATAGACAAAGATGACCCTGTGTCCAATTCCACTTTCAGTTTTACACCAGGCACATCTATTGTGATGCATATGCTGTTGTGATCTGCTTCAGTAATACTAAGCAGTTCTAGGCATGACAGCACACCTTTGTCAGACTCTGTGTTGTCTGTTTCACATTCGGTCACTTTCTGCACTTGCTTAGTTTTGTATGTGAAACCTTTCATTCAGTGTGTTTTTTCTCTTTGTGCTTTTTGCCTGATTTACTCACTCTGTCTAAGTGACCTTGTCTGTGTCACTTTCTGCAAACTTTTTCTTTGAAGCAGCAACAGTTATTTGCATTATGTAGTCTCTAACGATATTGCAATGGTCATGTCCTTTCTAAGGTTAGGTCTCTTTCTGAATGTAGCCCCTTCTGAGTGCTTTGACTATGCAGGGCACATACAAATCTGTCCCTTAATGTATCAGGAAGTCCATCAATAAATGCATAGTACTGGGAAACTTTGCACTGTTCTGCAATGTATTCAGAAATGCTTTCATCCTTTGACTGATTCCATTTGTAAAATCTAAATCTCCCAGCTATTACCAGCAATTTAAGGCTCAAGTGATTTTGTAAAATGTACCTATTTCATTGAACGTCTTGCTTGCTGGTGTTTCGGGTGTCACTAAGATGCACAAGAGACTGTATATTCTTGCACTCATTAAGCTAAGAAGTGTGGGAGCTTTCTTTTGCTCAACTACATCATTCGCCTTGCAATATAGTTCAACCATCTCAGTATACAAATCCTAGCCTCCATTAGCACTATTAAATTCATCAACTTTCCTGACTAAAGCCATTACCATGTTTCACTGTGTTCTATGCACTATTACTCATGTGTCCCTTTGTTAGCATCTGTGACCACCTCCGTATTGTTTAACTCTTTCCTCTCGCTGTTTCATCTCATAACTGTCTGTGCAGTTTGTGATATTTTCTGACATTCAGGTTCATACTCATCACCAATTCATTGTGTCTGTGCAATTACATATCAATTAAATAAAAGCACACATGCAAGAGATGGTTTTAACTGGTGTGTTTATATTGCAGCGAGAGAGAGAGAGAGAGAGAGAGAGAGAGAGAGAGAGAGAGAGAGAGAGAGAGAGAGAGAGAGAGAGAGAGAGAGAGGGAGGGAGTGAGAGAGAACAATGATCTCTGTAGGCAACAGATCAATACGCATGCATAGATCTAAAAGAAATTGATCCATACATACAGCTTCTGATAAGGAAATGTGCCTGAAAGCTGAAAGGTCTGAAATTAGATAAGTCACTTGACCAAATGGCCTACAGCCCAATGTTCTGATAGAGGTAGGTAGCTGAATAGATTGTGGAGGTATTAGTAATGATCTATTGAGAACCACTAGATTCTGGAATTGTTCTGCGGACTGGAAAATTGAAAATGTCACTCTACTCTTTAAGAAGGGAAGGGGCAGAAGAAAGGAAATTATAGGCCAGTTAGATGTTGGATTTCATTAATAAGGTGAAGTTTCAGGGTACTTGGAGGCATATGATAAAACAGGCCAAAGTCAATATGGTTTTCTTAAGGAGAAATTTTGCCTGACAAATCTGTTGGAATTCTTGGATAGACAAAGGAGGATCAGTGGATTTAGTGTACTTGGAATTTTCCAAGGCCTTTGACGAGGTACCACAGATGATGCAGCTTAACAAGATAAAAGTCCATGGTATTACAGGAAAGATACTAGCATGAGCTGAAGACTGGCAGGAGGCAAAGAGTCACAAAAAAGTGACTTATTGTGGTTGGCTGCCGTTGACTGGTGGTGTTCCGCATGAGTCTGTTTTAGGATCACTTCTTTTTATGTTATATATCAGTGACTTGGATGATGGAATTGATGGCTTTGTGTTGGAGACAATAAAAAGATAGGTAGAATGGTAGGTAGCGTAGAGGAAGCAGGAAGGCATATACTATTTTCTAAATGCAAAAAAAAATTAAAAATCAGATGTGCAGATGGACTGGGAGCCCTTGTGCTGGACTCCCTAAAGGTTAGCTTGCAGATTGAGTTGGTTGTTAGGAAGAAAAATGCAATTAATTCCGAGAGGACTAGAGTATAAGGTGCGATGCTGAGGCTTTATAAGGCGCTGGGTCAGACCACACTTGGAATATTGTGAGCAGCCTTGGGCTCCTTATCTAAAAAAAAAGGTGCTGGCATTGGTGAGGGTCCAGAGGAGGTTCTCTGGAATGATTCCACGAATGGAAGGGTTAACATATGTGGAGGGTTTGATAGCTCTGAACCTGTATTCGCTAGAATTTAGAAGAATGGGAGGGGGTATCTCATTGAAACCTATTGAATATTGAAAGGCCTAGACAGAGTGGATGTGGCGAGGATGTTTCTTATAGTGGGAGAATCTTGGACCAGAGGTCACAGCCTCTGAATACAAGGACACAGGGGGAGAAGGAATTTCTTTAGCCAGAGGGTAGTGAATCACAGAATTTATAGCCACAGACAACTGTGGAGGCCTAGTCATTGAGTATATTTACAGTAGATGGTGATCAGTTTTCGATTAGCCAGGGTGAAGGTAAGTGAATGGAGTTGAGAGGGATAAAAATAGTATATTCTTGATGATTAAAACAACTAAGAAATACTTCTGATGAATGAGAATAAAATATGACAAAAATCTAACTGTGCACTCTGTTATTGACCTAATTTGGCTTCTTTCTCTTATCGTCTTTTTGTCCAAACCTCTTCTGCTCCCTGTCCATCGCCTCGATATCCTTGCTATAATGAGGCAACCAGATTTACACACAGTACTCCAAGTTATTCCATTCTATGCCATGTCTAGTCCACAACTGCCTCTGACGAGCAGAAATATGTTGACCCTAAGTTGTCCAATGAACTATTCATTTCATGAAACTGCAGTGCAAGTTGCTTAGGACCATAGGGTTTTCAAAGGATATTTTTTAAAAAAATCAGTGCTTTGAAAATCCAGTGGAACAGAGGGAGAGAAAAAAAGGATCTTTCTGGTTACAGGTGAGTCTGCCCTGAGAGTAAAACAAGTAGAGTAAATAGGTACAATATGGGCGTGGCAAGCCAAAGTATTATAAGACCATGAGACACGGGTGCACATTCAGCCTATTGAGTCTGCTCCGTCATTCCATCATAGCCTGATCCCAGATCCCACTCACCTTATACATCAACACATTTGCCATATAATGGTGCGATCACTCGAGTTCAGTATGGTGTTCTCCTAACGTGTTGGTTTCTGGTGGTATCAACAGATTCTGGTTGAGTGTGGGCAAGAGTAAGTGGTGACTGTGGTTATTAGCTGGGTGTACGTTACCATATATTGCCATATACATTTACATGTATTAGGAAACTGCTGTGGTGTATTAGTACGGCATGCAACAACAAACAATGTTCAGGAATTATACAGAGTCAAGGATTACACTACTGGGCAAAAGTTTTAGGCACATATATATAGCTAAGGCACCTAAGACTTTTGCGGAGTACTGTAGTAGATTTATGTTTTGCACTGTATTCCTGCTGCTGCAAAAAAAAAAAACAAATTTCATGACATATGTGAATGATGATAAATGTGATTCTGATCTGAGTCTCTATTGTGGATCGGGAGTGAGAAGGGGAAAGGGAGAGGGGAGGGAATGTGAAGCACCATCCAGACATTCTCTAATAATTATTAAACCAATTGTTTGGAATTAAATGGTCTTGCCTGGCGTCTCAGAGCTGGGTGTGCCTGCACCTGCACTAGCCCCTAACCTGGCACTCCACCTCTGCCAACTGTCCCATACCCCTCCTATTTCAATCGATCCTCACTACTCCCAACATTTGCTGCTGCCAGATTTGCAAACTCACTCTCTGCTCCATGTTGACAAATTACTGCGCAAAAATCTTAGGTACCCTAGCTATACTGAATATACGTGCCTAAGACTTTTACACAGTACTCTTTATAAAAATAAATTTATAAATATGGTTATGGAATAAAATGGGGATAAAAACATATATGTCAGTATGTATTTACAATATAAACTATATTATAAAAAGTGGTTTAGAATGTTTACAGTACAGTGAAAGGGGTGATAGAGGACGATGGGGGAGTATTAATTAGAATGGTTGATCAGATTAACTGCCTGAGGGAGAACCATTTAAGATGGTGCACATTTCTTGTTTTAATAGCCCTGTAGTGCTTTCTAGAAGGAATTTTACAGTATGCTGGGTGGGTGGCATTTAATCTGTTTTTTTCTTCTGTCCATTTCCTTTCCTGTGCCTGTATTCTGTGTGACTTAATCACTGGGTCATGGGTCTCAGGGGCAGGAAACAATCTCACCTGTTCCTCTAACAGAGCCAGGTGCACAAAATGCAGGTGTACTACAGTACGCATACTGTACTGAGGGACATGATATCAAATCCGGCCCTTTTCCTGTCTATCTCAGGTATGTGCGGCAGATCTCGCGTGTCTTTGATGTCTTGGGATCTTCCTGTACATAAACAGCTGCTGTTCTTTTCCCATTGCAACCATGGCTGCACTGCAAAAAACACGTTAACACCTGTATTTAAGGTCCACTAATTGCAAATTCTTTCTTCAAATGAGTCATTCATCAAGCTGCAATTTGCATGAAAGCAAATTCTATGAAACTGTTAACGTTGACTGTGAAGTGTTGGATGTAATTCCGATGGCTGGGGCGAAGGAAGGAATCAGGCTCTGCTCAGGGAGTGTTCTGCCAGAAGTGGGGACTATTAATGGAGCATTTCAGCCCGATGCGAGCCGCTGCCAGCTTTTGGGATTAAACTCTTTCCCTTTTATGGTTCTCTCCTGGAATCCTGGCTGGGTGATGAACTGCAGTGATTCAGAATGTCTGGGTATTGAGGGATTTGAGAGCTATTTTAAAGGCATCTGTGGGTAGGGATGTCCTCGTTGAACTCTCTACACATAAACATACATACAAGCGTGCGCATGCGCACACACGCACAAAATCACAGACACATAGAAATATGTACACGCATAGCATATACACATGCATGCACATACACTTATGTACACACAAGCACACACACACAAACATGACTACAGGCATTATGTAAATGCACATACAACCCCCAATGATCTAGCCTCCACAACATTCCGTGTTGGAGAACTCTAAGGATTATGGACATACCCAAACCAAAAGCCATGGGTGAGCCAGGAGGTTCATAGTCTGCTTTGGGCTAGATCTGTGGTGTTCAAGACTGGTAATCCAGAGCTATACAAGACGTCTAAGCATGATCTACAGAAGGCTACTTGAAGGGTGAGAAAACAATTCCAATTGTAGTTAGAGATGTAATTGTATGTATGTCAGCTCTGGCAGGGTTTGCAGCCCATTACTTCCTACAAAGCAAAACCTGACATCATGAATGGCTGTGATGATTCACTTCCAGATGAGCTCAGCACTTCTTATGCATGCTTTGAAATGGAGAAGAAAACTACACCTGTGTGAATCCCTGCAGCATCTGGTGACCCTATGATCTCTGTCTCAGAGGCCAAAGTCAGAACATCTTCCAAGAAGATGAACCCTTGCAAAGTGTCATACCCTGATGATGTACCTGGTAGTGCATTGAAAACCTGTGCTAACCAACTGGCCTGAGTCTTCAATGACATCTTCAGTCTCTCACTGCTGTCGCTGGAGTTTCCCACGTGTTTCCAAAGGGTGACAATCATACCAATGCCCAAGAAAAGCAAGGGGAACTGCTTCAATGGCTATCAGCCAATGGGAGTTACATCCACTGTGGTGAAGTGCCTTGAGAAATTGTTCATGACTTGAATAAACTCTTGTTTAAGCAAGGACCTGGACCTGCTGCAGTTTGCCTATCTCCACAGTAGTCTACAGAGGATGCAATCTCACTTGCTGTCCACTAGGCCTTGGATCACCTGGTTAATGATAATAATAATAAGACATACATCAGGTTGCTGTTTATTGGTTACTGTTTAGCATTCAGCGCAATCATACCCTCAGTTCAAAAACTGAGCTCCAAAAACTGGGCCTCTGTACCTCCCTCTGCAACTGGATTCTTGGCTTCCTCTCTGGGAGACCACAGTTAGTGCAGATTGGAAATAACATCTCCACCTCACTGACAATCAACACTGGCACACCTCAAGGATGCATGCTTAGCCCACTGCCCTACTCTCTCTACACCCAGGACTCTGTGGCTAGGCACAGCTCAAACTCCATCTATAAATTTGCTGATGACACAACTATTGTTGGCAGAATTTCAGATGGTGTAAAGGAGGCATACAGGAGTGAGATAAATCAGTTGGTTGAGTGTTGTCGCAACAACAACCTTGCACTCAACGTCATTAAGACCAAAGAATTGATTGTGGACTTCAGGTAGGAGAAGTCGAGGGAACACACACTGGTCTTCATCGAGGGATCAGCAGTGGAAAGGGTGAGCAGTTTCAAGCTCCTAGCTATCACTGGTCTATCCTGGGCCCAACATATTTATGTGATTATAAAGACGTCATGACAGTTGCTATATTTCATTAGGAGTTTGGTCAAAATGTGTGGAGATTTTGTATCTCATGAAAGACTCTCACAAAATTTCTACAGGAACTTAGAATGGAGAGCATTCTAACTGGTTGCATCACTGGCTGCCGGCAACGGTGGTGGAGGCAGATATGACAGGGTCTTTTAAGAGACTTTTGGATAGGTACATGGAGCTTAAAAAAATAGAAGGCTATAGGTAACCCTAATAATTTCTAAGGTAGGGACATGATCGACACAACTTTGTAGGCCGAAGGGCCGGTATTGTGCTGTAGGTTTTCTATATTTCTATGTTTCTATTGTCTAGTATGGAGGGGCCGCTGAACAGGATCAGCAAAAGCTGCTGAAAGTTGTAAACTCAACCAGCTCCATCATGGGCTCTAGCCTCCCCAGAGCAGAAGACACCTTCAAAAGGCAGTGTCCAACATGGGCCCAATAAAGGCTTATTTATTCCAATTCCCTCTTTTGCATGCAATAAATCATCACTCATCAACCATCATGATAATCAACCACCAGGCTCCTGAACCATTGTGAATAACTTCACTCACCTGAACATTGAACTAATTTTACAACCTATGGACTCACTTTCAAGGACTCTACAACTCGTGTTCGCAATATTATTTACCTATTAATATTATTATTATTGTTAGTTTATTTTTTATTTGTACAGTTTGTCTTTTTCATATTGGCTGTTTGACAGTCTTTGTGTGTAGTTTTTAATTGACTCCATTGTATTTCTTTGTTCTACTGTGATTGTCTGCTAGAAGATGAATCTCAGGCTAGTATATGGTGATATATGCTCACTTTGATAATAAATTTACTTTGAACTTTGAAGCAATATTTACTTCATGGTGATCCCCTAATATAGAGCGTTCTTCTCATGGGCACTGACCTTTTCAGTGACATCTTCTCGAATGCCTTATAAATCAAATATACAACATCATCAAGTTTGCCTCTGCTTGTTAAATCCTCAAGTGTGATCAACAATTCTACTTTGACTGCCCTTTGAGGAAGAGAGCTCTAAATTTGGATAGAAATGGCTTATACAAGAGGGCATCATTTGAAACAGATTGGACAGAAGGTTTTTTTTTTACACAGGGAGTGGTGGGTGTGTAGAAGTAGATACTTCAGGTACATTTAAAAGAATCTTAGATAGGATCTTAGCATGGATGAAAGAAAAATTGAGGGCTAATGATGAATACTGTTCTCTTGAGGTACTGCCTTTTGAAGTTGTCCTTGATGGATGGTCCTTAATCACTCCAACCCCAGTAATATCCTTGTAGATCTTTTATTTGTCTTCTATTTAAACTAGGTGAATCATTACATCCTGTCCTTGACCATGAGACCATAAAACACAGGAGCAAATCTAGGTGATTTGGTCCACCTGCACCACCATTCCATCGTGGTTGATATTTTTATCCCTCTCAAACTCATTTTCCTGTCTTCTCTCCATAATCTTTGACACACTTAGTAATCAAAAATCTATCAACATCCTTTATAAGTATACCCAGTGACTTGGCCTCTGCAGCTCACTGTAGCAATGACATCCACAAATTCACCACCCTCTGGCTAAAGAAATTCCTACTTATCTCTGTTCTGAGGGACATCCGTCTATACTGAGGTTGTGACCTTAGTCCCAGAGTCACCCACTATTGGAAACATCCTCTCCACATGATCTCTATCAAGGACTTTCAAATTTGACAGGCTTAAATGAGATCACCCCTCATTCTTATGAACTCCAATGGTTACCATCAAATGCTCCTCAATCATTAACACTTTCATTCTCAGAATCATTCTCGTGAACATCCTATGGACCTCTGCAATGTCAGCACATCCTTTCTTAGATTAGGGGCCCAAAATCACTCACAATACTTCAAGTGCAGTCTGACCAATGCCTCAGCATTACATCCTTGCTTTTATATTCTAGTCCTCTTGAAATGCATGCAAACAGTGCATTTGCCTTCCTTACCACCAAATGAACTTGTAAGTTAACCTTTACAGAACCTTGCATGAGGACTCCCACGTACTTTTTCACCTCATATTTCTGAAATTTTTTCCTCTTTAGAAAATAGTCTGTGCCTTTATTCCTTTAACCGAAGTTCATGACCATATACTTCTCAACACTATATTCCATCTACTACTTCTTTGCCATTCTCCTAATCTGTCTAAGTGCTGTTGGAGGGACCATAAAGAGGACAACATTGAGCACCAAATGACCATTACTGAGCTGAAAACATCTTTTTTCTCATAAGTGGCCCATTCTCTAATAGAATTGATTGTGCATTTCAATGCTGGAGGGATTAATTCTTATTTCCCTTCTAGAAAGGATTAATAAATTTACTGTAGGGCATTGTAACAAAATGAGAAATGTAATGGTATCAACTCTAGACAATTTGAAACATACAGTGATACAGTACAAGATGCCACTGTGTCTCTACAATTTCATCCTTAATATCCATTTATTGATTGAGATTGTAAATTAGAGTTGGCAGTTCAGGTGGAATGGAAAACAATGAGTTCAATGATTCTCTGTCTTCTTCATCATTTTATGAGTGGTTGAATCAAAGTTTCCACTAAGGTTGGGTGAGAGTAGAACTAGCGGTCACGATTTAAGGGTTAAAGGTGAAATGTTTAAGGGGAACATGGGAGGTAACTTCTTCACTCTGAGGGTGGTGAGAGAGTGGAATGAGCTGCCAGTGAAAGTGGTGGATGCAGGTTGGATTTCAACATTTAAGGGAAATTTGGATAGGCACCTGGATATAGAGTATGAAGAGATAGGGTCTGGGTGTACATCAGTGGGACTAGGCAGATGAATAGTTTGGCATGGACTAGATAGGCCAAAGAGCCTGTTTCTATGCCGTGCTGTTCTATGACTCTAAAACTGAGTTCCATGATTGGAAATAAATATGGGCCCTTCAAGCTTGAGTTATATATTCCATGTTTGGATGACAGAATTGATGGTGGGGCCAAGTTTGTGGAGGATACGAAGATACGAATCTCTGCTCTTTCAACCTTATGACAGCAGCTCAGAGCAGGTCAACTGTATGGCCTTGCAGGGATTGTTCCAGCCTTTTGGAGATGATTGAATATTTCTCCTCTCTGTTGTGTTGTGTTTATTGTTGTATGTGTACACAGGTGAAATGAAAAACTTACCTGCAGCAGTGTCACGAGCACATCACACTGGAGATACAGCATTCACAAGAAAAACATCATAAATTATGCAAATTATACAAGAAAAAGTGTAATTAGAACAATAGAAAAGCAGTCCGCTGTAGTGCAAAGTACTGTCTAAAGCTCTGCCCTCTGGTCCTGGACTCCCCCACTTCTGGAAACATCTTCTCCTCATCCACTCTATCTAGGCCTTTCAATATTGAATGGGTTCAACAATAAGACTATAAGATATAGGAGCAGATTTCGGGCATTTGGCCCATCAAATCTGCTCCACAATTCCATCATGACTGATTTATTACCCAAGGTTAAAAACACAGAAAATGCTGGAAGTACTCAGCAGGTCAGGCAGTATCTCTGTTTATAATTACATATAAACATAGATGTGCACACACACGTGTGAACACATACACACACTCATGTACATGCATTCACAAACACACATATACACACATGCATGTGAGCACACACACATGGAAATATTTGTACGTACAAACAGACTCTTGTATATTTACACAAAAGAACTGTGCATTCACATCTGATATAACCATACAGCAGAAAAGGGAAGCATTATTTTTAAAGAGGAAGAACACAAAGACAAATCTAAAATCAGTTTGGTAACATGATTACTAATGAGCAACAGCTCGTCATCTAGCCAATCACCCTTTTGCTATACTTTGCAACAGTTTTATGGTAACTGGTACAGATAATCACTGGATGATCCTGGATTGGGTAAGGCCATTAACGACCAAGGTCAACAAGACTGAACTATCAAATAATTACTATTTTCAGTTAAGAATCTTTTTGGATATACATTTGAAATCAGTGTTGCCCCAAACAATAGAATGTCCTCCATGGCCATTTCAGGGGGCAGTTGACGGTCTGGAAAAGGTACAGGAGCCCGAGGTCTCAGGTCACCAGTTCCTGGAACACCTATAACACTAGAATGATCAGGCTCCGGAACCAGCGTAGATAACTTCACTGAGTCCCCAACCTAGGAACTCATTTTCCAGTACTCGACAGTTTATGTTCTCGGTATTATTTACTTACTTGCTGATTTACCTATTCATTTGTCTTTTTCACATTGGCTGTTTATCTTTCTCTGTGTGCAGTGGTTTTCCAATGATTTTGTTGTATTTCTATGTTCCACTGTGAATGCCTGCAAGAAAACGGATCTCAGGGCTGTATATGGTAACACATACATGTTTTGATAATAAAGTTACTTTGAACTTTGATGATTACATTAATTAAGGGTGACAGATTTCCTTCCCGATTGAACATTAACAAATGAGGGTTTTTGACAATCAATCCTGCGATTTCACACTTACATTCCAGAGACGAGTATTTCAATCCGTTAGTCAATCAAAATTTCCCAGCTGCCATGTTTGGATTCGAACTCACGTTGAACGACTGTTGATGCAGTGGCAGAAAGGAAGCTGATCAATGAACTGGATTCCTCGTGGAATGCCCACATTGACAATGTTCACTAGCATCGACAATGAGAGTCCTTAATAGTTATGAGGAATGTTTCTCTGTAATTCAATGCCAACAAAATGATTTTCAGTGAATTCCTTAGTCTGGGATATTTAAGGTTGGAATTTGAAGTATTTTAAGGAGCTAGAGCACAATGCTCACATTTCCTTCATTGTCCACTTACATCCTTTTGTAAATATTATGAATTCAATTGAGGGTTCATTTCTAAAGAGAAGCATCTTATAAAAATAAGCTTTATTTGATGCTGTCCTTGCTTCATTATGGTCCAAATTCCTCCTGATAACCCCTGATAATATTCAAGACTAGACGTTAAATTGAAGGGATTGAAGGGTTATGAGGATTAATCAGGAATGTGGAACAGAGGTCAGGATTAGGTCAGACACCACCATATTTATGACTCAGCTCCCTTTAGAACAGGTTAGGGGGCCTGGATAGCATACCCTACCTAGCTTTTATATTTTATTTGTCACAGTCCTCTTCAAAAACGAACAGCCCAATACTGCCTCCTACTGGTGAGGTCTGCATTGACAACACTCACTGCTGTCAGAGATGTTGCAATGATTTTGCAAGGCTTCACTGTGGGATGTTGCGACACCCTTTGGCCTCCCCTACCGCTTGACCAACAGACCAACCCTAACTTTCTCACAACCGATCAAAGTCAGAGTTGAGTTTATTATCATGAACGAAAGTACATGCATGCATAAGTACCACAGAAAGCAGCAATATCACCAGAACATAACACTCAGAATCAGAATCACTTTTATTATTACAGTATATCTCATGAAATCTTTTGTTTTGTGGCAGCAATACAGTGCAAGACATAAAAAAATCAATTAACAATAAATAAATAGATATAAAAGACAGATAGATAAACAGATGAAGAAATGAACAGACAAATGAATGAATAAATAAGTACCTACATTATGCTAAAGAGGAATAGTGAGATGGTGTTCATGGGTTCATGGATCATTCAGTAACCTGATGGCTGAGGAGCAGAAGCTGATCCTAAAACACTGTGTGTTGGTCTTCGGGATCAAATGCATATGGTACTCAATTTTTCCTGCTGGTAAGTGGTTCTCCACTCAATTGTATAACTATTGAGTGGCAAAATGCCATCTACTCCTTCCTAACTCCTAGAATTTTATAACCATTCAAAAAATATTCTAACAATTTTTATCGCTCTGCAAGGAAGATATTGAAGAGCCACAGGGGTTCCACTATCCCCAGAAGCACTATCTTCACCAAGATGAGGTAAATCCCGGTGGCAAGGGTGAACCCAGGACAACCAGTCCCACATCTTGGCTGCAGGAGGCTGCCGGGTCCTTGATCTGTTAAGGCCGGCCTATTGCGCGCCACCAGCACATTGCTTTTCTGTCAGAGTGTGCTCCCTTAGCCCTGTCTCAACAGACTTACCACAAGGCAGTGGGGCTATTTTCCCATAGCTGGGACAGTGGTTGATGGGCACCAGGACATATCCACACAGTGGTGGGCCTGCCCGCCACGTCTCTGGGGCCCACTGCTGCTCCAAGATCCCCTGTAGTTTAGCCTGGGACCGTAAGAATCCCAGTTTCCGCGTGTGGCCCCGAGGAGGCACGGCCAGAGTCTTGCTGGCAGAGAGGCTCTGTACTGACAGGAGGAGGCTTACACACTCAGCTCCTATTTTCACCCTCTGTTGAGAAGGCTAGCCAGTGGCAATAGCTGTAAGCAGAAAGTAGCAAGGAGAGAGCACCATGTGGCATACAGCATGCAACATGAATTGAATTGAATGATCTTTATTGTCATTATACATGGGTATAATGAAACTCTGTTTGGCTTCCTCTCAGGCAATCAAACAAAGCGATAGATAAAAACAAGACAGTAATAGAAAAACAGTATTAAATAGATAAGTAGCAGAAAATAACTTGCAGCAGCACCAGAATATCACAGTAATGCACAACGTGTCGTTAGTGCAAGTATTTGAGTCCTTGTGGGTGCTCACAGTTTCAGTCATTGTTCTGTGGGAGTGGTGTGATGGAGGCCACAGCTCTGGGGTAGAAGCTGTTCCTCAGTCTATTTCTTTTGGCTTTTAGTGCCCTGAACCTTTTGCTGGACGGCAGCGGGTCAAACAGGGAGTGGCCGGGGTGTGTGGTGTCTCTGGTTATGCTGATTGCTTTCCTCCTGAGTCTGCTGGAGTAGATGGTATCCAGTCCTGGGAGCTCCATCCTGACAATTCGCTGGGCCGCCTTCACCACGCGATGCAGGTCTTGTCGCTCAGCGGCTGTGCAGCTGGCATACCACACTGTGGTGCTGTTGGTCAGGATGGTTTCAATTGTGCTTCTGTAGAAGTTAAGCAAAAACTTTTGTGGAAGTTTGGCCTGTTTCAGCTTTCTGAGGAAGAAGAGTCTTTGTTATGTCTTTTTTACAAGCAGCGAGGTGTTGGTGGTCCATGTCAGTTGTTTTGACAACATAACTCCAAGGAACCTTAGGTTTTTCACACTTTCCACTACCTCTCCATGTATATGGAGGGGGGTGTGTACTCTGTCCTTTGATCTCCTGAAGTCAATGATCATCTCTTTTGTCTTAGAAGTGTTAATGACCAGGTCGTTGTCCTTACACCACTCCATCGGATGATCCACCTCGAGCCTGTAGGCTGTTTCATCCTCGTCCAAGATCAGGCCAACCACTGTGGTATCGTCTGCAAATTTAATTATGGAGTTGGAGGTGTAGATGGGGGTGCAGTCATGTGTGAAGGGTGTGTGGAGCATAGGGCTCAGCACACAGGCCTGCTTAACAACAAGGTGTGCTTACCAACTCTGACTTGCTGTGGTCGGTCTGTGAGAAAGTCCATGACCCACGAGCACAGGGAGGAACCAAGGTCAAGAGTGTTCAATTTGCTGACCAGTTCATGGGGGATGACTGTGTTAAATGCAGAACTGAAGTCCACAAATAACATCCTCACATAAGTGTTTGGTTCCTCTAAGTGAGTCTCTAAGTGAGTTAACATGCACTAACTACAATCATTACTATACTACTGCACTAGACGCTTCACACACACCCTGTGAGCAAATGCAAATACTCCCACATACACACACACACACACACACACACGTGCAAACACAGATGCATGCACATTTACCTTGGCACATACACACACACACAAACACAGATGCATGCACGTTTACCTTGGCACATACACACACAGAGACAGAGACAGACACACACCCACACAAAGACACTCACACACACATACACATAGATGCCCACAGACATAGAAACACACACACACCAAACACAGGCACGCACAAAGACACAGAGAGAGGCACACACAGACACATACACAAACACAGGCGCACACACAGAAACATGCACATTTATCTTGGCACATACACACACACAGACAGACACACATACTCACAAATACACACACATACAGACATACACAGACACAGACACACACTCACACACACATATACACATAGACACAGACACATCTACGCACACACTTGGTGAATGGTAGGGGTCAATGGCATAAGAACAGCTGGGAACTGCTGCTGTAAACCTTCCCTGTCTAACGTACCTGCCCAAAGTTCTTATTGTATCTTCATCTACTGCTCCTCTGGCAGCTCGTTTCCTATCCGAATCAGAATCAGGTTTAATATCACTGGCAGCTCGTTTCAGGTACCCATCTCCTGTGTGAAGCAGGTCTCTTTAATCTCTCCACACTCATATAAACCTGTGGCCTCTGATTCATCAAACTTGGGAAAAGACTATGTGTTCCAGATTTATTGTCATTCAACCATGCAGATGTATACTGCTAAATGAAACATTGCCCCTCTCATCATCGGTTGAGTAGGGCAGTCATTATTTGGGTCAAAACTTAAAGAACAAAAGCCAAAAACTAATTGCGAAAATATCCCGGGTCCCTTCATTTATTTGGGACACTATGCCACTTAATTGGGATGGGAAACTGTTGCCGGACGGTTTCTAACCAGTGTCAGTTGTGTGGCCATTAAACACTGCACCATGCTTCAAGGCAAACAGTTTTTAAATAGCGTCAGTTATGTGTGTTTATGTTTAAAAAGCAGCAATGCCTTGTCACTGATAGTTGATAGCTAGTGAGAAATAAACAGTAGAACAGTTCTGAACTGTTTTACTCACTGCAGTTCCAAACATTAGTACAATTGAATTTATGAAAAAACTATACACACAAAAAAACAATCAATGTGTAAAAGATGACAAATTGTGCAAATAAGCGAAATTGAGCGAAGTTAGATGGCATTAAATGGCGACTCCTTTGCTTGCATCTTTGGAAACAGCTCTATTTCCATCTTTAATGTCTTTACTTTTCCCTTTCAGGGTTCTTTTGAAGACCCTGAGCTAGAGTTACACACTGACTACGGCTCTTTGCGGGAATGGGACCCATTCTCGGGTTTCAGGACCAGCCGTTGTTGTTTGGCACGTCAAAGGTTCATCCTGAGAGTCCGACTCAAATTCTAAAGCCTAGGATCTCGGGACTCTGGAGACGTGCCGATCGAGGGTTGGTATCACGGCAGGAGACCCGTGTGTCATCAGGGGAGTAGGAAAACCCGCTGCTGTGGGCCTGAAGACCTGGGATCTTTGCGATCTTCGGGCACAGAGCTCGTAAAAAGTGACATAACGGACTTCTAACATCGTAAACCAATGAGTTGTTTGTTATGTCTCCCTGCTCGCTAGGAAAATGGAGACATCTCTTTCTCCCTTATTAGGGAGAGATTGAACCTGCGGTATGTCGAATGCCAGGTGAGATGCCAAGTCTTTGGAGTAACTGCAAGACTACGCCTTTGCTCACACTTGAATGCTCGGTGGCGATGCCGATTCTTTTTTTTTGCTGGTGGGGTAGGGGGATTGTTGCTTGCTGCCGCCTGCACGCGGGAGAGAGGGTAGCTGTGTGGGGGGGAATATGGGGTTCTTATATTTAACTGCCCTTCATTTTTTTGGGGGGGCACTTCTCTGCTTTTGTGGATGTTTGCAAAGAAAAAAGCATTTCAGGATGTATATTGTATACGTTTCTCTGACATTAAATTGGACCTATGAACTTTGAACCTTAAATAAATAATACTGAGAACATGAGTTTCAGACTCCTTGAAAGTGAGTCTGTAGATTGTGGAATCAGCTCAAAGCTGTAGTGAGTGAAATTATTTGGAGCTTGATGGTTTGGTGTATTGACTGTTCCCAAACCTGCTTTCCCAATAGTAACAGGAAGAAGAGGGCATGTGCTGGATGAAGGGGGTCCTTGATGATGGATGATGCTTTGTTGTATGTAAATGTACTGAATAGTGCACTTCAGTGACAGTGAACCTATTCGCCATGCCATGGAAGGGTTGCGAAAGATGCTATGCAAATCCAAATTCTTGACAGACGGATAATTACACTTAGAGGCAGAGACACTGGTGTAACCCAGGGAGGAGCAGCTATTAGCTTAGGGCCAACGAGTTCATTCCTGAAGAACTTCTGAGTCAGATGAACAGTTGATTTGCTTTGGTGATGATTCCTGAGCTATAAAACTGGATGTTGTCGCCTGAGGTGCTCAATTTAGCGCAACCCCCACAAAATGCTGGAGGAACTCAGCCGATCAGGCAGCATCTATGGCGGGGAATGAACAGGCCAAGTTTCAGGCTGACACTCTCCATCAAGACTGATCAAACTAGTGCTGCTGATAATCTCACCTGCAGCACATTAGGTGAGGAAGGCCAGATTGTTTTACTGTCAATGCCAAGTTTAGTGTCATACACAAGTATGCACAGGTCCAATGAAAACCTAAGCTGCAACAGCATCGTAGGCACATAGCATCAGATACACAACATTCACAAGAAAAGCACAAATTAAACATAAATCGTACTAAATTATGCAAGAGAGAACACAATTAAAACAAGTCCATTGCAGTGCAAAGTGGTTAAAATCATCAGAGTTGTTTTACTGAGGTAATGATTAGGGTTGTGCTGGTTGGTTAAAAGTTCAAATTAAAATTTATTACTAGAGTACATGCAAGTCACCACATACAACCCTGAGATTTTTTTCTCCTGTGGGCATTCTCAGCAAATCTATAGAACGGTAACTGTAACAGGATCAATGAAAGATCAACCAGAGTGCAGAAGATAACAAACTGCGCAAATGCAAATACAAATAAATAACACTAAATAATGAGAACATGAAATACCAAGATAAAGAGTTCTTAAAGTGAGATCATTAGTTGTGGGAACGTCTCAATGGATTAATGTAGTTATCCCCTGTTGTTCAAGAGCCTGATGGTTGTGGAGTAGTAACTGTTCTTGAACCTGGTGGTGCGAGTCCTGAGAATCTTGTACCTTCTACCTGATGGCAACAGTGAGAAAAGAGCATGGCCTGGGTGGTGAGGATATTTGATGACGGATGCTGCTTTCCTATGACAGTGTTTCATTTATATGTGCTCAGTGGTTGGGAGAGCTTTATCCATGACGTTCTGGGTGAATCCACTACCTTTTGCAGGATTTTCCACTCAAAGGCATAGCGACTCTTGAAGCTGGTGGTATGGAACTTCAGCCTTTTGTAGCCCCTGTCTGATCATAGCTGGAAGAAAATGGCATTCCCAGGATTGAGGGGATCTTTAATGATAGATGCTGTCTTCTTGAATGGGGAAGGGTGTGTTCATAATGTATTGGACAGAGTCCACCACTCTACGGCTTCATATGTCCCTGCACACTCGAGAGAACTTCATTCAGCTTCATTTGGTCAATCACTGAACTGATTGCACAACCTATTTCAGTTTCACTTTCAACGATTCTTCATCTCATGTTCTCGATATTTATTGCTTCTTTATTTATTGGTGTTATTTCTTTTTGCATTTGCATGGTTTATTGTTTTCTGCACTCTGATAGAACACCCCAGTTGAGCGGTCTTTCATTGATTCTGTTATGGTTATTATTTTAAGGGATTTGTACCCACAAGAAATTGAATCTCAGAGTTTTATATGGTGATATACATATACTTTGATAATAAATTTGCTTTGAACATTGAACTTTGAATTTCATTGCTGTACCAGACCATGATGCAACCTGTCAGGATACAAGCTTATCTGTAGAAGTTTGATATAATGTTCAGTGACAAATCAAACTGCCTTAACCTTCTAAGAACGTAAAGAAAATGGTCACATTCTTTCTGGTTACCTCTGTTCAATCATGAGGATATTAATCTATCCTTTCTCTCAGCTTGACTGAAAATATATACCACAAGATGGGAGACGAACATCTTTGGTTTTACCCTCATCCAATATTGCTAAAATATATGGTGGTCCGTATGTAGAGTAGCAGGTTGAGAAATGGTTTTACAGTGCCAGTGATCACTGATCGCAGTTGGATTCCTGCCACTTTCTGTAAGGAGTTTATGCATTCTGGGTTTCCGCCCACATTCCAAAGAAGCACATTGAAGACCAGCATGTTCAGAGGTTCATTTTGTTGTTAAACTCTGATGTTTCTCTTCTCCAGATAGCCATGATATATATATAGAAAGACCATATAGCAACTCACCTCCCCACGTGAGACTAGAGAAAAAAGAAGCAAAACTCGCAAGCCCCAAGATCCTCTGCCCCCTACCCTGCTGAAAAAAATATTGACAACAGCATCCAGCCCCCCCACAAGGAAAAAAACTGTGAAAATAGCAACAAATTTCCACCCCTTATCGGCAGAAAATCAGCGACAATAACAATCCCCTAACCACTCCCTCGCAGAAAAAAAAATCAACAACAGTGGCAAAAAACCCCAAACCCTTCCCCACAGAGACAAAACAATGACAATAAGAATCCCAGACCCCTTCAGCTGGAAAAAAGAATGACAATTGTATCAAAAATCCCTGACCCCTCCTCCCCACACACAGAAAACTAACAGATCAACCACTTGCCATTCGGCCACAAAATACAAAACGACGAAAGACCAAAAGAGACCAATATAAAGTACAGTCCAATCACATAAATCTCAGAAGATTGAACAGTCCTTCCGTGACTCAGAAATCACGTCTAATTTGAATGCTGGTGCCAGAAACATAGTGACTATCCCCAGAATAGTCCTTGGTAATTTCATTTGATGCAAATGATAAATTTCACTGTGTGTTTTGATGTACGTCTTAAGTATATGGATGGGAGAAGTACGGTGGGCTATGGTACAGGTACGAGTGATTGGAATTGAGCAGAATAATGTTAGGAACAGACAAGGTGGGCTGAATGGCCTGTTTCTGTGCTGTCGTATTCTGTGACTCTGTGTGAGAATTACCGCTGATAGCAGGTGTAAGAAAGTGATTACAATGGAGAGGGTGGAGAGGAGATTCACGAGGAAGGAGTGACACAACAGACTTTTAACATCATAAATCAGCATGTTGTTTGTTATGTCTCCTCTCTCGCTGTGAAATAGGGACACCTCGTTTTCCCATATTGGGAAGAGAGAGAGCCTGTGGTTTGTTGAATTACCGGGTGAACGAGTACTCTTTGGGGTACTGCAAGTCTGTGTCTTTATTGATGCTTTGCTGCGCGTTGGAGTGCTCGGTGGGGGGCGCCAGTGCTTCTTTTGTTGATGTGGTGGGGGGGGGGGTCATTGCTTTGCTGCTGCTAGTGTGTGGAAGGGGGGAGCCGGGGGTGCTTTGGGGTTCTCATTCATTCTTTGGGGCACTCCTCTGTTTTTGTGAATGCTTGCAAAGAAAAAGAATTTCTGGCTGTATATTACATATATTTCTCTGACATTAAATGTGCCTACCTATTTATGAAGAGTGACGTGAAAGATTGGGTCTGGTCTCGCTCGACTGGAGGAAACTGAGAAGGAGCACTGAGGACCTTTTACCCAACGAGTGCACATGAAGGTAAGGTGAGGGGGAGAAAGTTTAAAGCAGATCTGAGACAAGATTGTTCAGGGTGCTGGGTGCCTGGAAAGGACTGCCATGGGTGGTGGAGGAGGCAAATACAACGGAGGTGTTTAAGACATAGACATGTGAATATACAGGGACTGCAGGGAAATGGATTATATGCAGAAGAGATTCAGATTAGTTTGGCGTCATGAGCAGCCAAGGCATTGTGGGCATAAGGGTGCCCTCTGTGCCATCCTGTTCTATGTTGAATAAGTTATATATAAAATGTTGAGGAGACTGGAGGAAACATTTCCCCACATCAGATTCAGAGGTAAATCAGACAAGAGGACAGTGATAGGAAACTGATACAGGACTTTGTGATATGGTGCAACTCAAACTACCTGCGTCTCAATATCACCAAGACCAAGGAGATGGTGGTGGACTTTAGGAGATCTAGGCCTCATATGGAGCCAGTGATCATTAATGGAGAATGTGTGGAGCAGGTTAAGACCTACAAGTATCTGGGAGTACAGTTAGACGAGAAGCTAGACTGGACTGCCAACACAGATGCCTTGTGCAGGAAGGCACAGAGTCGACTGTACTTCCTTAGAAGGTTGGCGTCATTCAATGTCTGTAGTGAGATGCTGAAGATGTTCTATAGGTCAGTTGTGGAGAGCGCCCTCTTCTTCGTGGTGGCGTGTTGGGGAGGAAGCATTAAGAAGAGGGACGCCTCACGTCTTAATAAGCTGGTAAGGAAGGCGGGCTCTGTCGTGGGCAAAGTACTGGAGAGTTTAACATCGGTAGCTGAGCGAAGGGCGCTGAGTAGGCTACGGTCAATTATGGAAAACTCTGAACATCCTCTACATAGCACCATCCAGAGACAGAGAAGCAGTTTCAGCGACAGGTTACTATCGATGCAATGCTCCTCAGACAGGATGAAGAGGTCAATACTCCCCAATGCCATTAGGCTTTACAATTCAACCGCCAGGACTTAAGAACTTTTTAAAGCTATTATTAATGCTTTTTGAGATAGTGATTTAGATGCATATCATATTTTTTACTGAGTTAAGTATTGTATGTAATTAGTTTTGCTACAACAAGTGTATGGGACATTGGAAAAAAAGTTGAATTTCCCCATGGGGATGAATAAAGTATCTATCTATCTATCTATCTATCTATCTATCTATCTATCTATCTATCTATCTATCTATCTAAGGTAAGGGGAAATAGATTTAATGATGTCAGGGAGATGTTTTTCACTCAGAGTGTGAGATCCTGTGACACACTGAGAGAGCAGTACAGAAGCAGAACCATTGAATGTAAAGATGAATTAAGAATCGTCTAGATGAGCACTTTCAAAGATTCAAAGTACATTTATTATACAAGTTTGTATGCAGTAAACTACCTTAAGAATCATCTTCCCACTGATAGCCAAGAAATAAAGAAACACCATTCAAGGAAAACAACAAATAGCCAATGTACAAAATAAGAACAAGTCACACAAAAGGCAAAGTCACTTAGACAGAGAAGCTTATGGGTCAAGTGCGAGAGGATGGGATTAATACAAACAGGTGCAGTCTGGCAGGCAGGGACATGGAGGGCCGATGGCCTGTTTCCATGATGAGGGAATATGCATTCAGTGGTCACTTTATTAGGTACACCTGTACACCTGCTTGTTAAAGCAAATATCTAATCAGCCAATCAGGTAGCAGTAACTCAATGCATAAAAGCATGCAGACATGGTCAAGAGGTTCAGGCCAAACATCAGAATGGGGAAGGAATGTGATTTTAGTAACTTTGACTGTGGAATGATTGTTGGTGCCAGAGGGTGTGGTTTGAGTATCTCAGCAATGGTATGAAAAACAAAACAAAAAATCCAATGAATGATAGTTCTGTGGACAAAAGTGCTTTGTTAATGAGAGAGGTCAAAGCAGAATGGCCAGACTGCTTTAAACTGACAGCAAGGCGACATCAACTCAAGTAACTGTACGTTACAACAGTGGTGCACAGAAGAGCATCTCTGAATGCACAACATGTCAAACCTTGAAGTGGATGGGGTACAGCAGCAGAAGACCATGAACATGCACTCAGTAGCCATGTAACTCGGCACAGAAGGTAGCTAATGAAGTAGCCACTGAGCGCATAATCATAGCAATGCACTGCACAGAATTGGGCTCTTCTGTCCACTTTGTCCGTGCCATGTGTGATATCTACCTGGGCTAATTTCATGTGTCTGCATGTGGTATGAATGAATCCATGACATGTCATGGACATTAGTCAGAAAATGCTCTTTGCAAGCTGGTTGCCACACTTGCCAAAGGCTGGCTCATTGGTGAGGCTCTAGAACTACTCACCCAGCCAAGAAGTACTTGGCCGTATTAACCTCAATTCCACCATCTGAGTATGAGTGGAGCATAGCATATTAGCCAAGCACCTTGTGACAACAAGTGGAGCCATGCTGGTGGGTCAGCCCAGACTCTCTGTTCAGGTTCCCTGTGCTGATCTTCAGAGAACGGTCTTTGAGCTGATCTTGGCATTTGGGTGAGCGTGGCTGGAATTCATAGTCAGGAGCAGGTAAAGGAGTGAAGGATTCATAAAGAAATCTCATGTCAACTTCAAAGTTCAAAATAAATTTATTATCAAAGTACATGTATGCCACTGCTGCCTACGCTGAGATTCATTTTCTCATGTATCTTCACAGGAGAACAAAGAAATACAACAGAATTAATGAAAACCTACACAGAAAGACTGACAATCAATAAATATGCAAAAGAGGACAAACTGTGAAAACACAAAACAACAAATAAAAAAGTAAATTATACTGAGAACAAGAATTGTCGAGTTCTTGAAAGTGAGTCTCTAGGTTGCAGAAACAGTTCGGAGTTGAGGTGAGTGAAGTCCAAGTTCTGTATATTGCTGTCAAACCCTACGCATGTATGTGCCAAATGGAAACAGACTCCTCTGTACCAGGTGCACCACACAGTACATGCATCACATAAGAACATAAGAAATAGAAGCAGGAGTAGGTTTTCCAGCCCATCGAGCCTGCCCCGCCATTCAATAAGATCATGGCTGATCTGTCCATAAACTCAGCTCCATCTACCTGCCTTTTCCCCACAACCCTTAATTCCCCTACTATGTAAAAACCTATCTATTTCTTAAATATATTTAGTGAAGAAGCCTCAACTGCTTCCCTGGGCAGTGACTTCCACAGATTCACCACTCTTTGGGAAAAACAGTTTCTCCTCATATCTATCCTAAATTTTCTCCCCTGAATCTTGAGTCAATGTCCCCTGGTTCGAGTCTCACCTACCAATGGAAACAACTTTCCTACTTCTATCTTATCTATCCCTTTCAAAATTTCACATCTAGTAATATTACCATAAATAAATTAGCAAATAAGAAGGTGCATTTCTGACACAAGTTAAAAAGTAAACAGTGCAACGTTACTCTTTTGTCATAAGTAATGAGACCAAGCTGGTAGCAGGGAGTTCAGTAGTCTCATGGCCTGGGAGAAGAAACTGTTTCTCCTCCTAACAGTCCTTGTCCTAATGCTACAGTACCTACTGCCTGATGGTAAGGGTCAAAGAGATTGTCGAACAGACGGGTGGGATCATTGACGATGTTAAGGGCCCTGTTTATGCAATGCTCCTGCTAAATATCTCTGATTGGTGAAAGAGAGACCCTAATGATCCTCTCAGCAGTTCTTGTAGGGACTTTGCAGGGACTTGCGGTCAGATGCCTTGCTGGTTCAGGAGCCTGATGATTGAAGGGTACTAACTGTCCCTGAAACTGGTGACGTGGGGCCTAAGGCTTCTGTACCTCCTTTTCGATGGCAGTAGCAAGAAAAAAGCAAGAGAGCGCCAATTTGCTTGGGTTACACCATGCCAGGATTGAGATTGCTGCTGACTGCCTTTTAAAAAAAAAACATCTGTAGAGTTCTTCAAGAATGTTTGACAGTGCTTCCTTCATGAATAGTAGACTGTAAGATGCTTGAAATGTGATCATCCACAAGTACTAAAAATAAAAAAGCTAAATATACTTCTGTAAACATTGAGCTGCTGCTGACACCGAGACAGACTTTAAATTCATTTTTTAAAAAGTCAAGCTACGTCTTTGTAAGTTTTGTTTTCCAGACTTTGAATTTAGATTCGGCATTTACGTTTTAAACCATTTTTATCTAAAGCTGTAAAAGCAACGTCAACGGGATAGCATTCAGGTGACATTGTTTTGTTAAATTGACCAACTCTGGCATAACCTGCTGGTATTTCCTTCAGGGATTTGTGGTCATCCTGCTAAAACTGGAACATTCCAGAGTGCAAAGCCATCAGCTGCCTGCGGCATATTTTCAATGTTACATCAGGATGTTAAGGAAAAGGTAGTCGGATTACCAGGAAATAGTTCGAAATTTAAGAATTCTTGAGCTTGTTTTCTATGCTGGAATTTCTACATCTGAGATCTGAACCAGGCCATGCCTTCCTCTCACAACTACCATCAGGCAGGAAGCTTGAAGCCCCACACCAGCAGATTCAAGAATATCTACTTCCATTCAGTCATTTGGTTCTTCAATTGAGTTGCACTGCCCTAATGCCTACCTCACCATAGCAACACGATGAGCTCTGAGCACTGAGCACTGAAATATACTTGGCTCTAGTTGTGTTCTGTCCTTGCACAATTCCTGGATAATTTATGTTTCTCTTTGCACCTATACATGTTTGCACAGGTGCAATGAAAAACTTTCTTGTGGCAGCAACGGAAATCTTACTTGTGCATATGGTAAGAAATTTGGATCTACTGAAGTCGACTCGACTGAGCATAAAAGCTAGTTTTGACACTTTGAGTGCAGTCCTGGGGAGTGCAAATTGGTGTCAAGTGAGGTGGACAAATGTTAGGCAAGACACTGGGTATCTTGCGGATGCTGGAAATCCAAAGCAACGCACGCAAAATGCTGGAGGAACTCAGCAGATCAGCCAGCATCTACAGAAATGAATAAACAGTCAGTTTTGTGCTGAGACCCTTCTTCAGGACCCTTCTTTAACATACTGACTATAACTCCTCCGCTCTTCAGTCTATTCCCAAGGTATCTTTGAACACCAGAGGGTATTGCGGGCTTCCATTCAACCACTCATTTGAATGAAGGCATCTCCAACATGCCACAGTCCATCAAAAGTACACTGATTAAGATTAAAGATTATCTTTACGTGTACATTGAGGCATTAAAACCTGCAGTGAAATGCATCATTTTTGCATCAATGACCAACACAGTGTGAGGATTGTTCTGGGGGGCTGCCACAAGTGTCACCATATTTCCAGTCCCAACATAGAATGCCCACAACTCACCAATCCTAATCCTAACTCTAGCCACATGTCTATGGAATATGGGCGAAAACCGGAGTTCCCAGAGGAAACTCATGTGTGTACAGGCAGAACATACAAACTCCTTGTGGAGAGTGATGCGAATTGAACACTGATTGATGATTGCTGGCACTGTAAAGTGAGACACTAAGGATTAAAGATGATCTTTACAAATACATTGAAGCATCAACACATACAGTAAAAAGCATCATGTTTACATGATGGAGGCACCAGTTCAAAATTTCATGTTCAGCTCTTTGGAACAGGACTTAACCCTACTCTCTTTTGCTGGTGATAGTATCACCACTGAGTACATCTTACCAAAGAAAGACTTGCATGTTTTCCTCGGCCACTTTGTTTTCTAGGATTGTCTAAGTCTTTAAAACCAGTGTTCCTGGCTTATCTCCATCTAGGTCATCAAGCAAAGATTGCGTTTTTGGAATCTACGAGTAAAACCATAATAGTTTGCATTGAGACTGATTTATTGCACAGGATATATCTTTGCAGCCAGAATAGCATTTTTGGACAAGGTTTACACAGTGCAGGTTGTCCTTGGTTTGCCAAAGATTGGCCTCAGTCCATGACATTGTCCCACTGATTCATCTGCTGATACTGTGTTGCATCTTTTGGCATCCTTTGGTTCTTCAGAAGGTGAGCAGAGATTAAGTACGGGGGGGGGGGGGGGCGGGGGGGGGCGGGGGGAATCTTAATTGAAAATATGGAGAAATTACCAGAATACCAAGTAAAGGATAGAAAAAATCTATCTTAAAAGATTCACTTTATTTGTCACATGCACATCAAAATATCAATGCATTGTTTTCATCAATGGTCAACACAGTCCAAGGATGCACTGGGGGCAAGTCCACAAGTGTTACATGTTTCCAGCACCAACATAACATGCCCACAACTTATTAGCCCTAGAACTTGGGAGGAAACTGGAGCAATCAGAGGAAACACGCATGGTCATGAAGAGAATATACAAACTATTTACAGACAACAGTGGGAACTGAATCTCGATCTTACAGCAGGCTCAGTAAAATGTTACACTAGTGTTACCCAGTCCTTGCCTTTGATTTACAAGAGTCCGTTTGCAGACCAGTAATTTCTTGAAAAATTACAGGATCATTTTTAAACACCGTGATTATATTGTGACTGAAGATTGTAAGACCATAAGACATGAGAGCAGAATTAGTACATTCAGCCCAGTGTGTCTTCTCCACCATTCCATCATGACTGATTTATTATCCCTCTCAATCCCATTCTGCTGCCTTCTCTATGTAAACTTTGACTAGTGAGGAACTCATCAATCTCCATTTAAATATACTTCTACAGCCATCTGTGGCATTGAATTCCATAGACTCACCACCCTCTGGCTAAAGAAATTCCTCCTTATCTCTGTTCTAAATAGGTCAGCTGGTGGTGCAGTGGCATCAGTGCTGGACTCAGAAGCATATGGGTTCCGAGTTCAAATCCAGCCAGCTCCCTTGCATGCTTTCCATCCATTGAGCGTCGAGCTAGCAACTCAACCTTGTGAAAAAACAACTGGAGAATGCTACAGAAACGCCACATGATAAGCCATCACCATAACGATCAGTGCAAAAAGTTTGTCATAACAGCAACCCAATGACTCCACCAGGAGTTAAGGGTCTTCTTCTTTTTCTTCTTCTTCTTCTTCTTCTTCTTAAAGAATTCTGAGGCTGTGTTCTCTTGTCCTAGACTCCCACACTATAGGAAGCATCCTTGCCACATCCTCTTTATCTCAATCAGAGGTTCCCAACCTGGGGTCCACGGACCCCTTGCTTAATGATATTAGTCCATGCCAAAAAAAAAGGTTGGGAACCACTGACCTGGGCCTTTCAAAATACAAGAGTTCTTAATAAAATTCCCCCTCCCCTTATTCTACAAAACACCAGTGAGTACAGGCACAGAGCCATCAAATGTTTCTCTTATGTTAACTCTTCAATTCCAGGAATCATTCTTGTTAACCTCCTCAGGATTATCTCCAATGCCAACATATCTTTTCTTAGATAATGAGCCCAAAACTGCTCCAAGTGCATTCTAACTCATGTCTTATAAAGCCTCAGTATCACATCCTTGTCTTATTCTCTTGTCCTCTCCAAATGAATGCTAACATAACATTTGTATTCCTTACCACCAATTCCACCTGCTAGTTAAACTTTAGGGAATCCTGCACAAGGACTCCCAAGGTCCATTACACCACTTATTATTGAATTTTATCCCCGTTAAGAGAATATTCTACACCTTTATTCCTTCTACCAAGGTACATGTCCATAAACTTCCCTACACAATATTCCATTTGCCATTTTGTTGTCCATTCTCCTCATCTGTCCAAGTCCTTCTGCAGACTCCGTGCTTCCTCAACACTAACTGCCCCCATCTATTTACATACCATCTGCAAAGATGGCCGTAAACCCATCAATTCTGCCAAATAACATGAGAAGAAATGGTTCCACTGCAGAATATCATTCATCACTGGCAGTCCAGCAGAAAATACCCACTTTTTATCATGGCCAATGTTATCATGTGGCTGTAAGTACCCCAAAATCTTAACTGTAACAACAGACTCCAAAACCTTCCCAACCACTGAAGTCAGGCTAACTGGCCTATAGTTTCTTTTCTCCTGCCTCCCTGCTTTCTTAAAGTGTGGAATGACACTTGCAATTTTCCAGTCCTCTGGAACCAAAATTGAATCTAGTCCTTCTTGAAAGATCATTACAAATGCCTCCACAATTACTTCAGCCAGCTCCTTCAGAATCCTGGAGTGTAGTCCTTCAGGTCCAGGTGACTTATCTACCTTCAGACCTTTCAGCTTGCAAAGCCTCTTCCTCTTAGTAATAGCAACTACACTCACCTGAAGTGGCTACTGCTAGTATCTGTATCAGTGAAGACTGATGCAAAACACTTATTAAGTTTCTCCACCTTTTCTTTGTCCACTAATGTTACCTCAATAATGTCTTTTTTTTTTCAGAGGTCTGATGCCCACTCTTACCTCTCTTTTACTCTTCACATATCTGAAAATTAACATTTGATATCCTCTCTATATTATTAGACAGCTTTTCTTCATATTGCATCTTTTCTTTAGGCTTTTTTTTAGCAGCCTTTTATTGGTTTTTAAAAGCTTCCCAATCCTTTAACTTCTCAGTAATTTTTGCTATTATATGCCCTCTCTTTTCCTTTTGCACTACCTTTGGCTTCCCTTGTCAGCCATGATTGTCTCATTCTCACTTTAGGATATTTCCCCATCTTTGGGAAGCATATATCCTGCACCTTCTGAATTGCTCCCAACAATTCCAGCCTTTGCTGTATTGCCATCATCCCTGCTAGTGTCCCCTTCCAGTCAACTTTGGCTAGTCCTCCTCTCATATCTCTTAATTCCCTTTACACCACTGTAATGCTGATACATCTGACTTTATCTTCTCCCTATAAAAACTGCAGGGTGAATTCTATCATATTATGATCACTGTCCCCTAAGGGTTCCTTTACCTTAAGATCCCTAATCAAACCTTGTTCATCAAACAATACCCAATCCAGAATTGCTTTTTCCTTTGTATGCTCTACCACAGGTGGCTCTAGAAAGCCATCTCATAGGCATTCTACAAATTTACTCTCTTGGCATCCAGCACCAAACTGATTATCCTGATCTACATGCATATTGAAATCTCCTAGGAATATCACAGGATTGCCCTTTTGACATATTTTTTCTATCTCCCATTGTAATTTTTATTTCCCATCCAGGCTACTGTTTGGAGGCCAATGTCTTAACTCCCATCAAAGTCTTTTTAACCTTGCAGATTCTTAACTACACCCACAAGGATTCTACATCTTCTGATCCTATCTTCTTTCTAAGGATTTGATTCCATTTTTTACTAAGAGAGCCACCCCACCCAATCTACCTACCAGCCTGTCCTTTGATATAATATGTTTGCTTGGATATTAAGCTTCCAACTATGATCATCTTTCTGCCGTGACTCGATGATGTCCACACATTGTACTTGCCAATCTCTAACTGTGCTTTGAGAACATCTACCTTATTCTATATACTGACTGTGTGCATTCAAACATAGTTCCTTCAGTCTTGTATTTGTCACCCTGTTCGATTTGACACCCATGGCTCCTCTGTAGATTGAGTTAAGTGCACCCTGTTCCTGCAGTTCACATCATGGATGACCTCACCTAATTCTTTAATATCACCTTCCTGAACAAGAATGCACAGCTCCTGAGGAGATTGAAGCAAGCAAGGCTCCCCTGCCCACCACCACATCTTTACTGATTTTGACAGGAGTACCAATGAGGGCATCCTGACAAGCTGCATCTCCATCTTGTATGGGAGCAGCTGAGCATTGGACCAGAACTCCCTACAAAGGATTGTGAGAATGGCCGAGACGATCATAGGGGTCTCCTGACCAGCCATCGAGGACATTTATCAGGAGCGTTGTAGCCGCAGGACTTCTGGTATAATCAAGGATCCCACCCATCCATCCAGCATCCTCTTTGACATTTTACCACTAGGCAGGAGAATACGATGCATAAAAACAAGAACAGTCAGGATGAGAAACAGTTTCTTCCCTCAAGCCATTAGGCTTCTTAACTCCCTGCCGCATCGCATTCAAAATATCACCGGTTAATCTGTCCTGTACCCTACAATATTTAATTTATGCACTTCACAGTTTATTTATGCATAACTCATTTGTAAATTTAATTCTTACTTCCCTAAGTTATTGTGTATTGTGTGTATTACTGTGCTTTACACCCTGGTCTGGAGAAACGTCTCATTTGACGGTATGCATGTATATAGTTAAAAGACAATGACTTGACTTGCTTTGACATTACACTTCAATTCATACAACTCACTGCAATTTTTCCCTATCATCTGCCTGCCCTTCCTCTCAGTCTCACTACACATTGCATCTACATGTATACCGACTGCCATATCCTCAGCCAGTTCCCATCCACCTGCCAAATTAATTTAAACCCTTCCCAAAGCCCTGGCTCAAAAAGATATTGGTGGAAACCGCCCTTTTTGTACATGACATACCTTTCCCAGAAGAGATCCCAGTGATCCAGAAATCAGAAACCCTGCCCCCTGCTCCACTTCCTGAGCCAAATATTCATTTGCCAAATCATCTTATTCTTATCCACATTTGCTTATGGCACAGGCAGCAAACCAGAGATTACTACCTTGGAGGCCCTGCTTTTCAGCTTTTTGCCTAACTCCCTATATTCTCTCTTCAGGACCTCCTCCCATTTCCCAATATGTACAGTACCACGAGCTCTGGTTGCTCACTCACCCCCTTTAGAATGCTGTGGATCTGATCTGAGACATCTCTGACCTTGGCACCTGGGAGGCAAAAAACCAGCCCAGGTGTCTTTTTAATGTCGCCGAATCTCCTGCCTGCTGCTCTAAATATGGAATTCCCTATCACTATGAAGTCCTCATCTTCCACCTTCTCTTCTGAACCACAGAGGCAGGCTCAACATCAGTGACCCAGTCTCTATGGATTTCCCCCCGGTAGGTCATGCTCCCAATTGGCATTCAAAGTGGTATACTTAATATTGAGGGAAACAGACACAGGAATACTCTGCACTGGTTGCCCATTTCCCTTTCCCTCTCCTGACAGTCGCCCAGTTATCTGCCTCCAGCAACTTGGGGCTGACTTCCTCTCTGTAGCTTCTATTTATCTCCTCTGCATTCTCCCCCTATGAGCTGAAGGTCATTCAGCTGTAGCCCCAGCTCCTTAACATGGTCTCTCTAACAAGCTGGAGCTCAATGCGCTTCAGGGAGACTGGAGGTCTCTCAGAGTTCACACAAAGAACATAGCACTAAATCTGGACCCTTTCTCAGTGCACTAGCAAAGTAATAATAGACAAAGAAATAGAAAAAAAAAACTTACTTAGACCCCCAACCTATGCTTGCTCAAGCCTGTTCTCGCCCAAGCCTGTTTAGCCAAGGCCTCCCACTCTATCACTGGCCAACTCCAACAATAGCTTGCGTCTCCTTTCCTTTCATTGGCTCAAATACAACTCACTCCAGATGGTCCTTGTTCTTTATAAATCTTGTTCTTTGTACGTGGCTCCAGCCCTGCAGCTATATTACTCTTTCACGCACTACTTCAAATAATCATGTTTATTTTCTTGTATCTTGTAACTCTCTGCCACTAAGTCACTGCCAAAGTTTGGGTGGTTATCTTATCTTTTTAATACAGAGCTGAAGGGGAAATTATGTATCTTGCTCACTTTCCTCTTTATTCCTGAGCTCATGTCCTCCATCTTTGACCTTCCCTTCAAAGATGTTGACACAATTGACTTAGAAAGAGGGGAATGTTCGAAGGTGGGCTGTAGCAATACAAAATAACTGAATATAACATAATCATAGAACCTACAGCACATGAACAAGCCCTTTGGCCCATCTAGTCCATGACAAACCATTTAAATTGCCTACTCCCATCAACCTGCATTCAAATCATCATAGTCCTCCATACCCCTTCCACCTACCCAAACTTCTCTTAAACATTGAAATTGAATTCGCGTCGCTACTTGTTCCACACTCTCACCACTCTGAGTGAAGAAGTATCCCCTCATGTTCCCCTTAAACATTTCTCCATTCACCCTTAACCCATGACTTCTAGTTGTAGCCTCACCGAACCTCAGTGGCAAAAGCCTATTTGCATTTACCCAATCTATACCCCTCATAAGTTTTTATGTCTCAATCAAATCTCCCCTCAATCATCTACGTTCTTGGTAATAAATCCCAACATATAAAATAAAGCCAAGGGGCACAGGGACACTGGAAGTAAAGAATGCCAGTTAACCAATGAAACTCTTTCTGCCACTGAACTAAAGCCATGCCTGTATCTTAGACCTATTTAGCATAAACTAAATTGGATTGGCAGTGCAAGACATAAACAATAATGTAAGTGACAATTAAAAAATATAAATAAGTCATGGGAAAGAGTATTAACAAGGTTGTGTTCATGAGTGTGTGGGCTATTCTGAAATCTGATGGCAGAGGGATAGAGGGATAAAAAGGAATCTTGACCTCACAATCTTCCTCATAATGATCTTTGACCTTATTGTCTATTTCTCCGTAGATGTTACATTTTATTCTTCCCTCTGGTATTTGCTCACCTTGTATGTCCTCACTGTACTCTGCAATGATTTGATCTGTATGAATCGAATGCTAGACAAGGTTTTCACTATACAGGTATCTTGGTACATGTGACCGTGGTAAACCAATACCAATAACAAGACCAGTATTCATATATACAAGGGCAGTTTAGACACTAGGAGTCCCACAGTAAGTAACTCACCTCCTGATTCCCCAAAGCCTATCCACTATCTTCAAGGCTGATGTCAGTCGTGTGATGGGACACTCTTCACTTGCTTGAATGAGTACAGTGTCAATGGCACTCAAAATAGCTCAACAGGAGATAGCAGCCCACTTGATAGGCGCCCCTTCTGCAACTATTCAGTCACTCCACCAGTGACTCTCAGCAGCAGCAGTCTGTACCATCTATAGGATGTACTGCAGCAGTTCACCAACACCAAAACCCACAACCTCTACCATCTGGAAGGACAAAGGCAGCAAAGGCATGGAGATCACCACCAGCTGTAAGCTGCCTCCCAGAGCAATCCACGCTGACTTAATATTGGTATTGGTATTGGTTTATCATTGTCAAACAATAGAGTGATAAACTTGCCTTGCATACTGTTCATACGGATCAAATTATTGCACTGTACATTGAGCTAGAATAAAGTAAAACAATAACAATGTGGAACAAAGTGTAAGAAGTGCAATGCAGATAAAAAATAAAATGCAAGATCATGGAGAGGTTGATTGCGAAGCCATGAGATCATATTACTGCAGAAGAGGTCAATTGAAGAGTTTGATAACAGTGGGTTGGAAGCTTTCCTTGATCTTGATGGTACATATTCAGGTTTTTGTATCTTCTGCCAAATGGAACTGGGTAGTAGGGTGGAGATATGTCTCTAGCAAAGGAGGTGCAAGGTGCTTATTCCCTCTGCTAGTCAACAGGTCACCCTTGGGCAAGGTTTAGCGCCTGCTCAGCACCTCGATCAGGGTCATATGAAACCATGGGCCAGGTGGTGGATGGTCATACAAGCAGCTGGTTCAGATTACAAGTCCTGGTTATGCGACTACTGGTGCCAGGCAGACAATCTCTGAAGAGTATTGATAATGGCTAGGGTCATCCGTCCTGTTAGGACACTGCCCAGAGAAGGCAATGGCAAACCACTTCTGTAGAAAAATTTACAAAAGCATTCATAGTCATGTGGAAGACCATGATTACCCACATTATACTTAATGATGATGCTACCCAATAGGAGGGGAGAAGGCAGAATGTTCTGGGCGGCTGGGGTCTTTCACTTGCTGGCTGGTTTACTGAGATGGCAAGAAGTATAGACAGTCCATCAAGTGGAGGCTGGTTCCTGTGATGTAGTTCTTTGGAATTATATTGCTGTTCCTTCAATATCACGGTCAAGATCCTGTAACTTCCTCCTTAACAACATGGTGTGTATAGCACACCCCAAGGACTGCAGTGATTTAAGAAGGCATTGCACCATCACCTTCTCAAGAACAACTATGGATGGGCAAAAAATGTTACTCAGCCACCAAATCCCACATCCCTTGAATGAACATATTAAAATATATCTGAATGAATGCAGTAAGGAATGGTGAAATGGGTTTGTAGAACTGATTCAGAGAACAGGAGGTGGTTTTGTAGCAGAGAGGTAGAATGGGACGCTGCGGGGTTGGTATCAGACAGGAGTAGCTGGAACTGGTTCAGTCTAACTTAAGCTACGAATTGCTGGCTAAAATGAACTATTGTAGTTCCCTGAATGTCTCGCCACAGTATACAGGGTGGTATAGAAGGCTTTTGGCCCTGACCTTCATCAATCAGGGTACTCGGTACAGAAACTATGATGTTATGTTACAGTTTTACAAGACATTGGTGAGGCTGTATTTGGAGTAATGAGTTCATTTTTTGGTCACCCTGCTTCAGGAAGGATGGGAAAGATGTCAATAAGCTGGAATAAGTGCAGTGGGGTTTTATGACGATTTTGAGCCGCACACACACAGAATGCTGGAGGAACTCAGCAGGTCAGGTAGCATGGATGGAGGAGAATAAACAGTCGAAGTTTTCCACTGAGATCCTTCATCAGGACTGGAACAGGTAGGGCCAAAACCAGAATCTCCATTGCATCCACATAGGCTAGGTGATGAGGTATAATACCATTGAGACCTCCAGCCCAGAGGTACAGTGGGTAGAGCCACTGCCTCATGGCTCCACAGACCTGAGTAAAGGGCTGAAGGAGAAGGAATCTGATCGGAGAGAGCAGTGAACCATGGGATACAGGGATGGAGGAGAAGAACCAGAGGAGGTGATGGGCAGGTGAGGCCAAGGGAAGGAGGAAATGATGTTGCTGGGACTTGAGGGACTAAATCAGAGAGAGGTTGAACAAGCTGGAATTTTGTATGTGGGAGCTTAGGAGAACAGCCAAGTGCAGACTGGTAAATGGAACTAATTGCCCATGCAATAGTCCTTTTTTGATATTGCAGGGGAATGTAAAGATTTACCAAGATGCTGGCTGGATTATTAGGAATGTGCTATAAAGAGAGGCTGGACAAACTTGGGCTGTTTTCTCTGGAGCAGTGGAATCTGAGGGGAGACCTGAAATAAATGTATAAAATGCCGAGAAGTAGAGTCTGGGTAGGCTGAGGTTCTACAGGGATCATGGGCTGGTACAGTGGCGTGCAAAAGTTTGGACACCCCCCGTCAAAATTTCTGTTACTGTGAATAGTTAAGTGAGTAGAAGATGAACTGATCTCCAAAAGTCATAAAGTTAAAGATGAATCATTCTTTTCAACATTTTAAGCAAGATTAGTGTATTATTTTTGTTTTGTACAATTTTAAAGTGAAAAAAAGGAAAGGAGCACCATGCAAAAGTTTGGGTACCCCAAGAGATTTGAGCTCAGATAACTTTTACCAAGGTCTCAGACATTAATTAGCTTGTTAGGGCTATGGCTTGTTCACAGTCATCATTAGGAAAGACCAGGTGATGCAAATTTCAAACCTTTATAAATACCCTGACTCCTCAAACCTTGTCCCAACAATTAGCAGACACAGGCTCCTCTAAGCAGCTGCCTAGCACCCTGAAAATTAAAATAAATGATGACCATAAAGCAGGAGAAGGCTATAAGAAGGTAGTAAAATGTTTTCAGGTAGCCGTTTCCTCAGTTCATAATGTAATTAAGAAATGGCAGTTAACACAAATGGTGGAGGTCAAGTTGAGGTCTGGAAGACCAAGAAAACTTTCTGAGAGAACTGCTTGTAGGATTGCTAGAAAGGCCAATCAAAACCCCTGTTTGACTGCAAAAGACCTTCCAGAAGATTTTGCAGACTCTGCAGTGGAGACTGCAGTGGAAACAAGACTGATGCATTTTGGAAACAAGTCCTGTGGACTGATGAAATTAAAATAGAACTTTTTGGCCACAATGAGCAAAGGTATGTTTGGAGAAAAAAGGTGCAGAATTTCATGAAAAGAACACCTCTCCAACTGTTAAACATGGGGGTGGATCGATCATGCTTTGGGCTTGTGTTGCAACCAGTGGCATGGGGAACGTTTCACTGGTAGAGGGAAGAATGAATTCAATTAAATACCAACAAATTCTGGAAGCAAACATCACACCGTCTGTAAAAAGCTGAAGATGAAAAGAAGATGGCTTCTACAACAGGATAATGATCCTAAGCACACCTCAAAATTCACAATGGACTACCTCAAGAGGCGCAAGCTGAAGGTTTTGCCATGGCCCGCACAGTCCCCGAACCTAAACATCATCGAAAATCTGTGGATAGACCTCAAAAGAGCAGTGCATGCAAGACGGCCCAAGAATCCCACAGAACTAGAAGCCTTTTGCAAGGAAGAATGGGCGAAAATCCCCCAAACAAGAATTGAAAGACACTTAGCTGGCTACAGAAAGTGTTTACAAGCTGGGATACTTGCCAAAGAGAGTGTTACTAAGTACTGACCATGCAGGGTGCCTGAACTTTTGCTTTGGGCCATTTCCCTTTTTTGTTTTTTTGAAACTGTAAAAGATGGAAATAAAAATAAAGTAATCTTGCTTAAAATATTAAAGAAATGTGTCAAGTTTAACTTTATGCCTTTTGGAAATCAGGTCATCTTTTACTCGCTTAGCTATTCACAGTAACAGAAATTTTGACCAGAGGTACCCAACTTTTGCATGCCACTGTAAATGAAATCAGTGGTGATAGGCAATTAATGATCAGCATAAACAAAGTGGACTGAAAGGCCTCTTCTCTGTTGTATGACTTACATAGAACAGTACAACACAGGAAGACGCCCTACAGCCCACAATGTTATACTGAACCAGCTAAATTAATATTTCAACAACCAACTAAACTAATCCTTCCCCTTTGCCTTCACAACGTCCATAACTCTCCATTTTTTTCAAATACACCTTTCTATCCAAGCATCACTTAAAAGAAGCCTGAAGGCACACACTCAGTGATTCAGCAACATTTTTTACCCCTCTACCATCTGATTTCTAAATGGGCACTGAACAAAAAGCTGGAGGAACTCAGCAGACCAGGTAGCAACTATGGAAAAGAGTACGATATTGCTGTTCCTGATTAACTCTCCCCAGTTCCTTCCTAATGCTTTTGTAATTTGCTCTGTCCCAGTTTAATTCTCTCCCAGAAGTCCATGTTTATCTTTATCTATAGCTATCTTAAAACTTAAGGAGTTTTAAGGACGCTTTCTCTAACTGCTCACCCACTGAAAGGTCAATCATCTGGTTAGGCTCATTACCTAAAACTAGTTCCAAAACAGCCTATTCTCTTGTTAGATTACCCACATATTGATTTACGAAACTCTCTCCTGGATGCATCTAACAAATTCTGCCCCTTCTAAAGCTCTTGCACTCAGAAGGTCCCAGTTTACATCAGGGAAGTTGAAGTCTCCCATGACAACAACCCTATTGTTTTTATACCTTTCCTTAATCAGCCTGCATACCTGTTCCTCAATGTCCTGGAGGTTCTTGGCGGGTCTGTAGTACAACCTCATCAGAGTGATTGCACCTCCCCTGTTTTTGAGTTCTACCCATATAGGCTGAGTGGACAAGCCCTCCATTATGTGCCTTCTCAGTGAAGCTATGATATTGTCCCTGGGTAGTAGTGCAATTCCCCCTTCTCTATCTTTTCTAAAATATTGAAACCCTAGAACATTGAACATCCATTCCTGTCTCTATCTCAACCAATTCTCTGTAATGGCCACAACATCATGGTTCCATTGCTGATCCATGCTCTAGGTTCATCACCTTTACCCATGATACTCTGAACATTAAAATACACACACTTCAAACTATTTGTCCCATCATAGCTATTATTTGCTCTTCCCAGTTTTTACTGGCTCTGACCTTCCTCTCCAGCCTTCTACTTTGTTACCTGGAGCTTTGGTTCCCATCCCCTGGCCAAACCGGTTTAAACCCCCCTGAGTATCACTAACAAAACTTCAGACCAGAACATTGGTCCCCCACCACTTTAGGTGCAACCAATCCTTGTTGTACAGGTCACCATTGCCCCAGAAGAGATTTCAATGATGCAAGTTCCTGAAACCCTGCCCTCTGCACCAGTTCCTCAGCACTCATTCATCTGTCCTCTCATCCTATTGCTGTCCTGACTAGCACATGGCAACAGGAGTAATCCAGAGATTACTACTTTGAAGGTCCTGCTCTTCAGCCACGTTCATAACTCCCTATTCTCTCTGCACAGCACCTCTTCTGCCTTTTTACCTACATCATTCATGCCAATGTGCACCACAACCTCTGGCTGCTCACTCTTCCTCGAGAATATTCTGCGGCTGCTCTGCGACATCCTGGACCCCAGCACCTGGGAGGCAACGGACTATCCTGGCATCTCTTTCTTGGTCAAATATCCTCGGTCCATCCCCCTAATATTGAGTCTCCTATCACTATTGGCCTGCCATACTTAATCCTTCCCTGTTGAACCTCAGATCTAGCCACAGAGCCACTGGCCTGGCTGTTGCTTCTGTGCCCTGATAGGTCATCCATCCCTGCAGTGTCCAAAGGAGTATACTTGTTGCTGAGGAGAATGGCCACATGGAAACCTTGAAGTTGCTGCTTACTCCCTGTACTTCTCCTGGTGGTTAGCTATCTGCTATCTGAAGCCCACACTCTGGCTGTGACCACCTCAGGAAAGGTTTCATCTATGATGCTTTTGACTTCCCAGATGGTCCTGCGTACAACCAGCTCCAGCTCCAGTTCCAGATCCTTAATCCTGCACTTCCTGCAGATGTAGCTATCAGCGAGGCTGTCAGGTATTCTGAAATCCCACATCTCACAAGAGGAGCATTCCACCGCCTGAACTACCACCCTGCCTACAGTGAACTGAGGACTAAAGAATTACAGACAATGTAGAAAACTTACCTATACTTACCTGAGCCTTCTCTCTGAAACCTTTAAGTTACGCACGCTCATAGGTCACTTACTTGGCCATTTCTCGTCAAGCTTGTTGGCTCCAACTTCTCAAGTTCCAGAATAAAAGCAAATGATAATAAACGATTCAACACCCTCAGCCTCTGCCTGTTCTTGCCAAAGCCTGACCACTCTAACACTGGCCCACTCCAACAATGGCTCCTCTGCTTGCACCTCTCTTCTTTTTATTGGCTCAAAAAAAACTCACTCCTGATGAGACTCTATTCTTTTCAAGTGGCTTCCACTCTGCAACCAATCTGCTATCAATCTTTCACTTACTAATTCAGTGAATGACCTTGCTAGTTCAAAGAATGATTAGTTGGATTGGGGTTTAGAATTGCTTTTTTTCATGAAGTTTACCTTTCCTAATATGACAATTTGACACTTCCATTTTTTAATATTGCCGCTTTGTAGGTGAATGATTTGAAGTACCCTTGCTCCAGCCATACAGTAATAAGTTCATTGAGTCGTAGAGCCTTTCGGTCCAACTGGTCCATGCCGAGAAAGATTCCCATCTCAGCTCGTTCCAGTTGTTCAGATTTGGCCCCTGTTCCTTGAAACCATTCATATCCATGTACCTGTCCAAGTAGGTTTAAAATGTTGTTAATGTACCTGCCAGAACCACTTCCTCTGGCAGCTCACTCAATGCATTGACCACTGTCTGGGTGGAAGTGTTGCTCCTCGGTAATTTGTTAATTCCCTTCTCACTCACCTTAAATCTATATTTTTATTTCTTGATTCCCCATTCCCAAAAAAAACACTGCACAAATTCATCCTATCTCTGCCTCTCAAAATTTTATACACATCTATAAGATCATCTCTCATTTTCCTACACTCCAACATCTCACCTGCTCAGCCTCTTCCCATAACTGTCCCTCAAGACCAGGCAGCACCCTCGTAAATTTCCTCTTTCTAACCTAATGACATCTTTCCTACAGCAGGGTGACCAAACTGAGCACTGTATTCTAAATTTAGCCTCACCAATGTCTTATATAACTGCAACATAACATCCCAATTTCTACATTTAATGCCTTGACTAATTAAGGCCAGCATGCCAAAAGCCTTCTTCACCGCGTCTACCTTTAAGACCACTTTCAGGGGACCCTCTATTCTACATTCCCTAGGGCCCAACCATTCTCTTCGAAAGTACTATCCTCATTCGTCTTCATGAAGTGCAACACTTAGAATTAGCATAATGCAGGGATACAGCACCAAAGCAGACCTTTGGCCCATTGAGTCCATGCTAGCCATCAAGTATTTTTACACTAATCTTATCCTACACAACAACCCTTTCTCTCCACACATTCTCATCTACTCAATTGTAGATGCAACTCTTCATCTTTGCATGTTTTCTGCAAGCAACTTGCATTGGTCAGTTCACGACCAGTTTGCATGTCTTCAGAATGTGGCCAAAATCCACGTTTTAACAGGAAGAGCATGCAAGCCACACAGACGGCATTAGAAATCAACATTGAATTCAAATTGATGGAGCTCTGAGGTAGTAGATCTACTGTTAATGTGTATATCTGCTAAAATGTAGAAAACTAATAGATATTGATCTTTCAAAATAAAAGTTAAACTGACTGCAACTCAATATTTGCGAAGTGTAATTTTATTTTTCCCTACCAAATTAAACTCAACTCATCAGGTCCGTAATCCAAGTTTCCAGATCACTAGAGGGCATAACTTTAAGTTGTTTGGAGGGAAGTGTAGGGGGAGTGTCAGAAGTAGTTTTTTTAAACACAGAGCGTGGTAGGGTCATAGAATACGCTGCCACAGGAGGTGGTAAGGACATTTACATTATTGACATTTAAGAGAATCTTAGACAGGCATGTGGATGAAAGAAAAATGGAGGGCTATGTCAGAGGGAAGCGTTAGATCGATCTTAGAGTAGGTTAAAGTGTCTGCACATCGCTGAAGTTGGGTGGGACTACAACTAGAGGTCTTGGGTTAAGGGTGAAAGGTGAAAAGTTTAAGGGGAACATGAGGTGAAACTTCTTCAGTCAGAGGATGGTGACAGTGTGGAACAAGCTGCCAGCACAAGTGGTGCATGCGAGCTTGATTTCAATGCTTAAAGAGAAGTTAGGATAGGTACATGGTTAGTAGGTGTGTGGAGCGCCATGGTCGATGGGAGTAGGCAGTTAAACTAGCTTGACATGGACTAGATGGGCTGAAGGGTATCTTTCTGTGCTTTACTTTTCCATGTCTCTATGACTCTAATATATACCAAAGGGCCTGTACTGTGCTATGTTATAAGTTATATGCTGATAGAATAGGCATTGCCCTATCAAATTTACAGCAACATACCTTGCAACCTGATTCAGAACAGTAACTGTCTCTTGTTGGTAACCATGTGACAATGATACACGTCCTAATATCAATCAGACGTAATATAATCCAAATTCCTGCTGGCTCTCGAGGTATAGAAACGCCATCTATGATTGCCACCTAGCTTTACATTGGTAGAAGTGCACAGGGTAGACTGTGGGACAGAGCTGAGAACACTCTTCTTCCCTCCTCCATGGACTTATCAATTCTGCTGCTGCCACAATGTCTTTGAACTGATATCTCTGGATCAATAGTACAGACTGGACTCAAACCAGAAATAAAAAGCAAAAGGATAAAGTCAGAAAACATCCTTGTACTATGAAATACATGCCAAGGAATCCAGAGCATCACATGCCATTAATATTGTACTGTTAACTCGGTGCAGTACCTCAAGGTATTTCTCAGGAGAGTTCACAAGCAAATTTTGACAGAAATCCGAAAAGCGATTTTGGGACAGATGGTAAAAAGCTCTGTTAAACTGTAGTATTTCAAACTTATTGGAGAGAAAGAGCTGAAAAGAAAGATTGAGAGGATGTGAAATAAAGAGAAGGATGGACAGAGTGAGAGACAGAGTTGGAGAGAAAGTGAGGGAGTGTGAGACAGAGACGCAGTGACAGAAAGAGAGAGGGGAAAGAGAGAGTGAAAGATAGTGAGAGAGACACAGAGTATTAGAGAGTCAAAGAGCTATACAGGATTAAAACAGGCCCTTTGGAGAACTCTTCCACACCAGCCAATATTTCCACATGAATTAGCCCCATTTGTTTGTGTTTAGTCCATTTCTTTTTGAACCAAAGGTTCCCAAATTGGGGTTCCCAGACCCCTCAGTTAATGGTATTAGTCCATTGCATAGAAAAAAGTTCAGAACCCCTTGCTGTAAAACTTTCTTGTCTATGAAGCTGTTCAAATGTCATTCAAGAGTTGTAATTGCATCTACTTCTACAGCTTCCTCTGGCTGTTCATTCCAGATACCATAAGACCATAAGATAAAGGAGCAGAATTAGGCTATCGGCCCATCGCACCTGCTCCACCATTTCATCGTGGCTGATCCAATTTCCCCTCAGCCCCAATCTCCTGGCTTATCCTCACATGCCTTCATGCCATGGCCAATCAAGAATCTATCAACCTCTGTCTTAAACATCCTAAAAAAAAATGGACTCTACAGCTGCTTGTGGCAACGAATTCCACAGATTCCCCACTCTCTGGCTAAAGAAACTCCTCCTCATTTTTATTTAAAAAATATTCTTAGTCTTCGTTCTCTGGTCAGACTCTACTACCATAGGAAACATTGTCTCTACATCCACTCTATGAAGGCTTTTCAGCACTCAAGTAATTTCAATGAGGTCACCCCTCATTCTTCTGATTTCTAGTGAATACAGGCCCAGAGCCATCGAATGCTTTTCGTATGACAAACTATTTAACCCTGGAATCATTTTTGTGAACCTCCTTTGAGGCTCTCTCCAGTTTCAACATATCCTTTCTAAGGTGAGGGTCCTGACACCGCTCACACTACTCCAAGTAAGACCTTACCAGTGCTTCATAAAGTCACTACATTACATCCTTACTTTTATATTCTGGTCCTCTTGAAAGGAATGCTAACATCACATTTGCCTTCCTCACCTCAGACTCAAATTAACCTTTAGGGAATCCTGCACAAGTCTCCTAAGTCCCTTTGCGCTGCAGTGTTTTTTGTATTTTCTCTCCATTTAGAGAATAATCAACTCTTTCATTCAATCAGCCACTGCTTCATCAATGCTAGAATCTGTCCTGTAATACTGTGGGCTAATAGCTTGTTGAGCAGCCTCATTGTCGCACCTCATCAAAGGCCTTCTGAAAATCCAAGTACTCAACATCAACCAATTCTCCTCTGTCTATCCTGCTTGTTATTTCTTCAAAAAATTCCAACAGATTTGTCAGGCAAGATTTTCCCTTGGGGAATTCATGTTGACTATGGCCGATTTTATCACGTGCCTCCAAGTATCCTAAGACCTCATCCTTAATAATTGATTTCAACATCTTCCCAACCACTGAGGTCAGATTAACTGGCCTTAGTTTCCTTTCTTCTTCCTCTCTCCCTTCATGAAGAATGGAGTGGTATTTGTGATTTTCCAGTTGACCTGAACCCCTCCAGAATCTAGTGATTCTCGAAGATCATTACTAATGCCTCAAAAGTATCTTCGTCCACTTCTTTCAGAAACCTGGGGTGTACACCATCTGGTCCAGACCTTTCAGTTTTTCAAGAACCTTCACTCTAGTAATGGTAACTTCATACTCTTTATGATCCCTGAAGCTTGGAACTTCCACCATACTGCAAGTATCTTCCACAGAGGAGACTGGTGCAAAATACCTATTCAGTTCCTCCGTCATTTCATTGTTGCCCATTATAACCTTTTCAGCATCATTTTCCAGTGGTTTTCTAGTGGTTCTCACCTCTCATTTACACATTCTGTATCCGAAGAAACTTTTGATATCTTCTTTAGTGTTATTGGCTAGCTTACTTTCATATTCCAACCACACCCATTACACCCTATGTGAAAAAGTTGCCCCTCAGAGGGAGGCAGGGAGAGGGAGAGGAGAAAATAAATTATGCGAGTTAAGCTGCAGGTAATAGAGCCTTGGATGGCATTGTCTCCTTTCATTTCTGTGATGTGGATATTGTGGAGAAAGCCAACATTTATTGTACATCCCAATTTGCTCCTCAAGAAGGTGGCGGTGAGCCTCTCTTTAGGATGACCACAGATCTTCCGGTGAAGCTATTCCCAAAGTGTTTTAGGGTAGGGCTGTCTGGGATTTAGGTATAGCCACAATGAAGGACCAGAGTTTATTTCTAAATCAGGATGTAATAGAGGTTGGTGGGGAGCGTACAGAAAGTGATGCTCATGGGCACTTTGTCCTTCTCAGTGGCAGAAATCTTGGGACTGAAAGATGCTCTCACGACAGCCCAGCTGAGTTTCAGAATGAAGTAGTCATTTGGATTATCTTTTGACTTAACGGGGGAAACCAGGGAATGGTGGTAAACAGTGGACTCTCTCTGCATGGAGGCCTGTAACTAGTGGCGAGCCATGGGTCCATTGTTGTTTATCACCTATCCTGATGATTAAGATGATAATGTGGCAAACTGTATAAACAAATTTTCAGATGATACTAAGAATAGAGGTACAATGGACAGTAAGGATGGATTTCAAAGCTTGCAGGGTGTTGCAATAAGAGAGGAAAGCCAAGATAGGGCATACACTGTAAATATTAGGGCACTATCAGAGAATTGAGTATAGCAATTGGGAAGTTGTATAAGATATTCACGAGGCCTAATTTAGAGTATTGTGTGCAGTTATGGTCAGCTACTTATGGGAATGATATCAATATGACTGAAAGAATGCAAAGAAAGTTTTCAAGGATGTTGCTGAGACTTGAGGACCTAAATTATACAGAACAGTTTAATATGTTAGGACTTTACTCACTTAAGCGGAAAAACTCTTCACTCAGAGATAGTGCAAGTGTGGATCAGACTGTGGACAGAAGTCATCATCAGCGATCATCGTAGTCGGGTATGATTCTTCTTCTGGTGCTTGATCTGGTCACTTGTGGGTCTGAAGAGGCCAATCCGTGATCCACGAGTCCTGTTGCAATGTCAGCAGGTGGATGTAGCTCCCCGTCTCTCCTTACGTTGAAGTTGCTCAGTATCAGCGGCCCGGTGGAGGTATTCTTCGAGCTGTGCAGCCCCTCATAGACAGGGGCTTCTCTACCTTTCCCTATCCTGTGCTAATTTGTCCCATCCATTCAGGTTGATGTGGCACTTCCTTAGGTGGGTCTTGATATTGTCCTTGAACCGCTTTTTCTGCCCTCCAGGAGAGCGCTTTGCATCCTTCAGTTGGCTGAACAGGAGTTGTTTAGGGAGGCAGGAATCAGGCATACAGATGATGTGACCGACCTATTGCAATTGGTGTTGAGTCACGTTTGTGGCTTTGGAGTTCATATTAGCTTCCTCCATGATGCTGGAATTAATATGCCTGTTCTTCCAGCTGACTCTCGGCAGCATCTTTGATAGTAAGTTTCTAGGGATTTTATGTGTCAGCTGTATGTTGTCCATGACTCCACTCCATATAGCAAGGAGGGGAGGACTATAGTTTTATAGACCAGAAGCTTAGTGTTGGTCTTAATATCCTGATCTTCAAAAGCCCTCTTTCTCAGCCTGGCAAAGCTCCACTCACTCAGCCTATACTGTGATTTATTTCAAGATCAATGTTGGCTCTTGAAGAAAGAAGGCTGCCAAGATATGTTTTGCAGAGGGATATTGTCAGCTTGGATGGTTGGAGGCTTAGTAGCTTGATGTGGAACAGGTTGGTGCAGGACTAGAGTTTTCTTGATGTTTAGATCAAATCTCAGGATCACATATGCTCTGGCAAAAGCATCCGTTATGCATTCAGATCCTCCTAGAGTGAGCTGCAGTGGACTTCTCGCCTGCATATTGGAAGTAGTTGACACCTTGCTCTTTGCCTTGATCCTGTTAAGATTAACGAGTCCCCCATCTGTCCTATAGAGAATCTGGACTCCTTGTGGGAGGTCTTGACCTCTGAGGTGAAGAATGGTTGTAATGAAAATGGAAAACAGAGTTGGATCAATGACACACCCCTGTCTGACCTCAATCTCAACCTTAAAAGGTGCTGTTTCAGAGCTGCTGTTGTTAATGATTGTCACACTCATATCATTGTGCAAGAACTGCAGGATCTTAAGGCATTTTCTCTGGGCACCTGATTTTGGACAGCACCTGCCAAAGAGCAGGATGATTGTACAGAGTCAAATGCTTTTGTAAGGTCTATGAAGGGTGTATAAACTGGGAGATTTTGTTCCTGGGCTTTTGCCTACAATTGACATACTGTAAAAACCATGTGAGATGTTCCTCTGGCTGGACAGAAAACACATCAAGACTTAGGCAGGACATCTTCTGTCAGAAGTGAAAGTCGGTCACCTGAAATTCAGGTGAGTACCTTTCCTGTTGTAGAGAGGAGGGAGATGTCTCTGTAGTTTCTGCATTTAACTTTGTCAGCCTTTTTGAAGAGTGTGACGATCAGGGCAGCCCCGAAGTCAGCAGGAGTCCTTTCCTAGTCCCAGATCTTGACAAGCAGATCATGAATATGATATAAAAGTTCTGTCCCACCTTCCTTGAGGATTTCTGCTGCCATTCCATTAGGCCCAGTGGCCTTCTTGTTCCTCAAATTTTTGTAAGCCGTTTGCACCTCTTTGATACTAGGAGGCTTACTCATGCCCTCCTTCATGGGTCATTGTGGGAGCTGGTTGATGACTTCAATGTCAACAGTGGTGTTACAATTAAGTAGCTCCTGAAAGTGTTCCTTCCATCGAGAATTGATGGCATCATTGACCTGTAGCAGCCTTTGTCCTTCTTTGGAGTGAAAGGTTTTAGGCCACGATGGTTTGGGCCATAAAGAACCTATGATATCGCCACAGTCAGCAAGCTGCTATATTTCTAGGGCCCTCTCAGTTCACCACTTATTCTTTACTTCCCTTACTCTACACTGGACTATGGTCTTAGCTTTGGAGTGGGCTTCTCTTTTGCTTTGCTGTTGCTGTCCTTCTACCAGGCAGAGAAAGCTTTCCTTTTGTTGTTGATTAGCTCTTCTATTTCATTGTCATTTTCCTCAAACCAATCTTTGTTTTTCTTGGATTTGTATTTAGTGATGCTTTTACTAGTATCAAGGATGGTGGTCTTCAGTTTGGCTCATTGTGCTTCAATGTCCTCTGGATGCTGCTTTGGGAGTCTTTCAGAAAGGGCAGCCTGGAGATGTGGTACCTTTGCTGATTCTTCTAGGCTCTTGATATTGAACCTGGGACGGCTCAGCTTCTTTCGCGCTCTATTCGTCTGCATGATTTTGATGGTCATTTGTGAGCAAATAAGTTGACAGTCTGTCCAGCCATCATTGGCACTGATCGTGGCTCTTATTTTCTTTACGACTCTGCGATCCCAACTCTGAACAATGACATAATCTATAAGATGCCAAGTCTTTAAAAGGGGATGAAGTTTTCACCTTATTTCTCTGGCAGAACAGATGTTAGTGATAGTCATGTCATGTTCAGCACATTTGGAGAGTAAGAGCACACCACTGGAGTTGACCTTCCTTCCCAATTGTGCCTTTCCAGGAGTCACCATCCCTGCCAACTCTGGCATTGAAGTCTCCAAGAAAAATGACCTTATCTTTCTTGTAAATATCTGATAATATATAGCCTAGGTCCGCGTAGAAGGTCTCCTTAACATCACCTGGGAGTCTAGGTTTGGAGCGTAGGCAGTCACAGCTGAGCCATTTGGTTGTTAGCGAGCTTACGGTGCACAGTCATGAGGTGTTCATTGATGCCAACTGGCAATTTGGAGAGGTGACTAATGATGCTGTTCATTATGGTGAATCCAACTCCATGGATTCTGATGATCTTCCCTTCCGGAAAATAATTGTATCCACCCTTATCCTCCTTCAATTGTTCTTCCCCAGCCAACTGCGTTTCAGAGAGAGCAGCGAGGTCAATTTGGAATCTTCTCAGCTCTCTTGAGATGATGGCAGCACACCTTTCGGGATGATCTCTGGTTTCACTGTCCATAAGTGTCCGCACGTTCCAGGCTCCAAAATTCCTCTGCTTTTGTTTCAGACCACAGTTTGCCGATCCCACTGGATGCAGTAATCCATCATGAGTGAGGAGGCGAGCTATTTTTAGGGCACCCTTTCTAGCCCCTTCCCCATGTGGGGTGAGCAGAGCAGGTCCTGAATGGGGCTGCTCAGTAATGGCTGCAGGAGCCAAAAAGCTCTGTCTGCCTCAATCAATGAGCAAGGCGGCTGTATCTAATACTCTCCACCTGTGTGCCGGGTTGTGGCTGGGAGCTCCCAGACTTCACTGTCCTCCTCCTGATCGCCACAGGCCTTTGTCCAAGTAGGTCAATCGGATTACCAAATCAGGAGAAATGCCCTTGCATCAGGTCTTTTAATGTGGGGAGGCTGATGCACAAGCAGCCACCACGTGGTCCTTGACAGAGAAAGGGCCAGAATCCAGTGGTATGGAGACCAAGACAACTGGGGACCTATTCCACTGCATCCTTCCTCCAACTTTGCAGCTGTTGTGGTGGTCCTCATTGTTCTGAGATTCCGGAGACTCTAATTTACCACCACCTGCTCTGCTGTTGAGGTCTTGGTTGGGCCGCACTTCATCTGGATCCACCCCGTTGATCTTACCGCCAAGCTGACCCTACGAGGAGCTAAGCTCCAGACAGCATTGCTCTCAGATTCTCAGGATCACACAATCCTCTCCACCACGACAAGGTGGCAGTACCCCGGAGAGGTCAACATGCAAGTAACAGAAGTAGATGCAATTTTGGTCACAACATTAAGAGAAGTTTGGATATATGGTTGCGAGGGGTATGGAGAGGCATGGGCTAGGTACAGACTGATAGGGATAGACAGAAGGCCGAGCTGGCACAGACTGGATGGGCTGAAAGTCCTGTTTGTGTGTAGCAGTGCTCTAAGAGTCTATGACTCTAACTGCAGTGCATTGTGTAGATGGTGCACAGTGCAGCCCCAGTATAGTACTGATATATCAAATGAATACTTAGTGTGGTGGAGAGGGTGCCAGCCAAGGGCGTTTCTAAGTTCTGGATGACGTTGACCTTTTTCCAGTGCTGTTAGGCTTTGACAGTGTACGTTCGAAAGCTCATGTGTGGGCTCTTATTAAAAAAAAATTCTCAAACTGCTGGATTGTCACTTGAAGCCATCTGGTTTACTAATGTACTTTACACAGGGGAACATCTCTCTGTTGGTTGTCAGGGAAACAAATGATGGACAATAAAAGTGGCTTTGCCAGTGGCATCCGAACCTTGAGAAAACATCCTTCAATTATCAAGAGAATCGAAATTTTCTTTAACTTTCTCTCTGCAGTGGAGTGGAATGAATACATTCTTCCACTCTTTCCTGCAGAGAAACGAAAGGATTTAGATAGAGTCATAAAGTTCCATAGCACAGATACAGGCCCTTTGGCCTAACTCATCCATCCTCACCAAACTGCCTTTACTGAGCAATTTATATTTGCCTGTATTTTGCCCATTTGCCTCTAAACCTGGGGCCCATGGACCCCGTGCTTAATGGTGTTGGGCCAAGGCATAAAAAAGGTTGGGAACCACTGCTCTAAATCTTTCCTATCCCTGTGCCTGTATAAACGTTTTTTACACTTATAACTTGTTTTTAACTGACATGTGGCTGTTGTGTTTTACTATTTATTGTTGTGTTTATTATTTAGTGTTGCGTTTGTTATGTTATGATTGCACTGCTCCTGGGAAACACTGTCTCGTTCTGCCCTGCAGAGCTGATGTATGGTTAGAATGACAATAAAGTTTTTGAATCTTTTTTATACCCACCTCTACCCCTTCCTTTGGCAGCTTGTTCCACTTTGGAGTCTACAACTCCTGTTCTCAATATTAGTTATGACTTATTTATCAATATTTTGATGATTTTGATATATTTTGTGATAAGATTGTGTACAGTTCTGGTCACCGAATTATAGGAAAGATATCAATAAATTAGAGAGAGTGCAGAGACGATTTACTAGGATGTTACCTGGGTTTCAGCACTTAAGTTACAGAGAAAGGTTGAACAAGTTAGGTCTCTATTCATTGGAGCGTAGAAGGTTGAGGGGGGATTTGATCGAGGTATTTAAAATGTTGAGAGGGATAGATAGAGTTGACGTGAATAGGCTGTTTCCATTGAGAGTAGGGGAGATTCAAACGAGAGGACATGATTTGAGAGTTAGGGGGCAAAAGTTTAAGGGAAACACGAGGAGGTATTTCTTTACTCAGAGAGTGATAGCTGTGTGGAATGAGCTTCCTGTAGAAGTAGTAGAGACCAGGTCAGTTGTGTCATTTAAGGTAAAATTGGATAGGTATATGGACAGGAAAGGAGTGGAGGGTTATGGGCTGAGTGCGGGTAGGTGGGACTAGGTGAGATTAAGAGTTCAGCACAGACTAGGAGGGCCGGAATGGCCTGTTTCCGTGCTGTGATTGTTATATGGTTATATGGTTAATATTTATTATTATTTTGTTTTTATTTTTATATTTGCACAATTTGTTGATTTTTTTGCACATTGGTTGTCTGCCTTTATGTATATTTTTTCATTGATTCTGTTGTGTTTCTTTGTATTTACTGTGAATTCCTGCAGGAAAATTAATCTTAGGGTATATATGGTGACATATATGTACTTTGATAATTAATTTACTTTGATCTCTGAACTTTGAACCGTCTATGTGAAAAAGGTTGTATCTCAGACTTTTCCCTTCTGACTGTAAACTTGTGCCCTCTAGCTTCAGACTGCCCTATCTTGGGAAAAGGACTGACTGACAACCTTATGAATGGCCCTCATGATTTTATAAAACTCTGTAAAGTCTCCCCACAAACTTCACTCTGGGGAAAACAACCCCAGCATTTCCAGAGCAACACACACAAATTGCTGGAGAAACATCCATGGACCGAACTAAGCAGTCAATATTGTGGGCTGAGTCTCTTCATCAGGACTGGAAAGAAAGGGGGCAGAAGCTAGAATAAGATAGAGGGTGGAGGGGGAAGGGGTACAAACTGCCGGTGATAGATGAGACCAGGAAAGTTAGAAGGTGGGTAGGTGAGGGTTGGGGATGAAGTGAGAAGCTGCAGAGGAAAGAAAAGCCTGAAGAAAAGGACATTTGTTAGGACAAAACAGTGAACCATGGAAGAAAGGGAAGGTGGGGAACGTGAGGGAGATAATGGGCAGGTGAGGAGAAGAAAAGAGGGAAGAAGGGAATGAGAATGAATGGAAAAAGGCAGAAGGAGGATGCGGGGAGAAATGACTAGACATTAGAGAAATTGATTATCATGCCATCAGGTTGGAGGCTACACTGACTGAATATATTGGATGATAAAATGAATATGATAAACCCTTACAGTAAGATGGCAACACAATCAGATGCTGCAGACTCTCCGGGTCTAGGCAAAGGTGTTATTCTTTTTTTTAAAGGTCTTATTTATGATCACAAGACTCTGCTGGGCATTAAGAACTTCAAGTACTGCAGTTCTACCTCATCAGCGAGTTGTTCGTTAATAGAGGAGCTTGAGGAGCTGGACTTGGTGTGGACCTTTGCTACAGAATAGCGTTGGAGTCGGTACGCAAAGGTGGTGTGTAGTCTTACAGTGAGTCATTGGCTTGGGCATTTTTCTTGTGATTACAAGATCCTGTAATATAGAACACTGCAAGTCCGCCCCACTGGTTTATTGGTGTGTAGGGGAACTGTATGGCTTCAGTTGTAGCACAGATCAGGCAGTGTCGCCTGTTGCAGCCATTCAGGAGAGGAGATGCCAGAGGTGCTGTGGTGTGGTGTCCATGATGGATTTGGGCCTTGCCCCTCCCATTAGTTCTGCTCTCTAGTACTCACTCAAAAGAGGATCAGCTGGAGTCCATTTGTCTGTGGACTACTGAGGGGTTGGTCTTGTTGATGACATCCATGTACCATCAATCTTTAGGGCAGGCCAATCAGGGAACTTGGGCTATATTTTTTTTTGTTCAACTGTGTGTTTTCTGCTGTCTTACTGATGCTATATGCACCTTGTGCTGTGCATGATGTTGGAACTGTATTTTTTGCATCTTGGCTTCAGAGGACAGACGTTTCATTTGTCTGTATTCATGGATATTTGTGCGTGGCTGAATGACAACTGAACTTGGCCTTGAACTGGAAGTGCCTTATCAAGTGACATCCAAAATTCCCTGTTTTGGCAACATTGCATGTGAGTATCTTCTCCAACTCTCTAAGCTTAACCGCAATTTTCCTTTTTTTTGTGCTTACCAGAATTGCACACAATATTCTTGATGCAGTCAAGCCAAGATCTGGTACAGCTGCAATATGACATTCCAGCATAGTACTTAATGCCACATCTTCTAAAGGCAAGCATTCCTTCTTCACCACTTATCTACTGTACCACTGTTTTCAGAGAACTCAGTATTTGATGCCTAGGTCTCTCGTTTCTACTATGCACCCAGTTCCTTCACCATGTTGAATCCCCCTAAATGCATCAAAACGCATCATGTTGTCCTTGCCCAAGTTAAAGTACATTTTCTATTGATTGACCCACTTTTCCATTTGTTTTCGATCCTGATGTAACACTAGACAATCTTTTTCACTGCCCACCATGCGGCTAACATTTGGGTCATCCACAATTTTACCAATCATGCTATCTAAACTCGGTGGCCACTTTATTAAGTACAGCTGCACATCTACTCATTAATGCAAATATATAATCGGCCATTATGTGGCAGCAACTCAACGCCTAAAAGCATGCAGACAGGGCCAAGAGGTTCAGTTGTTGTTCAGACCAAACATCAGAATTGGGAAGAAATGTGATCCAAGTAACTTTGACCATGGATCCAGACGGGGTGGTTTGAGTATCTCTGAAACTACTGACCTCCTGGGATTTTCATGCACAAAGTCTCTTAGAGCTTACGGAGAATGGTGCGATAAATGAAAAAAAGTCCAGTGAGCGGTAGTTCTGTGGCACAAATGCCTTGTTAGTAAGGGAGTTCAGAAGAGAATGGCCAGACTGGTTCAAGCTGACAGGAAGGTAAACAGTGGTGTGCAGAAGAGCTTCTCTAAATGCACAACACATCAAACCTTGAAGTGGACGGGCTACATCAGCAGAAGACCACCAACATATATTCAGTGGCCACTTTACTAGGTAGTTCAGTTACCTAATAAAGTGGCCACTGAGTGTAATAGATAAGATTCTTGTTAAAGAATAAGCATTGTACCCAGCATGAGGAAGAACTCCAATGGGAACAGCTCTGTAGAAAGTTGAGAACCGGAAATGTTTCATACTGGGGGTGACACGTCCAACATGGTGGTGTACTGCAACACATGCTGAGATCTTTGCATTTGAGTGTCTAAAGAAATTCTCCGGTCTGGTTCAGAGGCAAGAAGAGTGCCCATTTGAGCTAAGATGGACACAGACACAATGTCCAAAGAACTCTTTCCGACATGTACTTATAATCCAGTGACATGTAATTACAGTTCTAAAGCAAACACGAGGAAATCTGCAGATGCTGGAAATTCAAGCAACACACACAAAATGCTGGTGGAACACAGCAGGCCAGGCAGCATCTATAAGGAGAAGCACTGTTGACATTCCGGGCTGAGACCCTACAGTCAGTCCTGACGAAGGGGCTCAGCCCGAAACGTCGACAGTGCTTCTCCTTATAGATGCTGCCTGGCCTGCTGTGTTCCACCAGCATTTTGTGTGTGTTACAGTTCTAAAGTTCAGTTCAAAGTAAATTTATTGTCAAAGTACATATATGTTACCATTCACTATTCTGAGATTCAGTTTCTTCTGGGCATTCACAGTAGAACAAAGAAATACAATAGAATCAATGAAAACACAAATCAGACTGTCAAACAACCAGAGAAAGTCCACAGATGCCGGAAAATACAATGCAACATACACAAGATGCTGGAGGAACTCAGCATGCCAGGCAGCATCTATGGGAAAGACATCGACTCTCTGCTCTTTTCCATAGACACTGCCTGATCTGCTGATAAACAACCAATGTGCAAAAGAAAACAAACTGTGCTAATACAAAAAACAAATAATAATAAATAATGAAGCAGATAAATAATATTGATAACAGATGTTGTAGATTCCTTGAAATTGAGCTTGTAGGTTATGGAATCAATTCAGTGTTATAGTGAGTGAAGTTATCCACACTGGTTCAGGAGCCTGATGGTTGAAGGGTAATAACTGCTCCTGAGCCTGTCCTTATATTCGGTGTCTACATTCCCCCCAGCACTAATGCTAAGGAGGCACTCTGTGAACTGTATGGGGCTATTAGCAAACTGCAGAATGCACACCCTGATGGACGGTTTATTGTTGCCGGAGATTTTACCCACGCAAATCTCAAGTCAGTGCTCCCCAAATTCCATCAGCATGTAAACTTTGCAACGGGGGGGGGAGAACGTATTGGACCTGGTTTACACAAACATCTCTGATGCTTACCGGGCAGAGCCCCACCCCCACCTCGGTCACTCAGACCACATCTCTGTTATGCTAATCCCAGCATACAGACCACTGGTCAGGCGTTCCAGACCAGTTCAGAAGCAGGTGAAAACCTGGCCAGCAGGAGCCATCTCTGCTCTTCAAGACTGCTTTGAGCACACTGACTGGCACATGTTCAGGGAGGCTGCAACCGATGGCGACTCTACCAACTTAGAGGAGTACACAGCATCAGTGACCAGCTACATCAGCAAGTGCATTGATGATGTTACTCTGTCCAGGACCATCACTACACGTGCTAACCAGAAGCCATGGATGACCGCAGAGGTGCGTGCGCTGCTGAGGACCGTGACTCCGCCTTCAGAGCAGGCGACAAGGTAGCTCTAATAACAGCGAGGGCCAAACTGTCCCGAGCCATCAGAGAAGCAAAGAGTGCACATGCCCAGCTAATCCACAGTTACTTCCAGGACAGCGGCGACACGCGACGCATGTGGAAGGGCATCCAGGACATCACCAATTACAGGACAACATCACCTGACTGTGCGGGTGATGCCTCCCTCCCAGGTGCGCTGAACAACTTCTACGCTCATTTTGAGGTGGAAATGATGTGGCAGCAAGAAAGTCCACCCCTCCTCCAAATGACCAGGTATTGTGTCTCTCCGTGGCCAATGTGAGGAGAACCCTGTGCAGGGTCAACCCACGGAAGGCTGCTGGTCCAGACAATATTCCTGGTAGAGTGCTTAGAGGATGTGCAGACCAGCTAACAGATGTTCTCACTGACATCTTCAACATCTCCCCTAGCAGCACCACCGTTCCAACGTGCTTCAAGGCTGTCACCATCATCCCCATGCTGTAGAAGTCTTCAGTGTCCTGCCTAAATGACTACTGTCTCGTTGCACTCACATCCATCATCATGAAGTGTTTCGAGAGGCTCATCATGAAGCATATCAAGACCCTGCTGCCCCCTTCACTGGACCCCCTGCAGTTTGCGTACCGTCCCAACCGTTCAACACAGGACACCATTGCCATCACCCTCCACCTGGCCCTAAGCCACCTGGACAAAAAAGACACGTATGTTCGAATGCTTTTCATAGACTTCAGTTCAACATTCAACTCAATCATTCTTCAGAAACTGTTTGGAAAGCTGAGCCTACTGGGCCTGAACTCCCTCTGCAACTGGGAGACCTCAGTCAGTCTGGATTGGAAGCAGCATCTCCAACAGCATCACACTGAGCACGGGGGGCCCCCAGGGCTGTGTGCTCAGTCCACTGCTGTTCACTCTGCTGAACTCACGACTGTGCTGCAACCCACAGCTCGAACCATATCATGAAGTTTGCCAATGACACGACTGTGGTGGGTCTCATCAGCATGAACGATGAGTCAGCATGCAGAGATGAGGTGCAGCGGCTAACGGACTGGTGCAGAGCTAACAACCTGTCTCTTAATGTGAACAAAACAAAAGAGATGGTTGTTGACTTCAGGAGGGCATGGAGCAACCACTCTCCGCTGAACATCGGTGGCTCCTCGGTAGAGATCATTAAGAGCACCAAATTTCATCTGGTCCCTCAACACCAGGTCCATAGCAAAGAAAGCCCAGCAGCATCTCTACTTTCTGCGAAGGCTGAGGAAAGTCCATCTCCCACTCACCCCCCCCCCCCCTATCACATTCTACAGAGGTTGTATTGAGAGCATCCTGAGCAGCTGCATCACTGCCTGGTTCGGAAATTGCACCATCTTGGATCACAAGTTTCTGCAGCGGATAGTAAGGTCAGCTGAGAAGATCATTGGGGTCTCTCTTCCCACCATTACAGACATTTACACTACACACTGCATCTGCAAAGCAAACAGCATTATGAAGGACCCCATGCACCCCTCATACAAACTCTTCTCCCTCTTGCCATCTGGGAAAAGGCACCAAAGCATTCAGGCTCTTACGATCAGACTATCTACCAGTTTCTTTCCCCAAGCTATCAGACTCCTCAATACCCAGAGACTGGACTGACACCAACTTACTGCCCTCTACTGTGCCTATTGTCTTGCTTACTATTCATTGTAATGCCTGCACTGATTTGTGCACTTTATGCAGTCCTGGGTAGGTCTGTAGTCTAGTGTAGTTTTTTTTTCTGTGTTGTTTTTACGCAGTTCAGTCTAGTTTTTGTATTGTTTCATGAATCTCCATGGTTCTGAAAAACGTTGTCTGATTTTTACTGTGTACTGTACTAGCAGTTATGGTTGAAATGACAACAAAAAGTGAATTGACTTGACTTGGTATGGGACCTAAGGCTCCTGTACCTTCATCCTGATGGTAGCAGTGAGAAGAGAGGAATGCCTGAATGCTTCTTTGCTATTAACCTTCACTAATTACTCCTGCGATTTGCTTAGAATTGTTTGCGTGGTCTAATCAATATGGAAGCAAATAAGAAACAGTTTAACGATAATTCCTACATCCATTTTAGAGGAAAAAAAAGCTCAGAGTCATTATGATAACTTGGATCGTTTAACCTTTTCATGCTCTGTACTAGTTTTCTAATTAATGTTGTTATTTGAATAGCTTGCCATCAATGTGAGTGTGGAATGAGCTGCCAGCAGAATTGGTGGAAGTGGGCTCAGTTGCAGGATAAGACCATAAGACATAGCACAGGCTATTCGGCACATCGCACCTGCTCTGCCATATATATCGTGACTGATATATTAATCCTCTTATCCCCATTCTCCTGCCTTCTCCCTATTACTTTTGGCGCCCTTACTAATCAAGAACCAATCAACCTTCACTTTAAAAATACCTAATGACTTGGCCTCCATAGCTGCCCGTGGCAAAGAATTCCACAGATTCACCAGCCTCTGGATAATGAAATTCTTCCTTACTCTCTGTTCTATAAGGTCATCCGCGCATTCTGAGGCTGTGCTCTCTGCTCCTAGTCACTCCCACTACTGGAACTATCCTCTCTATTTCCACTTTATCTAGGACATTCGGTATTCAGCAAGGTTCAATGAGATCCCTAGTCACTCTGCTGCCCAGCTTCTGTTGTTACTTTCTCTTTGAACTTATGGAGATAAGAGATTCTGCAGATGCTGGGACCTGGAGCAACAAACAAAGTTCTGGAGGAACTCTGCAAGTCAGGCGACATCATTGGAGATAAATGAATGGTTGACATTTTGGGTTGAGATCCTGCATTTGGACTTAAAGGCAAAATGGAAGTGCCCTCTATTTTTCAGTCCAGATGAAGGGTTTTGATCCAAAACATCATATGCCCATTTCTCTTGATCGAGGTTTCCCAACCTGGGATCCACAGAGCCCCCAGTCAATGTTAAGTCTCCACGGCATAAGAAACTTGACAACCCCTGCTCTGGATGTATTTATGTTTGGAATAATCTGTATGAATGGCACACTAAACTAAGCCTTTCTCAGCATGAATCTGTATCTCAGAACATATGACAAAAATAAAACCTGGCAACACTTGAGTGGAGTAAGATCTCAGAAATAGCTCCTGACATGAATGGTTAAGTAATTCATTCTGGTGTTTGGTGTTGAGGGTGCACGTTGGCCAGGCTACTGAGAAGACTGAATGATTTCTGTTTCTATTTTTCCAGTAAAGAGGCAAAAAACTGGTTTGATATCTCCTCCAACAGACAGTGGCTTCCAAAAGCAACACTCTCCACTGAAATATAAACCTGGATTATAAACTTCAAGAAGGGAAATGACCTCCAACGTTTTTCCTTCTGACTCAGTACTGAGAATTCCATTCACTGTGCCAGAAGAGATGACTTTTTATAAGCAGAAGCAAACTGCTGAGGATGCTGGGAATCTGCATTAAAACTGGAAAACACTGGTTCAGGTTCAACCTCTCATGGGAGAGAGAGGGTTAAAGTATTAAATCCCCTTTCCCTCGCCACAAACTCTGCCTGATCCACCTGGCATTTCAAGCAGTTTCAGTCAATAACATTCAGAGTTTTATAAAATCAAGCAGCTCAAAATTGTTTTCAGATTGGACAGAGGCCATTTGGCCCTTTCAGTCTGTACTGGGTTGATGAAAGAGCAAGCCTGCTTTCCCCACTCTTTCATTCTCTCCCCATAGCCCAGGAAGTTTTGGAGTGAACACTATGAATAAAGAATTTATATTTATATAGCACCTTTCATACTCAAAGGCATCTTAAAAGGAATTTAAAGTTATGGAAGTTCAAAAGTTCAAAGCTCAAAGCACGTATATGACTCTACAACATTTAAGAGAAGTTTGGATAGGTACATGGTAGGTACATGGATCGTCATGGTATGGAAGGCTACGGTCTGGTACGGGTAGATGGGAGTTGGCAGTTTAAATGGTTTGGCATGAACTAGATGGACCAAAGGGCCTGTTTCTGTGCTGTATTTATCTATGAGATCCTATGACTATTTCACCATATTTCATCCTGAGATTGATAGATTGATTTATTTAAATACAGTGTGGAATAGGCCGTTCCATCATTTTGAGCCACTCCGCCCAGTAATCCTCTGATTCAATCCTAGCCTAATCACGGGATTTACAATGACCAATTAACCAACTAAACAGTACGTCTTTGGACTGTGGGAGGAAACCAGAGCACCTGGTGGTCACGGAGAGAAAATACAAATTACTTACAGGCAGTGACCAGTACCCAGATCACTGGTACTGTAAAGAGTTATACTAACCACTATGCTACCAAATTACCCACAGTACTTACAGGAATTTACAGCAGAACAAAGAAATGTAATAGGACCAATGGAAAACTGTAGACAAAGGCCAAGCCCATACCAGGCTGTGATGCAACCAGTCAGGATATTCTCCAATGTGCATGTATCGAAATTTGTTGAATACTTTGAGTGGAGCTACCGTCCTGTGAGGAATTTCAGAATGCCTCTGGTGACTCTCTCCAACCTTTACAAATGCCCCACAGAACACATCCTGTCCACATACATCTTGGCTCAGTATGCTATCTGCTCTGCACATGGACACAACCCAGCCTCTGCTCTATTTACTCTGTCTACACTTTTCGCTGCCTTGGGAAAGCAGCAAACATAATCAAGGACCCCTCCCACCTTGGTAATTCCGTCTTTACTCCCTTCCATTGGGTAGAAGATACAAAAACGAGAGCTTGAGACTACCAGGTTCAAGGACAGCTTCTATCCCACTGTTATTAGACAGACAAATAGACCTTTCGAACATTCAGAGGTGATCCCTTGATCTCACAGTCTACCCTATCATGACTCTTGAACTTTATTCTTCTCTCGGTCCTGCATTTTCTATGTAACTGTATCATGATAAGCTGCATTCTGTTTTCCTTTATACTACCTCTATTGGCTAGTGGGACCGCTGCCCTTTATGACAGTTATAAATTATTTAGATAAGAAAGTGGAAGATTGGGGTTAGTAAGTTTGCAGATGACACAAAGTTGGCAGTATCATGGATGGTGTTGAAGGGTATCGTAAGTTACAATGGAACATTGACAGGATGCCAGGCTGGGTTGAGGACCAGTACATGGAGTTCACCTGGAAAAGTGAAGTGATTCACTTTGGAAGGTCTAAATTGAAGGCAACTTCAAGGTAAAGGCAGGATTCTTAGCATTAACGAACAGAGGGATCTTCAGAACCACGTCCATAGATCTCTCACAGTGGCTGTGAAAGTTGATTAGAAGGTAAAGAAGGCAGAGATTTGACATTCTTCCAAATGCCAATGTGTAAAGAAAATCCATTGAGTTTCTTATTTTTGAAAGAGGACATGGGCCCCAATTCAACACTTTATTGCAATGCCAGCAGCCTAGAATTTATTTTCAATAGCCCCAATGATATAAAGTTGAAAAACTGTCTAGCTCAGAGAAAAGCACACTATGGAAAGGGAAATCCAAACAAAAACCCTGCAGATACTGGAAAGCTGAAATAAAAACTGAAAAAGCTGGAAACATTCAGCAGTTCAGACAGCATCTATGAAGAATCAGAGTTTACAGTTTAGGATGAGGAAGCCTCATCAGAATACGAAGACAAGAAAATAAGTCAGAGAAACAGTAACTAAGGCAATGGGAAATAAAAGTCTGGTTAGACCACAGTACGATGTGCAGTTTTAGTTGCCTCATTGTAAAGGATGAGGAAGCTTTAGAGATGCTGCTTGGATTGGACAGCATGTATTATGAGTGTAGGATGAGTGAGCTAGGACTTTTCTCTTTGGAGCAAAGGTTTACAAGATGATAGGCAAACCCAATCACTCCCTGTGTAACTAACTTACCTCTGACATCCCACCTTACTTTCCTCCAGTCACCTTAAAATTATGCCACCCTGGTATTGGCCATGTCCATCCTGAGAAAAAGTCTCAGGCTGTCCACTCAATTTATGCCACTTGTAACAGATAAGAGAAAAAATTATATATTCAATTCTGTTTTGATGGGATGCATTGGTAAAAGTCTGAAGCTGAAGCAACTTAATTTTCTAGTTTCCGTCAATCACTGTAGCCCTTCGTAGTCAGGCATATAACATCACTTGTTCTTGCTTTGCACCTTAAACCCATTAGATTATTTGGCTCTTTCAAATGTTTTTTAGCTGAGTCTTTTGGGACATATGAGGGAGTTCCCTTTCCTGACAGAATAAAGGTCAGTTGCTTCATCATAAATCCCCATGGTGTCCCTAATAAGTCCACAGATTTCCATTTCCAGTCTTAATAAAGATCTGCAAGGGGCTGGGGTAGAAGACAAGTACCTGACTGATGTGGCATTAGTCTAATACTGTTCAACTTTTTATTTCTCTTGTAATTCTTTGAAAACAAGAAGAAAGTCACATTCTGTGATCTCAGGATATTCAACCAATAAAGTGTAGAAAAGAGTACATTAATGGGCCTTTGGCCCAAAATGTTGCACTGATCCTTTAACCTACTCTAAGATCAATCTAATCATTCCCTCCCACATAGCTCTCCACTTTTCGTTCATCCATGTGCCTTTTCTAGGTGCCGGAAACATTGCAACACGTGTGGGCAAACCCCAGCACAATGCTGGACTGTATTTGGCCGATGACGCAAACAATGCAGGATTTCAACCTGAGGCATTGACAGTTCATTACTTCCAAGAGATGCTGCTCGACCCGCTGAGTTCATCCAGCAGGTTGTTTCGTTGCTTAAGTTTAAGGTGTTTCCCTTTTAAGAAAGAAATGAAGAGATTTTATTCTTCCTTCAGATGGTTGTGGGTCTTTGGAACTATCTTCCTTAAAAGGTGCTGGAGGCTAAGACTTTGAACGTCTTTAAGGCAGAGGTACTGTAGATAAACCTTTGATAACCAAGGGGGTGAAGGGTTACTCCATGCCAATAGATAGGAATATGGAAGGTAAGACAATAGCCAGATCAGCCATGATGGAATGAAATGGTGGAACAGATTCAGTGGGCCAAATTGTTTTATAATTCACATGCCTTATATATGCAAGAAATTACAAATAGAAAATAGAACAGAAGAAGTATCAGAATCAGGTTTATTATCAGTGGCATGTGATGTGAAATTTGTTAATTAGCAGCAGCAGTTCACTAAAATGCATAATATAGAAGAAAAAATAAAAAAAAAATAATAAATAAGTCAATTTCAGCATACGTGTATTGAATAGATTAAAAATCGAGCAAAAAACAGAAAGAAAGTGAGCTAGCGTCTAATGGTTCAATGTCCGTTTAGGAGTAGGATGGCAGAAGGAAAGAAGCAGTTTCTGAATCGCTGAGTGTGTGCCTTCAGGCTTCTGTACCTCCTACCTGATGGTAACAGTGAGAAAAGGGCATGCCCTGGGTGCTGGAGGTCCTTAATAATGAATGCTGCCTTTCTGAGACACCGCTCCCTGAAGATGTCCTTGGGAACTTTGTAGGCTAGTACCCAAGATACAGCTGACTAGATTTACAACCCTCTGCAGCTTCTTTCGGTCCTGTGCAGTAGCCCCCCCCCCCCCACCCCCATACCAGACAGTGATGCAGCCTGTCAGAATGCTCTCCACGGTACATCTATAGAAGTTTTTGAGTGTATTTGTTGACATGCCAAATCTCTCCAAACTCCTAATAAAATGTAGCCACTGTCTTGCTTTCTTTATAACTACATTGAAATGTTAGGACCTGGTTAGATCCTCAGAGATCTTGACACCCAGGACACCTAGCAACATAGAACAGGACAGCACATGAATATGTCATTCGTCCCACAATGTTGTGCTGAACCAATTAGATTAGTAATCTAACTACCAAGTAGGAACTAAACTACTTCCCCCGCCTACACAATGACCATATTCTTCCATTTTCCTCACTTTCGTGTGCCTATCTAAACATCTCTTAAAGGTCAGTAATGTACCAACCTCCATCACCACCCAGGCAACGCATTCCAGATACTCTCCACTCTCAGCCTAAAAAACCTGCCTCTCACATCTCTTGAATTTATCCCCTCTCACTTTAAATGCATGTCCTCTGGTATTAGACATTTCAAACCTGGGAAAGAAATACTGTTTGTCTATGCTTCTCTTAATCTTATAAGCCTCTATAAAATCTCCCCTTGGCCTCTTTCACTCCAGCGAAAACAGCTTAACTTCGTCCAACCTCTCCTTATAGCATGTGCTCTCTAACCCAGGAAACATCCTGGTAAACTTCTTCTGCAATCAGTCAGCTTCTTAAGCAGAGTAAATATCCCAAAACATGTCCACACGAGTACTTCCAAATAACACTTGATGCTATCTTACAGGATTATGAGGGCGGGTGATCAGATGCTTAGTTAAAGAGAAGTTAACCTGAAGGAGCAGGTGTGGTGGAGAGTACAGGGGGGTGGGGGGAGCAAATTATAGAGATTAGAGCCATGAGTTATCCATGATGGTTCAGGAGCATTGATGGTTGTAATTACTGATAGACTGGAAAATTTCTCCTTAGAACAGAGAAGTTTGTAGGAAGTTTAATTAAGGCATTCAAAATCATAGTGGATTTCCACTCATTTGGTGAAAGGAACAGAGGGAAAGGTGACAAATGAAAGTAAAAAAAACCAGATGTTAAAAATATGAAATAAAACAGAAACAGCTTAAATACGAGAAATTCTGCAGATGGTGGGAATCCAAACCAACACCCATAAAATGCTGGAGGAACTTGGCAGCGCCATCCATGGAAATGAACAGTCAATGCTTTGGGCTGAGACTCTTCTTCGGGCCTGGAAAGGAAGGGAAAGATGTCAGAATAAAAAACTGGGTGGGGGGGGCGTGATGAGGACAGTTAGAAGGTGATAGGTGAAACCAAGAGGTAGGAAAGGTAAAGGTGTTGGAGAGGAAGGATTCTGATATGAGAGGACAGTGGATCTTTGGAGAAAGGGAAGGAGGATGGGACCCAAGGGGATGTGATAGGCAGGTGAGAAGAGATAAGGGGCCAGAATGGTGAATAGGAGAAGAGGGCATGGGGAGGGTTTTTTTTTACTAGAAGGAGAATTAGATATTTGTGCCATCGGGTTAGATTGGATTAAAAATAGTGCAAACAGAAATAAAATATATTTAAAAAGTAAGGTTGTGTTCTTAGGTTCAATGTCCATTTAGGAATTGTATGGCAGAGGTGAAGACCCTGGGAGAGGGGAATCAGACAGCAATTGGAGTATTGTGAGCAGTTTTGGGCACCTTATCTGAAAAAAAAGATGTGCTGGGATTGGAAAGTGTCCAGAGAAGGTTCACGAGAATGATTCTAGGAGTGAAAGGGTTGACACATAAGGAGCATTAAATGGCTCTATGCCTGTACTCACTAGAGTTTAGAAGGATGAGGGGGATCTGATTGAAATCTATCCAATATTGAAAAGCCAGTATAGAGTGGATTTAGAGTGGATGTAGAGAGAATGTTTCCAACAGTAGGAGAGAGTGCACAGCCTCAGAATAGAGGTGTTATGTTTTGTAACTCCAAAACATAAAAATAATTGAAAGAAAACAAGGAAGACCTGAATAAGCATGTACTCTTCATCTTTACTTTAAGGAGACATAACCTTATGATGCAGTGGCTTGTTGACATTTATCATTACTGTATATATTTCATACATATAACCTGCAATAAATTATGTAAACAACAAAGAATGCTTAATCAAACAATGTATTTATAACATTACTGAAATATTAAATACACAAGATGGACGTCCATCTAGAATGGAGATGAGGAGGAATTTCTTTAGCCAGAGGGTGATAAATCTGTGGAATTCATTGCCACAGATGGCTGTGAAGGCTAAGATATCGGATATATTTAAAGCAGAGGTTGATAGATTCTTGAGTAGTCAGGACATTAAAGGTTAAGAGCAGAAGGTAGGAAATGTTGTTGAGAGAAATAATAAATCTGTTATGATAGAATTGTGGAGAAGAATCGATGGGCTGAATGGCCTAATTCTATTCCAGTATATTAAGGTCTTACATCTAGATAACAACACCAACTCCAATGGATAAGTTATGTCATCCAAACGCTTAACTCGTCTCCCCAAATAGATCCTTTGCTCCAAGTTTGAAGAGAGTTTAGCGAGCCCCTGATGGAGAAATGCTTCAGATATAACTTGAAAGTCAGCCTGAAGGAATTCAACATTCAATAAAAAAAAAACTGGGATGACATTGCACTCAATAGATACACACAAAGAAAATCTGTTCCAGATGGAGCAGTGCTACATGACAGCGACCACTGTTGTGCTGCAGAGAACAAGCAGCTGCTGCAAAAGGAGAGGCTGTACAACCAGAAGACCCAACCACTAACCAAAGACACCTCTTACTCTTGCCCAGAATATGTGGATCCTGAATCAGCTTCTACAACCACTTGAGGACTCACCAAAAGACAACCCCTTAGGAGAATATCATCCTCAACTTGAATAATCGCACGGCTGCTACTACTACTATTATTACTATTACTACTACTACTATTATTGCTATTACTACTACTACTACTATTACTATTACTGCTACTGCAACTATTACTACTATGACTAAACTCTCTTTACCTGCTTGCTAATACAAGTATATAATTAACCAACCATGCGATAGCAACTCAATGTATAAAAGCATGTAGACATGGGTAAAAAGGTTCAGATGGTGTTCAGACCAAAAAACGGAATGGGGAAGAAATGTGATTGAAGTGATTTTACCTGTGGAATGACTGTTGGTGCCACAAAGAGTTGGGAACCCCTGCTCCAGAGTTTACAGAGAATGGTGCAGAAACAACAAAGAAAATTATCCACTTTGTTCATGAGAGAGATCAGAGGAGAATGGCCAGACTGGTTCAAGTTGACAGGAAGGCAACCATAACTCAAATAACCTCACGTTGCAATAGTGGTGTGCAGAAGAGCAACTCTGAATAATGCACAACATGTTGAACCTTGAAGTGGATGGGCTACAGCAGCAGGAGGACACTAATGTACACTCAGTGACCACTTTATTAGGTACCAGAATCAGAATCAGGTCAACAGCAGTTCAATGCAATACATAATATTGAAGAAGAAGAAAAAAATAATAAGAAATCAATCAATCAATTACAGTATACACATATTGAGTAGATTAAAAATCATGCAAAAACAGAAATAATATATATTAAAAAAGTGAGGTAGTGTCCAAAGCTTCAATGTCCATTTAGGAATTGGATGGCAGAGGGGAGAAAGCTGTTCCTGAGTCACTGAGTGTGTGCCTTCAGGCTTCTGTACCTCCTACCTGATGATAACAGTGGGAAAAGGGCATGCCCTGGGTGCTGGAGGTCCTTAATAATGGATGCTGCCTTTCTGAGACACGGCTCCTTGAAGATGTCCTGGATACTTTGTAGGCTAGCACCCAAGATGGAGCCGACTAAATTTACAACCCTCTGCAGCTTCTTTCGGTCCTGTGCAGTAGCCCCCACCTACTCCCCCATGCCGGACAGTGATGCACCCCATCAAAATACTTTCCACGGTACATCTATAGGAGTTTTTGAGTGTATTTGTTGACATGCCAACTCTCTTCAAACTCCTAAGGAAATATAGTTGCTGTCTTGCTTTCTTTATAATTGGATTGATATGTTGGGACCAGGTTAGGTCCTCAGAGATCTTGACACCCAGGTACTTGAAACTGCTCACTCTCTCCACTTCTGATCCTTCTATGAAGACTGGTATGTGTTCCTTCGTCTTACCCTTCCTGAAGTCCACAATCAGCTCTTTCGTCTTACAGCCATTGAGTGCAAGGTTGTTGCTGCGGCACCATTCCACTAGCTGGCATATCTCACTCCTATATACCCTCTCGTCTCCATCTGAGATTCTACCAATGGTTGTATCATCAGCAAATTTATAGATGGTATTTGAGCTATGCCTAGCCACACAGTCATGGGTATAGAGAGAGTAAAGCAGTGGGCTAAGCATATACCCTTGAGGTGCACCAGTGTTGATCATCAGCAAGGAGGATGTGTTATCACCAATCCACACATATTATGTTCTTCTGGTTAGGAAATTGAGGATCCAATTGCAGAGGGAGGTACAGAGGTCCAGGTTCTGTGACTTCCCAATCAGGATTGTGGGAATGATGGTATTAAATGCTGAGCTATATTCAATGAACAGTATCCTGACATAGGTTTTTATGTTGTCCAGGTGGTCTAAGACTGTGCGAAGAGCCATTGAGATTGTGTCTGCCGTTGACCTATTGTGGTGACAGGCAAACTGCAATAGGTCCAGGTCCTTGCTGAAGCAGGAGATCAGTCTAGTCATGACCAACCTCAAAGTATTTCATCACTGTAGATGTGAGTGCTACCAGTCGATAGTCATTAAGGCAGTTCACATTATTCTTAGGCAATGGTATATCGTTGACTTTTTGGAGGAAGTGGGAACTTCTGCCCGTAGCAGTGAAAGGTTGAAAGTGTCCTTGAATACTCCTACTAATTGGTTTGCACAGGTTTTCAGACCCTTACCAGGTACTCTATTGGGACCTTGCACCTTGTGATGGTTCGCTCTCTTTAAAAACAACCTAACATCGGCCTCTGAGACAGAGATCACAGAGTCATCAGGTGCAGCAGGGATCTTAACAGCTGGTGTTATATTCTCTCTTTCAAAGCAGGCATAGAAGGCCAGGAGGTATCAAATAAAGTGACTACTGAGTGTATATCTAAATAACAGTTAGTTGGACTGTTAATAGGACAGATACTAAATCGAAAATCCATTAGATTTTGACACCATCAACGTCCCAAGAATGCTAAATGAATGGAGTTTCATGATACAACCTTCTTGGGAATGAGTTATCAATTGACGGCCTCTCCCTAGTTGTGTCGTTGTAACAACACTCAATCGGTATGTGTAAATAACACACATTACTTAGACTGATAAGTGAAATAAAGGGAATTTATAGCCACTAACAATGTTCTGGAGAAACTCAGAATATCAAGCAACATCTACGGAAGGAAAAGAATTGACGTCTTGGTTGAGATCCTGCACTACCCATCAGTGCTTTCAGATTTTTGCATCTTCTGCCCAAACAGAGAATGGTTAGGGTGGGTATAATCTTTGATTACGCCTGCTTCTTTAATGACACAGTGGGAATTAATTGAATGTTTGACGGTTGGCATGGAAACAAGCTGAAAGGCCTACTTCAGTGCTGTACCTTCTTATTACTCTATGTCTGTGTCTCTGCTAGATGTGGCAAGATAATGTTAACATTTGTCTCTTTGATGTGCTTGCAAGTGTAGGTATCAGCTCTTTGAGTTTACTGAGGCACATAAAATTTATGAGGTTATTACCGGAGCTTCCTGGGAACCAGCCTGACTATCTGGGCACTAGACTGCACAGGCACTTGCAGCATCTGTGGTTCCTCGATTAGCAAACTAATTTGAGAAGGACCCTTGTTCCACAGGACTGTGATGCAGCTACTTCAATGGCACAAAGTCCACTGTATTCACCCCCTCTCTCCTTCCACGACAGCAAGAATTGTGTGGGAAATGTGAAGGGTGGGGCAACCCGATCACCGGATAATGAGAGAACACAAATATTCACCCTCTGTATTGTGTGGTTTTTGAATTCCACATCTGAAATGCACCTTCTACAGACTTCGACGGAACCAAATTTCAGAAGCAGATGTTACCATGCAACTGTTTGCCTTCAAAGTAAAATAGCAGAGATGGGTAAATTGGCAATTGGGTTATTTGCTACACTCACCCATTCACCTCGTCCCTTACCTCTATTCAGAGACCTAGACAATCCATCCAGATGAAGCAACACTTCACCTGCAAATCGTCTGGGGTCATCTGTTGTGTCTGGTGGTCCCAATGCAGCCTCCTCTACACTGGTGAGACTGTAATAAACTAGGGGACCGCATTGTTGAGAATCTCCACTCCATCTGTTAAAAGCTGAACTTCCTGGTGGCTAAACATTTTAATTCCGGTTCCCATTCCTGCTCTGACGTGTCAGTTCGTGGTCTCCTCTTGTGCCCCGATAAGACCACCCTCAGGATGGAGGAGCAACACCTTATATTCTGTCTGGATAGGCTTCAATCTGATGGCACGAATATCAGTTTCTCCTTCTGGTAAAAAAAAATCCATACCCTTCTCTTCTTCTTCTTCTATTCCCCACTCTGGCCTCTTACCTTTTCTCACCTGCCTATCACCTCCCCGTGGTTCCTTTCCTCCCTGCCTTTCTCCTATTCTCCACCCTCTCTCCTATTAGCTTCCTTCCACTCAAACCCTTTATCTTTTCTACCCACCTGACTTCACCTATCACCTTCCAACCCCTCCCAACTTTTTATTCTAACTGACATCTTTCCCCTTCCTTTCCAGTCCCGATGAAGATCTCAGACCAAAACGTTGACTGTTTATTCATTTCCATAGATGCTGCCTGACCTGCTGAGCTCCTCTAGCGTTTTGTGTGCTTTGCCTTGGATTTCCAGCATCTGCAGAATTTCTCTTGTTTGCAGAATGAAGTGTTACAATTGCAGAGAAACTGCAGTACAGGCAGGCAATAAGGTACAAGGCAGATTATGAGGTCAAGATCTTACTGTACATCTTATCATACAAGAGGACCATTCAGTAGTCCATATACAGCAGGGTAGAAGCTATCCTTGAACATGGTGGTATGTGCTTTCGGGCTTTTGTATCTTCTCCCCAACATTGGGGGAGAGAGTGGGGTGGGTAGGGTCTTTGATTATTCTGGCTGCTTTGCTAGCTCAGTGAGAAATGTGGATGGAGTCCATGAAGGGAAAGCTAGCTTATATGATGGACTGAAGTGTGTCCATAGCTCTGGAATTCCTTGTTATGTTTGGTAGAGCAGTTGTCATAGCAGGATAAGAAGCATCCTGATAAGAAGAATGCTTCCTATGGGGCATCAATAAAAATTTGGTAAGGGTCAAAGGGGACACATCAAATTTCTTTAGCCTCCTTAGGAAGTGGAGGCGCTGGTGAATCTGTTTGGTCTTGGCATCTATGTATTGGTACCAGGACAGGTAAATGAGAAACTGTTGGAAATACACAGCAAGTCAGGCAGCATCTTTTATTCTCTCCAGGAGGATGACAACCTTGTCGTAGCTTGGAGGCTTGTGTGCCTCAATGACCCAGAGAGCTATTTTGGCCAGAGTCAGGGCATTGTTCTTTGGCTCTTAGTAGGGTCACCCATGCCAAAGAGGTCAAAGGGTGGAGGCCAGACTAAGAGTGGTCTACTGTTCCTCCGGGTTTGGGGGTTCAGCTCAGAGATAACAACCCTGGCTGTCAAGAAAATTGTTACCGAAACAGCAATGAAGAATTCTTCTTATCTGCATGCGATGATATGGACAGCCAAAGGTATAACGGACAGTAAGTAAGTACAGACACTGCCAGACTGGTTGAGCTTCTCAGGATTTTCCCTTTACTCTACTGTGCGCTAGACATAATAAAGGGAATTAAAGTCCATGTCCAGTGATTTTATTCAAAAATAAAATCCCAGTTTTCAAAATCCGTAGGCAAACAATTCATTAAAAACAAAATTTCAGCTGTAACAGTCACAAGGTGTCACCTTTGTGCAAAAAAAATCAATAGTTTTCAGAGAAGACCACAACTGAATACTTCGCTTTCAAAATCCAACCAAGCAATTTCAGTCACTGATGTGATATGCACTGGTAAACCATATTTCTTGCAATAGCATAATTTCTCTTTTAATCATTACTGTTAAAAATTATTTCTTATTGTTTTGAAGCATATTAAAACATAGAAAAAACTCTTAGAACAATACAGCTCAGCAACAGACCCTTTGACCCATAATGTTGTGCTAAACCAATTAAATTAATAATCAAATAACTAACTAAAGTGATCTCTTCTGCCTATACAATGTCCATATCCTTCCATTTTCCTCACATTCATGTGTATATCCAAACATTTTTCATAAGTCCCCGATATACCTGCCTCTACCATCACATCAGGTAGCTTATTCAAGGCACCCACTACTCTCAGTGTAAAAAACACACCCCTCACATCGCCTTTGAAATTATCCTTCTCACCTTAAATGCATGTCCCCTGTTATGTGATATTTCAACCCTGGGTAAAAGGTACTGTCCGTCTATCTATGTATGCCTCTCATAATGATATAAACCTCTATTAGACTTCTCCTGAGCCTCCACCGCTCCAAAGAAAACAAACCAAATTTGTCCAGTCTCTCATTACAGCACATGCCCTCTAATCCAGGCAACGTCCTGGTAAACCTCTTCACCTAGTCTCTCCAAAGCCTTGACATCTTTCCTATAATGGTGACTAGAACTATACGCAATACTCTAGGTGTGGCCTTCATAGTTTTCTAAAGCTGTAACATAACTTCCTGACTTTTGAACTCAGTGCCTCAACTAATAAAGGCGAGTATGCCGTATATCTTCTTAACCACCCTATCAATATGAGTAGCCCCTTTCAGGGAACTATGGAATTGGAACCCAAGATCCTTAAGCTTATCAACACTGTTAAGAGTCTTCACATTTGTCTAAGTTAAACTCCATCTGTCATTTCTCCACCCTTATCTGCAAATGATCTATATCCCACTGTATCCATTGTCAGTCTTCTACGCTATCTACAACACCACCAATCTTCATATTATCTGCAGACTTACAAACCCATCCATCTACGTTTTCATCCAGATCATTTATACACATTACAAACTACAGAGGTCGCAGTACAGATCCCTGCAGAGCACCACTAATTACACATCTCCAGCTCGAATAAATCCCTTTGATCACCACCCTCTGTGTTCTATGGGTAAGCCAGTTTGGAATTCAACGTTGAACCTTTGCATCTTAATCTTCTGAATGAGCCTCCCATGAGGAACCTTGTCAAACACCTTAATAAAATCAATGTAGTTAATATCCACAGCTCTACCTTCTTCAGTCACACTTATTACCTCATCAAAAGACTCAATCAAGTTAATGACACATGACTTGCCCCACACAGTAGTAGTAGTAGGCCTCTGTTAGTCTCAATAGACCATGGATTTGCACCTTGGAAAGTTTCCAGGGCACAAGCCTGGGCAAGGTATTTTAATGGAAGACCGGCAGTTGCCCAAGCTGCAAGTCTCCCCACTCCACGCCACCAATGTTATCCAAGGGAAGGGCATTAGGACCCATACAGCTTGGCACCTGTGTCGTCGCAGAGCAATGTGTGGTTAAGTGCCTTGCTCAAGGACACACACACAAGCCTCAGCCAACGCTCGAACTAGTGACCTTCAGATAACTAGGCGAACACCTTAACCACTTAGCCATGCACCAACACTGCCCCACACAACACCATGCTGACTCGCCCTAATTAGATCATGTTCTTCCAAATGCTCATAAATCCTATCCCTAGGAATTCTCTACAGTAACTTTCCTACCACTGACATGAAGCTCATTGGTCTATGGCTTTCAGGTTTATCCCTGGTTCCCTTTTTGAATAATGGAAAAACTTTTGCTACTTGTCAGTCCTCAAGGACCTCACCTGTGGCTAGAGAGGACATGAAGATATTGGTCAAGGCCTAGAAAGCTCTTCACTTGCCTCTCTCAGTAATCTGGGATATATTTCATAAGCCCCATAGACTTAACAACCTTAATGTTCTTTAAAGAGACCTAACACTACTTTCTCCTGTATTTTGAAATGCCTTAGCATATCAATAGGCTCATCACTGATCCCCCTGTCCTCCATGTCCTTCTTCTTGAAAAATACTGCTGTAAAGTGCCTGTTAAGGACCTCCCCCACATCTTCTGCATTCAAGCAAACATTCCCAGCTTTATCCTTGAGTGGTGCCACCCTCTCTTTAGTTAAACTCTTGCTCTTGATGAATGCCCTGGGATTCTCTTTAACCCTACTTGTCAAGGACTTTCATGGACCTTCCTGGCTTTCCTTATTCTCTTCTTGAGTTCTTTTCTGGCTTCTTTGTAATCCTCAAGGGCTCTGGTTGATTCTAGTTTCCTAAACTTTGTGTCCTTTCGTTTTTATTCCTTCACTAATTTCAGCATCTCCCTCGACATCCAAGGTTCTCTCACCTTTCCATCCTTGCCCTTTCTTTTTACTGGAATATACCTGCCCTGTTCTTAAACAGCCTGCACATGTCAGATGTATAACTTGCCCAAAAACATAAACTCAAGAGATTCTGCAGATACTGGACATCCGGAGCAACAATTAATAAATTTGCTCTCCCTTGTTCCTCCCTAATGCTCTCATAATTTGCCCTGCTCAAATTTAATACTCTCCCATAAGATCTATTCTTATCCTTATCTATGACTATCTTAAAGCTGCGGGAGTCAAGTGTTGTGTATTTAATATTTCAGTAAGATTTGTTAAGATATTGTTAAGCCTACATACGTACAAAGTCAGGAATCAAAAGGTTGAGCATAGTGGGATGAATGATCTGATCTATGTATATTACAAGGAGCATTGTAAGAAAGGTGGATGAGTTTAGATCAGCACATGGAATTATGACATTGTAGCCATTAGTGAGACATGGCTGCAGGAGAGATAGGACTGGCAGATTATTGTTCAAGGTTTCTGTTGTTTTATATGTGATAGAGTGGGAGGGATTAAAGGGGGGAGGGATGGCATTACTAGTCAGGGAAAAAGTCAAGGCAGTCCCCAGACAGGTCAGACTAGAGACCACTAGTGAAATTTTATGGGCAGAAATGAAGAATAAGGAATGTCTGACCACATTAATGAGAGTATACTATAAACCACCCAACTGTCTGCAGGAGTTAGAAGAGCAAATTTTTAGAGAGATTGCAGACAGTTGCAAGAAACATAAGGGTTATATTTTAACTTCCCACATATTGATTAGGAATACCATACTGTAAAGATTAGATGGGAAAGAGTTTGTGAAAAGGGTTCAGGAAAGTTTACTTAATCAGTATATAAAAGTCCCGATACTAGACCTCCTATTAGGGAATGAGACAGGGCAGGTGGCAGAAGTTTGTGTGGGGGAACACTGCATCCAGTCACCATAATGCCATTAGTTTGAAGATAGTTATGGAGAGGGATAAGTCTGGGACAAGTGTCAAAGATGTACTTCATAAGTGGAAGGTCCTTAAATGTGAAATTTTGACAGTACAGAGTTTGTTTGTTCCTGTCAGAGTGAAAGGTAAGGATTACAGGTTTAGGGAACTTTGGCTTTCAAGGGATATTGAGGACTTACTTAAGAACAAGAAGGAGGTATATAGCAGTTCTAGGCAGGTGAGAAGAAATGAGGTACTTGAGAATTAAAAGAAATACAGGAGAACTCCTTGACATAAGAAGGAAATCAGGATGGCTAAAGAAGACATGAGGTTGCTCTAGCAGACAAGGAGAAGAGAATCCTAAGGATTTCTAGAGCTATATTAAGAACAAAAGGAAAGTAAGAGAAAAAAAAAATCGGTCCTTTGGAATATCAGAATGGTAGTCTGTGCATGAGATGGGGGAGCTCTTAAATGGAGTTTCACGCATCTGTATTTATTTGGGAGATGAATACGGAGTCGATAAAAGTGAGGCAAAACAGCAGTGCAGTCATACACTCTATACCGGTGTTTGCTGTCTTGAGATAATTAGGGTGGATAAGCTCCAAGGCCCTGGCAAGGCGTTGCCTCGGACCTTGTGGGAGATTAGTGCAGAAATTGCAGGGGCACTAGCAGAAATATTTAAAACACCCTTCACCATGGGTGAGGTGCCAGAAGATTTAAGGGAATCTAATGTTGTTTCGTCAAGAAAGGCTCTAAGAATCAGCCTGGAAATTACAGGCTGGTGAGCCTGACATCAGTAGTGGAAAAGTTATTAGAAAGAATTTGAAGGGACTGGATATATAGGTGTTTGGATAGACAGGGGCTGATTAGGGATAGACATCATGGATTTGTGTGTGGTAAGTCGTGTCTAACCAATCTTATAGAGTTTTTCAAGGAAACTACCAGGAAGGCAAGGCAGAGGATGTTGTCTATATGGACTTTAGCAAGGCCTAATAGGTCCTGATTAGGAGATTAGTCAAGAAGTTTCAGTCGCTTGGCATTCAAGATGAGGTGATAAATTACATCAAACATTGGCTTTGCAGATTAGCCTGAGAGTGGTAGTAGATGGTTGCCTCTCTGACTGGAGACTTGTGACTAATGGTCTGCTGCAGGGATCATTGCTGGGTCTGTTGTTGTTTATCATCTATATCAAAAATCTGGATGATAATGTGGTAAATTTACAGATGACACCAAGATTGTGGGGGTAGTGGAGAGTGAAGAATAAGCCATAAGACCATAAAACTATCAAAACTTGCAGCAGGATCAGGACCAGCTGGAAAAAAAAGGCTGAAAAATGGCAGATGGAATTTTATGCAGGCAAGGTGATGCGCTTTGTGAGGTGAACCAGGGTGGTGCGTACACAGTGAGCGGTAGGGCACTGAGGTGTGTGGTAAAAACAGAGGCATCTGGGAATACAGATCCATAATTCGTCAAAGGTGATGTCACGTGTAGACAGGGGCATAAAAAAGGCTTTTGGAACATTGTCCTTTATAAATCAGTGTATCGAGTACAGGAGTTGGGATGGTATGGTGAAATCATTTAAGATGTTGGTGAGGCCTAATTAGATGTATTGTGTGCAGGTTTGGTCACTTGCCTACAGGAAAAAATGTAAATGAGATTGAAAGGGTAGAGAGAAAGTTTACAAGAATGTTGTTGAGACTTGCAGACCTGCATTATAGGGTGAGGTTGAATAGGTTAGGACTTTATTTCCTGGAATGTAAAAGATTGAAGGGAGATCTATTAGGGGTGTACAAAATTATGAGTGGTATAGATTTGTATAAATGCAAGCAAACTTTTTACACTGAGGTTGGGTGAGAGGTCGTAGGTTAAGGGTAAGAGGTGAAATGTTTAAGGGGAACATGGGGGAGGTGGATTTCTTCACTCAGAGGATGGTGAGAGTGTGGAATGAGCTGCCAACACAAGTGGTGCATACGAGTTCGATTTCAGCTTTCAAGAGGATTTGGATAGGTACATGGATGGGAGGGATATGGCCCAGGTGCAAGTCAATGGGACCAGGTAGGTTAATGGTTCGGCATGGAGTAGATTAGGGCCTTTTACTGTGTTGTAGCACTCTATAACTCTATGATTCTACATGTCAGATCTCCAACATTTCCAATTAGTGCCACTTCCTCAATTGGAAATTCTCTCTTTGTATTAAATATTTTATCATAATAGATCAAATCAAATTTCTGATTGTGCAGATGAAATATTAATTCTCTACAGTAAAACATTGCTTAATGTTCACAGAGTTTCCAGTTTTGCTATTTTTCTTTCTGAATCATAGAAATAGAGCTTTCACCTTTGATTGCTGGTGCCAGTTGTTCCCAGTTTGAAGACAATTCTGAGGGTATATGACTGTTTATACTGAGCTGTGCAATGCTGTAATTTCAATAAAGTAGCTTCCATTGCAGTCTATTAAAACAATAATCATTGTATTTTCTGTCTCTTGACCTTGATGCTACAGTGTGATCAGGTAGGACAGATTTTGCAGAACAATAGGAAACTATCTAATCAGATATGGGCAGCAGTGCATTAAGGGCACATTCCCTCTGTAAAGTTCATGCAGACTCACCCTTAAGCACAAGAGAGATCACTATGCTTGACAGATATCAGGGTTTGATGGAAAAGAGCAGATAAATATTTCATAAATCAACTAGTATTGTTTGTAGTTCTGGTAGGTAACCAAATGGGATTATCTCACTCAGCTCCATTTTGAATACTTTATGATTACTTGAACAAAAAGTTAGAGTTCTAGAGAAAAACAGAATCAAGGCATTATGAAATTTTTCATAGACTTCAACATGATCTTCCAGTTTTTGCTTTTTCTTTATTTATTTTACTTTCTTGAGTTGATTATTACTAGTTCACACTGATTCTTAGAGTAGTAGAGCACTGCAGCACAGAAACAAGACCTCCAGCCCATCTAACCCATGCCAAACTATTATTCTCCCCATTCTCATCAATCTGTACCTCTACCAATGCCCTCCATACCCCTCCCATCCAGGTACTTACCTAAACGTCTTTTAAGTCTTGACACTGAACCCGCATACAACACAAACAAGAGAAAATCTGCAGATGCTGGAAATCCAAGCAGTATACAAAGTGCTGGAGGAACTCAGCGGGCTAGACAGCATCTGTTGGAAACATTTCTCAGCCGAAAAGTCAACTGTTTACTCTTTACCAAGCAAGAAAATCGAATGAAACCAATTTAAAAAAACGACTGACATCCAATGCGCAGTGAGAAAAAAAACACAAATCTCTCCGCTTTTAAGATGGCGCTGACCAAGTAGGATGACAGCTTACTGATAACTCAACTCCTGTACTCAATACTTTGATTTATGAGGGCCAATGTGCCAAAAGCTCTCTTTACGACCCTATTTACCTGTGACACCTCTTTCAAGGAATTCCTTTAGTGAGTTCCTTCTGCTTCCAATTTAAAATTTTCAATCTCAATGATTAATGAGAAAATTCCACAGTTCAGCAGAGTCTCAGAGGCCTGTCACACTCACCGTCAGTTCAAGTGTATGGCAGGTGGTGACAGGGCATTTTTAAGAGTCGACTGGAAGAAAACCAGCCAGCGGGGTGCACTGTGAGATGCCACTCTCCAGCACTACAAAACAACATTCCCAAACTATCTCTAAGATGCATGTGCCTATTGTAAGGCTGATAATCCATGTACAATTTACTAGTTTCTAGATAGCAAGTTTCGGACTAAACCATAAGGAGTTACTTAATTAAATAATGGGAGAGTCCTTATAGTAGTACATTAAGCTGGGAGATGCCATCTCTTTAGTGAAATACCAAACCAAAGAACTGTAGAAAATTTCTACAGATTACCTTGGAGAGCATCCTGACTGGTTACATCACTGTCTGGTATGGAGGTGTAAGTACACAGGATTGGAAAAAAACTGCAGAGAGCTGTAAACCCAGCCAGCTACTTTGTGGGCACTAGCCTCTCCACCATGAAGACATAGAAACATAGAAAGCCAACAATACAATAAAGGCCTTTTGGCCCACAAAGCTGTGCTGAACATGTCCTTACTTTAGAAATTACGTAGGGATACCCATAGCCCTCTAATTTCTAAGCTCCATGTACCTATCCAGGAGTCTCTTAAAAGACCCTATCGTATCCGCCTCCACAACCACCGCCAGCAGCCCATTCCACACACTCACTACTCTCTGTATAAAAAAACTTACCCCTGACATCTCCTCTCTACCTACTTCCAAGCATCTTAAAACCACTACAACCACTCTTTGCCTTCTGTGGGAAAGCCAGTTCTGGATCCACAAAGCAATGTCCCCTTGAATCCCATGCCTCCTTACTTTCTCAATAAGCTTTGCATAGGGATACCTTATCAAAAGCCTTGCTGAAATCTATATACACTACATCTACTGCTCTTCCTTCATCAATGTGTTTAGTCACACCCTCTTGACTAGATTTACAACAGCCAATTCCTGTGCCCTACCATCCTTTCCCTCTCTCATTGGAATGTACCTATGCAGAATTCCACACAAATATCCCCTGAACATTTGCCACATTTCTGCCATACATCTGTTCCCAGTTTATGCTTCCGAAAAGTAATGCCTCATCTTCAAAATGTGATGCCTCAAGAAAGCAGCACCAATCCATCCAAGACATGCCCTCTTCTCATTACTGCCAGCAGGGAAGAGGTCCAAGATCCTCAAAATGCACACTTGTTTTAGGAACAGATTATTCCTTTCTGTGAACAGGTATCTGAATGATCCATGAAGCCATGAACACTATTGCACTATTTTGCTCTTTTATTGCACTATGTATTCAGTTTTATGTATTCTTATTGTAATTTATAGCTATTTGTGAGTCTTGTACTGTACTGTTGCCATAAAACAACAAATATCATGACGTGCATTCTGTGGCTACCTTATTAGGTACACTTGTATATCTGCTCATTAACGCAATCATCTAATCAGTCAATCATGTGGCAGTAACTCAATACATAAAAGTGTTCAAGCATGGTTAAGGGGCTCAGGTGTTGTTCAGATCAAATATCAGAATGGGGAAGAAATGTGACTTAAGGGACTTTGACCGTGGATTGATTGTTGGTGACAGAAGATCTAGTTGGAGTATCTCAGGAACTGCTAATTTCCTGGAATTTTCACACACAACCTCCAAAGCTTACAGTGAATGGTGCAAAAGCACAAACACTTCAGCTGAGTAACAGTTCTGTGGGTTACTCATTGTTCACATTGTTACTGAGAGGTTAGAGGAGAATGGCCAGGCTGGTTCAAGTTGACAGGAAGGCCACATTAACTTAAATAACTACATGTTAAATCAGTGGTGTGCAGAAAGGCATTTTTGAATGCACAACGTGTCACACCGTGAAGTGGATGGACTACAGGAGCAGAAGACCATGGACATACACTCAGTGGCCACTTTATTAGGCACAGGAAGTAACTGAATGTATGATCAGGTGCAGTGAAAAATGCATTCGCAGCATCATCATAGGCACATAGGATAGATACAGTTACATGCAAAATATAAATTAAACATTAAACTTAACTGCCCTGTCTCATTGGAACGTACCTATACAGAGCTCTACACAAATATCCCCTGAATATTTGCCGCATTTCTTCCGTACTTTTCCCTGAGAACATCTATTTTCAATTTAAACCTCCAATTTCCTGCCTGATAGCCTCATAATTCCTCTTACTCCAGTTAAGTGCTTTTCTAACTTGTCTGTTCCTATCTCTCTCCAATGCTATTGTAAAGGAGATAGAATTATGATCACTATCTCCATAATGTTCTCCCACTGAGAGATCTGACACCTGACCAGGTTCATTTCCCAATACCAAATCAAGTACAGCCTCTCCTCTTGTAGGCTTATCTACACACTGTGTCAGGAAACTTTCCTGAACACACCTAACAAACTCCACCCCATCTAAACCCCTCGCTCTAGGGAGATGCCAATCGATACTTGGGAAGTTAAAATCTCCCATCACGACAACTCTGTTATTATTACACCTTTCCAGAATCTATTTCCCTATCTGCTCCTCAATATCCCTGTTACTATTGGGCAGCCGGTAAGAAACACTCAGTAAAGTTATTGACCCCTTCCTGTTCCTGAAGTAGCTGTTCGTCAACCTGGTGGTGTGGGACTTCAAGCTTCTGTACTTTCTGCCTGATGGCAGCTGTGAGAAGTTGGCAAGGCCTCTTTGATGATGGATGTGTGAGTCCACCACTCTCCAGTTGCTTAAATTCCTGCACTTTTGTATTGCTGTACTTGACCTTGATGCAACCAGTCAGGATGTTTTCAACATTACATCTGTAGAAGTGTGTTAGAGCATTCAGCGACAAGCCAACCCTTAATCTCCTAAGAAAGTAGCAACTTTGGTGTGCATTCCTTGTGATTGCATCTGTGTGCATGGCCTAAGACAGGTCCTCCAATATGTTAATATCTTCTAGGAGTTTAAAGCTGCAGACCCAAAAGGTTTTGTTACATAAAAAATAAACAGTTGTTCTGCTCCAGTACGAGACCAATTCTGGGCACCAAATATGAGGATGTGAAGGATTTGGAGAGACTATTGAAGTGATTTAGCAGAGTGGTTTCAGTGATGAGGGGTTATGGTTACAGGGATTGGCTAAAGGAGTGAAATAGGTAAAACTGAAATAATGAGTCCAGTAAGGTTACAATAATTGATTTAGTCCTTGAAATCACAAGAAATTAAAAACAGAAAACTGGCTTCCAATGACCAAATGATTTTTCTTTACACACTGTTTCTTGACATGGGTGGTGGGATGCAGATACGCCTCTACCAAAGGAGGAGCAAGGTGCTCCTTCTCTCCCCTAGCCTGCAGGTCACCCTTGGGCAAAGTGTAGCACCTACTTTGCCCCCAGATCAGGGCCATGGAAAGCCATGGGAGCAGGTGGTGGATGGTCATATGAGCAGCTGGTGCATATCATAAGTCCTGGTTATGTGACCACTGATGCCAGGCAGACAATATCTCAAGAGTATTGATAATGGCTGGAAGAAGGCAATGACAAACCACTTCTGTAGAAAAATCTGCCAAGAACCATCATGGTTATGGAAAGTCCACAGCTGTCTACATCATATGACATGGCACCTAACAAACAGACAAATGATTCTAGACAACAGAGGAACTCAGGATTATGGATGTAAATCATGGAAGTGATGCCAAGACAAGATCAGAATGCTCTCAAGCAGAAGTACATATACTTCATCAAGCAGACATCTTGGGTAACCTCTCAGGAACAACATAGCTAGTGGAGCAGCTTCCTCAATTGAACCAGTTCAATTCTGACCTCCAGTGCAGTCTGTGTGGAGTTTGTATGATCTCACTGTGACCATGTGGTATTCCTCTTCACCCCCCCCCCCCCCCATTGCTCTCTGCATCACAAAGGTACGCAGTTTAGGAGAGGACTTAGCCGATGCAAATTTTCCCTGGTGTGTAGATGAGCGGTGAAGTTGGGGAGGGGTGCAGGAAGTTTGGTGTAGGAAGAATAAAATTGGTTAGTGTAGGTGTGGTGAACTACATATACCTGTCTGGACACGCCCCTCTGCTGACTGCTCCTGTGGCTCCTCCCACAGACCCCTGTATAAAGGCGGTTGGAGGCACTGCTCCTCCCTCAGTCTCCAGGATGTTGTGTGGTTGTTTCTTGCAGCTAATAAAAGCCTATCATTCGCCTCCTGTCTCCGAGAGTTATTGATGGTGCATCAATTTTATTAGCTGCAAGAGACCACCACACAACATCCTGGAGACTGAGGGAGGAGCAGTGCCTCCAATTGCCTTTATACAGGGATCTGTGGGAGGAGCCACAGGAGCAGTCAGCAGAGGGGCGTGTCCAGACAGATATATGTAGTTCACCACATTCACCCCCCCTTTGTTTTAAAAGAAAGTCCCCATGAGGCGAAGTTTCTTACAAGTATAACCACCCTCAGAGCCCCCTGATGCCCTATCCCGGGGAGCATGTGCCAGTGTGCAGCTTTACTGGCTATACGCCCTCCATGCAGATCTTTGCCACCCGGGGGTCACCCGATTTTATCATTTCGTGAAAGCCCGGAAGACCAGGGACTGCCAAGTCTGCGCTGAGTGCAAACCACACTTCTACCGTCCTGAAAAGGCACAACTTATCAAGGCCACCCACCCCTTTGAGCGACTGAGTGTCGACTTTAAGGGCCCCCTTCCCTCCACCGACCACAATGTCTACTTTCTCAACATAATTGACGAGTACTTGCGGTTCCCCTTTGCCATCCCCGCCCCGATACCACTGCCACGTCCATCATAAAAGCCCTGCGCCAGCTCTTCACTCTGTTCGGATATCCTTGCTATATCCACAGTGATAGAGGGTCCTCCTTTATGAGTGACGAGCTGCGCCAGTACCTGCTGGCTAGGGGCATTGCTACTAGTAGGACCATGAGCTATAATCCCCGTGGAAATGGACAGGTGGAGAGGGAGAATGCCACGGTGTGGAAGGCCACAGTTTTAGCCCTTGTCAAAGGGATTGTCGGTCTCTCGCTGGCAGGAGGTCCTCCCCGAGGCGCTCCACTCCATCCGCTCCCTGTTATGCACGTCCACCAATGCCACCCCTCATGAGCGACTCTTTTCTTTTCCCAGGAAGTCAGCCACTGGGAACACCCTACCGGTTTGGCTGACGTCCCCAGGGCCAGTGCTGCTCCAGAAACATGCGAGGAGCAATAAATACTCCCCGCTGGTCGAGAGGGTTCACCTACTTCATGCAAACCCCCAGTATGCCTACGTGGTCTTACCTGATGGGCGGGAGGACACGGTCTCTGTCCGCGACCTGGCGCCTGCAGGAGCACCAGACCCCTACCCCGAACACTCCACGGTGACTATGAACCTCGTACCCACCGATATACATACCCATGAGACACCGCGCACACCAAGCCCTACACAGACTCCTCACGACACTCCCATACCGGGCGCCTTGCACACACGAGGGATTACTGACGCCTAATGGGCTGACACCTCAAGTCAGGCCGGAACAAGCACAACCACCGTCACCTGTGCAATCGCAGCCGGTGCTACGTAGATCGCAGTGACAGATTCGACCACCTGATAGACTTAACCTGTAAATATACTTGTAAGAAACTTCGCCCTATGGGGACTCTCTTTTAAAACAAAGGGGGGGTGAATGTGGTGAACTACATATACCTGTCTGGACACGCCCCTCTGCTGACTGCTCCTGTGGCTCCTCCCACAGATCCCTGTATAAAGGCGATTGGAGGCACTGATGTTGTGTGGTGGTCTCTTGCAGCTAATAAAAGCCTATCATTCGCCTCCTGTCTCCGAGAGTTATTGATGGTGCATCAGTAGGATTAGTGTACAATATGTCATGAGCTCTGTGGGCCTGTGCACCTCTATTTGTTAATTGTTGTGGTATCTAGAGTCATTATGCCTTGAGATTTCTGGTTAATTTTGTCAAGTTTATTTTAACTGACAAGGTTTTCTGTATATTTAAAGGGGGATCCCAATTAGCACTTATCCCTGTGTGTTTTGAGAATGATTCACCTCATGCTGTTGCCGATGTTCTGTTGGAATTCCGAAGGATAACCTCTTGTTCTTGGCTCAATGTAGGAGTCTGTTACTCCTCTGTTCTCAGGTTCAGTCACCTGTCAGCACGCTCCATGGCAGTGCAGAAATCGATACTTTATGGACCAGGATCAGCTCGTCACAATCACACCGAATGTGTATTAAAATCATTATGACCAGAGAAAGTTTAAAAGAATGAGCCAAAGAATGAACGGTTTAACAATAAGGAGGTTTTGAGGGCTCAGGGCCCATAGTCCCTTCTTAAAGAGTGGAGTGACACTTGCATATTTCCAGTCCTCTAGAATCAAATGATTCTTCAAGGATTATTACTATCTCTTCAGCTATCCATTTCAGAACCCGAGGGTGTAGTCAATTTGCTCCAGGTGACTTATTAACTTCAAACCTTTCAGCCTGCCAGGCACCTTTTCCCTAGTAATAGCAACTACATTCACTTCTGCTCCCTGACATTCTCAAATATCTGACATATGGTTAGTGTCTTTCACAGTGAAGAATTATACAAAAAACTTATTACTGTTTATCATCATTTCATTGCCCCCCATTTCTACCTCACCAGCATCATATTTCAGTGGTCTAATATCATTCTCACCGCCCTTTTACTCTTTATATATCCACGTTTATATTATTGACTAGCTTACCTTCATATTTCATCTTTTCTCTCCTTATGTTTTTTTTGTTGCCTTCAGCCACAATTCAGCGATGGCTACAACATCACACCTGGCAATCAGTTATAGTGCAGCAAGATCACCTACCTTATTTCTTATACTACGCGCATTTAGATACAACATCTTGAGTACTGCATTTGCTATCCTTTCTGATTCTGCATCCCTAATGTTCTGATACTCAGCCTGTTGGCTGCAACTATGTCCCATCACCTGCCCTTCCTAACAGTCTGATTGCATGCTATCTTTACTTTTTTATCATCCGAGCTATCCTGAGTCCCTTCATTCTAGTTCCCACCCCCTTGCCAAATTAGTTTAAACCCTCCCCAATAGCTCTAACAAACCTTCCCACAAGAATATTGGTCCCCCTCGGGTTCAGGTGCAAACCATCAGTTTTGAGCAGGTCAGTTTGGATTGGCGGCAACATCTCCTCCACAATCATCATCTGCACAGGTGTACCACAAAACCGGGTGCTTAGCCCTCCGAACATAGAACAGTACAGCACAGGAAAAGATCCCTCTCCCCACGACATTGTTGCAATCTAATTAAGCTAATGACACCTAATCCTTTCTGTCTGGACATGGTCCATATCCCTCCGGTCTTTGCTTATCATGTGCCTATCTAAAACACATCTATCATATCTGCCTCTCCCACCAGACCGGGCACCACATTTCATGCACCCACCACTCTCTGTGTAAAAAAAAAACTATCCTGTACACCTTGTTTTCTATCTAAGCCTCTTATCATTTTGTACACCCCTATCAACTCTTCTCTCTCCTCCCACGTGGTAAACTACGTATACCTGTCTGGACACACCCCTCTGCTGACTGCTCCTGTGGCTCCTCCCACGTGGTAAACTATGTATACCTGTCTGGACACGCCCCCTGCTGACTGCTCCTGTGGCTCCTCCCACAGACCCCTGGATAAAGGCGATTGGAGGCACTGCTCCTCCCTTAGTCTCCGAGATGTCGTGCTCCCTTTTTGCTGTTAATAAAAGCCTATCGTTCACTTCCAGTCTCCGAGAGTTATTGATGGTGCATCACTTCTTCTCTTCAAAGAGAAATGCTCTAGTTTGCTCAACTTATCTTCATAAATCATGCTGTCCAATCCAGGTAGCACCCTGGTAAATCTCTGCACTATCTCTAAAGCTTTCACATCCTTCCTCCAATGAAATGACCAGAGCTGAACACAATACTCCAAGTCTGGTCTAATCAGGGTTTTATACAGCTGAAATATTACTTTGAGGCCCTTGAATTCAGTCTTCTAACTAATGAAGGCCAACACACCACCTTAACCACCCTATCAACTTTCACTGAAACTTTGAAGGATCTATGGAGTGAACCCCTGGATCACTCTTTTCCTCTACACTGCAAAAATCCTGCCATTAACCCAATACTCTGCCTTGAAGTTTGACCTTCCAATGTACACCTCTTCATACTTCTCTGGGTTGAATTCCACCTGACACTCCTCAGCCCTGCTCTGCATTCTATCAATGCCATGTTGTAACCTACAACAACCTGCTACACTATCACATGATCATCAACTTTCATGTCATCTGCAAACTTTCTAACCCAGTCTTCCACTTCCTCATCCAAGACATTTATTAAAGTCACAAAGAACAAAGTTCTACTTTAAACTTTATCTGCCTTACCTTAAATGCAAGTTCTCTAGTATTAGAAATCTTGAACCTGGGGAAAAGCTACTGGCAGTTTACTCTATCTACACCTCTCAGAATGTGTATCTGGATGTGAGGCCCAACCAGCACTCTACACATTTAATAAACTGTCTCTGTTCCATTTCATGCAACCGACCTGTGCATTAGCATTGTAAGAGACACTTGTACTCAGTGTGTTCAGATTGGGTTTAATTTGGCTAGGTTGGTGTAGCTTAGGAGCTCAAACATTATATTCTTTGTGTTCAGTCTCTTCTTCCATGTGTACACCATCACTGAGTTAGATCACATTCATCACATTTATGTGGTGTGCTGTATGACATGGATGATCATGGTCTCATGACCATGATTGTTTTTGGCAAATTTTTCGGCAAAAGTAGTTTGCCATTTCCACCTTCTGGGCAGTGTCTTTACAAGGCGGGTGACCCCAGCCATTATCAATACTGCCTGGCATCAGCGATCGCATAACCAGGACTTGTGATATGCATCAGCTGCTCATACGACCATCCACCACCTACACCCATAGCTTCACGTGACCCTAATCTGGGCGTTAAGTACTACACCTTGCCCAAGGATGACCTACAGGCTAGCGGAGTGAAGGAGCACCTTACTCCTCCTTTAGTAGACACATACATCCACCCACCACCCATGAGATCACATTACTTCGACCAATTATCCTATGACTTTTGCAACAAGAAATTAAATACAGAAGGATGTGACAACAGGAAATCAACCTGCTGGTAATTCTAGTTTCTTCATTTTAGGTTACGATTAATCTCCCCTAAAATGGTCTACAGAAGTTTAATTATTTACTGAAAGCACTGGGCATTCTGAGTACAACTGTCTGTACAAACAATTCATTATTCAGACAGAGAATCCCTGAGCCCTCAGCTTCCCACTGCAACCTGCCTCACAGCACCCGCTGCAGGCTTCTCTGGCCTGTCGTCATGGTTACCAAACATTCAATCTCATCCCTGCCGCATTCAAATTCTCTGAAGTATCACAGTCATCCTTTGAACGTGCTCTTCTGGCGATATCTCATCTGAAAATCTCAGGCATTTCAACGCCGGTGTCGTGACTCGAATTCCAAAGCATTTGTTCGAAACAAACAACACCTCTTGATGAAGTAGGCAAGCATCTCCAGCTACTGTTCTTTAAACAGGGGCTTTTCTTTTACACATGAAGTAGATTTCATCTCCAGTGTTTTGAATTTCTAAAGCAACCTATATTCAAGGTCAACTTCCTTGCTGAAGATCCAGCCACTTCCTTAAACAAGCAAGCATCCTTTATGCTGAGGTAATTTTGATTCTAACCAATGACCTCACTTCTTAGGGCATTATGGACATTAGTTAATCATTCGACAAGATGCCTAATCCGAAAGAATCATCATCAAAATCAGGTTCACTATCACTGGCATATGTTGTGAAACTTGTTGGTTTGCAGTAACAATACAGTGCAATAAACAAGCAATAAGAAATATATATATATTAAGAGAGTTAACTTAGCTAAGTAATGCACAAACAAGAGCAAAGTAAGTAGTGAGGTAGTTTTCATGTGTTGGTTCTTTGTCCAGTCAGATATCAGACGGTGAAGGAGACAAAGCTGTTCCTTAAAATGTTGAGTGTGTGCCTTCTCCCTGATGGCAGCATTCAGAAGGGGGAATGTCCTGGGTGAAGTGTACATTTAATGATGGATGCTGCATTTTTGAAGCATCATCTTAGGAGGATTTCCACAGTGCTGGGGAAGCTAGTGACGTGACGAAGCTGGCTGAGTTTAGAACCTTCTGCATCTTCTCCTGACCCTGTGCAGTGCTCCGTCCATATCAGACAGTGATGCAACCAGTCAGAATGCTCCCCACAGTACATCTGTAGACTTCTGGTAGAATCTTAGATGACATACCAAATTTCCTCAGACTCCTTCTGAAATATAGTCTCTGCTGTGCCTTCTTTGTGATTGCTTAAATATGTTGGGCCTATAATAGATCTTCAAAAGATGTTGACACCCAGGAACGTGAAACTGCTCACCTTTTCCACTGCTAATCATTCACTGATTGAAATACTTGGAATAGATATGGCTGGGCTATATAGGACAGAAAGTAGTGGTGGAGGGATATTACTCTGGTTGGAGGTCTGTGATCAGTAGTGTTCTGTAGAATTCAATTATGTGGACTTCAATGATTTGGACAAACTATAGATTTCGAAAACAACACAGAATTCAGTGAAGCAATAGTGAGGAAGGTTGTCAAAGGATACAGCAGCATGTAGATCAGATGGAAATACCAGCAGAGTAATAGCAGAATTCAGTCCAGGTAAGTATGAGGTACCTCACTTTGTGAATAGCAGAACTCAGTCCGGATGAGTGTGAGGTACTGCACATTGGGAATAGCAGAATTCATTCTGGATAAGTGTGAGGTACTGCACATTGGCAGATAGAAGAATTCAGTCCGGATGAGAGTGAGGTACTGCACTTTGGGAAGTCAATTTCAAGAGGAAAGTGTACAGCAAATGGCAGTGTCTAACGAGCATGGATTTGCAGAAGTCAAAATTTATTATCAAAGTACATACAGTATATGATGCAATATTTCTACTTTGGTCTTCATTTTGTTGAAGTATTTACAGGAAAATAAAGAAATACAACTTAAGATATTTAAGAAAATGCTTCATAAACAAAGACTAACAAATAATCAAGGTGCAAATTGCACAAATAAAAAAATAAGTATTACTGTGAGCATGAATTATTGAGTCCTTGAAAGTGAATCTGTAGGCTGTGGCATCAGTTAGGAATTGAGATGAGTGAAATGATCAACTCCGTTTCTGGAGCCTGATGGTTGTAGGGTAATAAATGTTCCTGTGCCTGATAGGGTGGAAGCTGAGGCTCCTGTAACACTTGCCTGTTGGTAGTAAGTAATGAGAAGAGAGCATGGCCGGATGATGTGAGTCCTGCTTTCTAGCGGTGCTCTTTGTAAATGTACTGAACGTACTGGGAGTGCTTTGCCTGTGACAGCCTGGACTGTATCAACCAGTTTCTGTAGAAGGTTTTATTCCTGGGCACTGGTGCTTCCATACCAGGCCATGATGCAACCAGATAGGATATTCTCCACTGTTCAACTGTAGAAGTTTGTCAGTATTTTTGATGACATACTGAATCTTCACATACTTCTGAGAACGTAGAGGCATTACTGTGCTTTCTTTGTGATGGCACTTGCTTATTGGTCCCAGGTTAGAGAATCTGTGGCATATTTATGTGCACACTTATAAGTCCCTGAAAGTGGTGACACAAGTGTATAAGTTGGTAAAGTATAAGTAGGGAAGTCATGTTGCGGCTGTATAAGACTCAGGTTGGGTCATGATCAGAGTATCGTATACATTTCTGGTTGTCACATTACTGGAAGGATGTCAAGTGACCACAGACAACACTTTGATGCTCTTCATTGAATGAACTTTGTTCATGGAGATAACCAAGTCTCTTCAGATATCTGTGCTTATAGGCTTTCACCAGTTGGAAACAATAACTGGGGATTTCGACTGCTTTCTTGGCCACTGGCCATAGCCAGTGGAGTCTGAGGAGATTTGGTACATCAACAAAGCATATAGCTAATTACTGCAGGCATACCATGGGAAGCATTCTAACTGGTTGCATCGCTGTCTGGTATAGAGAGGCATTGCACTGGATTAGAAAAAGCTGCAGAAGTTGTAAACTCAACATGCTTCATTAGATAGATAGATAGATAGATAGATAGATAGATAGATAGATAGATAGATAGATAGATAGATAGATACTTTATTCATCCCCATGGGGAAATACAACATTTTTTTCCAATGTCCCATACACTTATTGTAGCAAAACTAATTACATACAATACTTAACTCAGTAAAAATATGATATGCACCTAAAATCACCCTCTCAAAAAGCATTAATAATAGCTTTTTAAAAGTTCTTAAGTAGTTTACTTAAATACATTGAGTCCTAACCCCGGCACTTTAACATATCTTACTCCTGGCAGTTGAATTGTAAAGCCGAATGGCATTGGGGAATATTGATCTCTTCATCCTGTCTGAGGAGCATTGCATCGATAGCAACCTGTCACTGAAACTGCTTCTCTGTCTCTGGATGGCATTAGCATTATGGCATTAGCCTCCCGAGCTTCAAAAGGTGATGCCTAAAAAAGGTAGCATCCATCATTAAGGTACCCCATCGCCCAGGACGTTCCCTCTTTTCATTGCTATTATCAAGGAGAATGAGAAGAGGGCATTAGGGTTTTTGTTCGGTGGGTTAAGAAAAGAGAAGACGGTGGGGGTAGGGAACCAGTCATAGGATATGACCTGGTGGAAGGCCCACGTATCTGAGACGGATTGCGATGTGTACTTCCATGCTGGATCAATGGCCCGGCACGTGAGTGACAGAGATGTTCAAGATGAGCTCCAACCAGTGCACATCTGACTGTTTAATTAAAACAGGCCTTTTTTCTTTACTAACCCATTAGTTAAGATTCATAAATATAATTTCTAAAATTGTATGCAATGTACTGTCTGTTATTCTATGGCACTAATTTGTAACATTGTAGCAAAGTACATAACACCCCCACAGACCAGGGTTTGCGGTGGGAGAGCTGTCTCAATCTCACAAGTTTGGCGGGACTGGACAGCGTTTTCCCTAGACTTACATAGCCAAGGAAACCAGGGGGTTTCACAGCGTAAAACTTCAGTATGAAATATGGATTGAAGGTACTGAGTTATTTCTGGGCCTGATCCATGCAATATCGCTTTTCATTTCTGTAGTACAGTGTTAGCTAATACAATTCTCATACTCTAATCCCAGGGACACAATTCCTGTGAATTAGAGAATGGCATTCAATGGGGGAAAATGCAGAATCTTCTCTTTTGAATGGTCTTGCCCACATTTCTGTAGCCCATAGTCCAACCGAGATATCTTGCTCCACTTTATGCACCTTCAGGCAGAGTCAGATTTCACCTAAGCTATGATTATGTCATAACTTTCCCCTTTATTGATCACAGCTCTTCAGGTTGAACTTCAACAATAAGCAATTGACCATGGTCATTAATCCATAATGGAACTAGCAGAAGCATACCAATCAACAGTGAAGTGCAGGCTGGTGTGGAGTACCTGGAATATGGATTTATACCAGCACCAAGCAACCGACAGCAACAAGTACGTCTGTGCTGTGAAAAAGATTTTTCAAATGAGCCAATGAAACCATCCAGGCTCCTTGAATATTTGAAGAGAATACAAACGGGAGTCAATATCTGTGTTGACGAGCAAGTTTTCAAAGGGAGCAATGTTCTGCTCACCAACATTTTTGCTTGTGCAACAGATGGGGTAACATCAATGACAGAACACCACAGTGGGGTTACTACTTTCTTGAAAAAAAATTATTTAACATATTTAGCAGCTTGTTGCAAAAAACCCAAGTGATATTCTGGACAAATCATTAAATACTGCTATCACAGTGGTAAATAAAATGAAGTCCTATGCCTCAGTTCTCAACTATTTTGAAAGCTTTGTACTAAAATGATGAACAGTTTGAATGCTTTCTGTTGCACACAGAAGTCAGTTGCCTTTCAAATGGAAACTGTCTGAGGCACTTCTATGAACTTTCTGAAACTAATAAGATTATTTGAAGACTTAAACGCTTCATTCAGTAAATACCTCAAGAAGGTTACTATTTGAAAAGCAATCTTCAGTTGCAAGGAAATGATCTGAATCTTATCAAAGGCAACTCAATCTTCTCCACATTTCTGTCTGAGTTAACCTTACTTAAATGTGACATTGGTTGTCACAACCTTTCTAATTTCCAAGGCTCTCTGAGTTGGAAGATAAAAAAAGAATACCAGATGATGATCTTCAAGTATACTGTGCCCACCTGGGTGAGCTGCATAAGGACATGTTGGAGAGATTTCGGGATCTTTTCTCAATCCAAATTCTAGATTGGGTAATAAATCTATTCCTGAACACTTGTAATGAGGAAAATACGGGAAGGATGGAGCAAGAACTGATCTCACTACAGAATGACTTTGAGCTGAACCATATAAAGACTTGTAGTTGCAAAAATAAATCTCTGAATGCTATCCTGTACTTTGGAAAAAGGCCAAGGTGTTCTTTACTGCCTTTTAAGCATCATTTTTAGTGGAGCGCTGTTTCAGTGCGATGTAGACAAATTCACCTACCTAGGAAGCAAAATCAGTAAATCAGGAGGTACAGATGAGGACATCAGAGCAAGGATCGGAAAAGCCCAACATGCCTTCACAACCCTGCGACCTGTTTGGAGATTTACGGCCATCTCTGTCAAAACTAAGCTCCGTATATTCAGCTCCAATGTGAAAGCCATCCTGCTATATGGATCCGAAACATGGAGAATCACTAACACCAGCTGCAACAAGATCCAGACCTTTCTCAACAAATGCCTCCGGCAGATCCTCCGCCTCAAGTGGTACAACAGAGTGTCAAACCTAGACCTATGGAAGAGAGCAAACCAAGAGCCCATTGTATTCCAGATAAGGAGGAGGAAGTGGAGATGGGTCGGCCACACCTTGAGGAAGAGCCAGTCGAATGTCACTCGACAATCACTTGAATGGAATCCACAAGGGAAGAGAAGAAGAGGTCGCCCAAAGCAAACCTGGAGGCGTAGGCTTTTGGATGATCCGAAAGCCGCCGGCCAAACTTGGGAGACTGCAAAAACATCTGCTAGAGATCGCAGAAAGTGGAGGAATTTTGTTGAGGCCCTATGCTCCATAAGGAGCGAAAAGGATTAAAGAAGAAGAAGCTGTTTCAGTGCAGTCATCCAGTTTCTTTCAAAGCAATGAAACAGACTGCAAGTCACTGAACGTGGGGATCTGAGACTCATTCTGAGAGACATTCAGCCTGATGTTGAGAAGCTGATATCACTGCACCGAGTCCATTCAACTCATCGAAAGATGAAAAATGCAAGTAGTGAAAAATTGGACTACTAATGTCTGCTCTAAAATTTTTAATGGAAGTTGTTTTTACTGTAATTAAATAACAAAATAATTTTATTGATGCTTTAAATAGATTTGAATAATTGTTGCAATTATTTGTCACTGCTTTGAATTAGCAGTTCTTACTTTCTTTCACTGTGCATTTCAAATAAACATTCTTTATAGTTTTATGTAATGGCTGGAAAATGAGAAGGGAGCACTGTTGATGTGGTCTAGGAGCCAAGGGGATGGTAGTCCAAAAAAAAGTTTGGGAACCACTGGTTTATAGGGATGTGAGCCAAACATGGGCAAATGGATCCAGCTCCAATGGGAATTTTGGTCAGCATGGACCAATTGAGCCATAGAGCCTATTTCTGTGCTCTATGATTCGATGACCCTCTTTAATAAATTCATTTATCATCACCTGACCACAGCTATCAATATTAGCAACACAATATTAGCAACTCAACTATAACTTCAGATACTTCTTAAATGTTGGGAGAGCTTCTGGCTCCACCGCATACTTGTATACCAATCACTCTCTGAGCGAACAACTTCCTCAGTTTTCCTCCAATCTTCTCACCTCTTACCTTAAATCCATGACTTCTTGTTAAAGGTAAGCCTGGTCTTCCAACTCCCCCACATGCCCTTCCTGAATGGGTTAGGTTAACGTCTGCTCTGCTGAGCTTCTGAATTAATCAACAGCTATTTATCTTACCTCATTAATTAAATGTCAAACTTAATGATCTTGACCACACTGCAACTAATATAAACTGCAAATATAACGCTTTTAATAATTAGTTAATTTAAAGTCCATTATAAGTAACATGCAAATATAGTCTTATTAATTACCATTCAACATTTTTAATTGAAAGGATGAAGACAGAATCACTTCTACATCAATCTGATATCATTATGAAGTTTAATGTAGTATTTAGGGATCTGGGGTCTCTTGACGAGGGTGATATTTAATCCTCACCCTTTGCATTGAGAAGATGATGATGAACTCCCTTCTTAACTGCTGGAGATTTAATTTAACAGAAGCTGAAGAAGACACTGATACATTCACGTTCCACATCTTGGTAAAACCCCCTGTTGATCTGGAAATATAACATTACTCTCCATTGTCAATGGGTCTAAATCCTGGCCTCACGCCATCCCACTGTGAGCTGCTTGTGCAGGATTTCCTTAAGGTTAACACGCAGGTTGAGTCAGAGGCAAATGCAATGTTAGCATTCATTATGAGAGGACGAGTATACAGTATCAAAGCAAGTATGTAATGCTGAGACTTTATAAGATATTGGTCAGACCACATTTAGACTATTGTGAGCAGTTTACCTAAGTTTACCTCGGGCCTAAGAAAAGATGTACTTGCATAAGGGAGAATGCAGAATGGACCCTCCTGCTTGACATCTTGTCAGTGAGGAGTGACATGTCTGGCCCAGATATGTATGGTGGGCTGAGTCAAGGGTGGAGTTGTGGCTAATGCCATGTACAAGTACTCCTCCCAATGACTGTTTACTCTAGTGAGTCCTGGGGATTTTGGGCTCCATATTTAAGAAAGGATGTGCTGACATTGGTCAGGGTCTGGAAGAGACAAAGTGAGAATGATCAAGGAATGAAAGGGTTAATGTATGAGAATCATTTGATGGCTCTGCTCCTGTACTCACTGGAGCTTAGAAGAACGAAATGGGATCTTATTGAAGCCTACTGAATATTGAAAGGCCTAAACAGAACAGACATGGAGAGGATTTAGAGTGATGGAAGAGCACAGGAGCAAAGGGCACAGCCTCAGGGTACAAGCGCTTTAGAACAGAAATGAGAAGGAACTTATTTAGGTTTGGAAGCATCATTGCCCTTGAATGGAAAATCCTGTAAAAAGTAGTGGATACAGCCCAGTCCATCATGGGTAAAGCCTTCACTGCCACTGAGAATATCCAAATGCAGTGTTGTTGCAGGAAAGCAGGATCCGTCACCAGTAACCCCACCTCCCAGGACACGCTCTCTTCTTACTGCTGCCATCAGAAGGAAAGTACCGGAGCCTCAGGACTCACACCACCAGGTTCAGGAACAGTTACTTCCCCTCAATCGTCAGGCTCTTGAACCAAAGGGGATAACTTCACTTGTCCTGTCATTGAAAAGTTCCCACATCCTATGGGCTCACTTTCAAGGAATCTTCATCTCATGTTCTCAAAATTTATTGCTTATTTATTTATTTATTTCTTATTATTATTTCTTGTTCTTTGTATTTGCACAGTTGTTGTATTTTGCACATTGGTTGAACACCTAAGTTGTTGTGTTCTTTCATTGATTCTACTGTGGTTATTATGCTACTGTGGATTTATTACACACCCACAAGAAAATAAATCTCAGGGTTGTATATCACTCCACACTCCACTAGTTAGACAGGTGTCTGACTCCCACACAGGTTCAATCTTTGGTTAACTGGAAACTACCCCGTACCTAATAAAGTGGCCTACTATTGTAATGCATGCTTATCTGAGTGACAGACACCTTGAACCAGTCTGGCCATTCTCCTCAGCCCTTTCTCATCACAGGGTATCTTCACCCACAGAACTGTCACTCACCGGATGTTCTTTGTCTTTTTTGCAGCATTCCCTGTAAACTCTAGAGACTGTTGTGTGTGGAAATCCCTGGAGACCAGCAGTTTCTGAGATACTCAAACCACCCCGTCTGGCACAAACAATCATTCTATGGTCAAAGTCACTTAGATCACATTTCTTCCCCATTCTGATGTTGGTCTGAAAAACTACTGAATCTTTTGACAACGTCTGCATGCTTCTATGCATTGAATTGCTGCCATATACTAACTGGCTCAATCACAACCCTTAGGAAAACACCAATGCCCTTCAATATTTATTGCTTATTATTATTATTATTATTATTATTATTATTATTATTATTATTATTATTATTTCTTTCTTTTTGTATTTGTACAGTTTGTTGTCTTTTGCACACTGGTTGTCCACCCTGTAGGTATGGTCTTTTATTGATTTGATTAGGGCTATTGGATTTATTGAGTATGCCTGCACGAAAATTAATCTCAAGATTGTACATGGTGACATATGGTACTATGCAGAAGTCTTAGACACATATACAGTATATATAGCTAGAGGGCCTAAGACTTTTGCACAGTACTGTATTTGTCAATCTGGAGTGGACAGGGAGTTTGTAAATCTGGTGGTAGCAAAGGATGTTGTAACTGATGAGGGCTGAGTGCTGAGGGAGGGGCATGGGATAGGTGGCAGAGAAGGGGTGTGACATGCAGGCGGTGGCATGGGTGCAGTCACACCTAGCTCTGAGACTCCTGGCAAGGTCATTTGATTACCAACAATTGGTTTATTGATCATTACAGAGTGTCTCTCTGGTGCTTCCCACCCCCTTCCCTCTCCCTTCCCCTTTTCCCAACCATAATTCTTCTCTCCCTGCCCCCTTCCCACTCTCAGTCCACAATAGAGACCCATATTAGAATCAGGTTTATCATCACTCACATATGTCATGAAATCTGTTTTTTTTGTGGTAACAGTACAGTGCAATGCAAAAAATTACTACAGTACTGTACAAGAAGTCCCAGCTATATATACGTATCCAAGACTCTTGCACAGTGCAGTATATGTACTTCGATAATAAATTTATTTTGAACTTTGAACATGATTGGTTGATTAGATATTTGTATTAATGAGCAGGTGTACAGGTGTACCACTGAATGTATGTGTGAAATAGGTAAGAGTAGTCCAGGATCAGGCTCCTAAAGCATCATTAAAAGTGTCTGAGCTAGTCGCTGCTGTGGAGTTGGAATCCTTATCTTCCAACGTTCATCTTGATGCCACCTGACAGGTGTGTGAGAGCGGAAGATTGGAATTCAGACAGGAGAGTGAGATCTCTGTGATGGATTGCAAGAAGAAAATTAACTAGGTGGGACTGCAGTTAAAAGCATGACTTAGCCTGCCCAGAAAGGTCACCAAAATGATTGGAAACTTTTCAGTGCCTTATTACATTTTATTCACAACCTGCAAGACCGTTTTAATTAATGGGAAGTGTTCTTTTTTATACATAATTAGGAGAGTAGGCCGTGTGGGCAAAAAGCAGTAAAGTGGGCCGCAGGCCAGAACAGTTCAGCTGAGGTGATCAGTCATTCACCTTCCTCTGAGTGCTCAACTGTTGGGTGTCCAATTTAGAGGAAATGTTTATATGAAGACTTACACCTACACACTCAATGCCAATTAAAGTGTAATGAATGAAAAGGAAATAATTTTTATTTCAGTAAAAATGATTTGCTCTAATGTATGTTTGTACCCATTGAATGACACATTTTAACTCAAAATTTTAGTGAAATATTTGGGTTGCCACGGTAGCTTAGTGGTTGGCACGAAGCTATTACAGCTTGGGGCGTCGGAGTTCAGAGTTCAATTGTGGTGCTGTCTGTGAGGAGTCTGTATGTTCCCTTTGTGACCGTGCGGGTTTCCTCCAGTTATTCCGGCTTCTTTCCACAGTCCAAAGGCAATTGGTCATTGTAAATTGCCCTGTGATTAACCTGAGTTAAATAGATGGGTTGCTGGACAGCACAGCTCATTGGCCAGAATGGCCTGTTCTGCACTGTAACCCTAAATAAATAAAAAATAAATGAAGTGAATTTTACTTTCCCTGTCAGACCATCATCCTTGTCATTCATACCAACCAAGACTCATAATCAGATAACGACAACAAAACTTTCTCTCAATGTCAGTCAGAGCAATATTTCTACACTTATGAAATATTGCAAAGTTACATCTGTCTGTGTCATGTAATGATGCTGAGAAACTATTTCACGCCTTTATATTGATTAGACTAGATCACTGCAATGCACTTTTTACTGGCCTTCCAAAGCAATCTATTAACAGACTTGAACTCATTCAGAATCCATTGCTAGGCTTTTAACGAAAACCAAGTTGAGGGAACATATCGCTCCCATATTGGCTACTCTGCGTTGGCTTCCTGTATAATTTAGAATTGGTTTTAAGGAACTCTTACTTGTTTTTAATGCTCTTAATGGTCCGAGACAAGAGTTCATCACAGAATTGTTTTTATTTTGAAATTATTATGGAGAACAAGGAAATGGCAGATGAGTTGAACAGGTACTTTGGATCTGTCTTCACTAGGGAAGACACAAACAATCTCCCAGATGTAATAGTGGTCAAAGGAACTAGGGTAAAGGATGAACTGAAGGAAATTTATAGTAGGCAAGAAACGGTGTTGGATAGACTGTTGAGTCTGAAGGCTGATGTCCCCAGGACCTGATGGTCTGCATCCCAGGGTACTTAAAGAGGTGGCTCTAGAAATTGTGGATGCATTGGTAATCATTTTCCAATGTTCTATAGATTCAGGAACAGTTCCTGCTGATTGGAGGGTGGCTAATGTTGTCTCACTTTTCAAGAAAGGAGGGAGAGAGAAAACAGGGAATTATAGACCGATGTCTGATGTCAGTGGTGGGAAAGATGCTGGAGTCAATTATAAAAGAGGAAATTACGACACATTTGGCTAGCAGTAGAAGGATCAGTCCGAGTCAGCATGGATTTATGAAGGGAAAATCATGCTTGACTAATCTTCTGGAGTTTTTTGAGGATGTAATTATGAAAATGGACAAGGGAGAGCCAGTGGATGTAGTGTACCTGGACTTCCAGAAAGCTTTTGATAAAGTCCCACATAGGAGATCAGTGGGCAAAGTTAGGGCACATGATATTGGGGGCAGAGTACTAACATGGATTGAAAATTGGCTGGCTGACAGGAAACAAAGAGTAGTGATTAACGGGTCCCTTTCGGAATGGCAGGCTGTGACCAGTGAGGTACCGCAAGGTTCGGTGCTGGGACCGCAGCTGTTTACAATATACATTAATGATTTAGATGAAGGGATTAAAAGTAACATTAGCAAATTTGCTGATGACACAAAGCTGGGTGGTAGTGTGAAATGTCAGGAGGATGTTATGAGAATGCAGGGTGACTTGGACAGGTTGTGTGAGTGGGCAAATGTATGGCAGATGCAGTTTAATGTGGATAAATGTGAGGTTATCCACTTTGGTGGCAAGAACAGAAAGGCAGATTACTATCTAAATGGAATCAAGTTAGGAAAAGGGGAAGTACAACGAGATCTAGGCGTTCTTGTACATCAATCAATGAAAGCAAGCATGCAGGTACAGCAGGCAGTGAAGAAAGCTAATGGCATGCTGGCTTTTATAACAAGAGGAATTGAGTATAGGAGTAAAGAGGTCCTTCTGCAGCTGTACAGGGCCCTGGTGAGACCCCACCTGGAGTATTGTGTGCAGTTTTGGTCTCCAAGTTTGAGGAAGGACATTCTTGCTATTGAGGGAATGCAGCGTAGGTTCACAAGGTTAATTCCCTGAATGGCGGGACTGTCATATGTTGAAAGATTGGAGTGACTGGGCTTGTATACACTGGAATTTAGAAGGATGAACGGGGATCTGATTGAAACATATAAGATTATTAAGGGATTGGACACACTGGAGGCAGGAAGCATGTTCCTGCTGATGGGTGAGTCCAGGACTAGAGGCCACAGTTGAAGAATAAGGGGTAGGCCATTTAGAACAGAGATGCGGAAAAACTTTTTCACCCAGAGAGTGGTGGATATGTGGAATGCTCTGACCCAGAAGGCAGTGGAGGCCAAGTCTCTGGATGCATTCAAGAGTGAGTTAGATAGAGCTCTTATAGATAGCGGGGTCAAGGGATATGGGGAGAGGGCAGGAACGGGGTACTGATTGTGTATGATCAGCCATGATCACAGTGAATGGTGGTGCTGGCTAGAAGGGCCGAATGGCCTACTCCTGCGCCTACTGTCTATTGTCTATTGTTTTTGATTTATAATCCTGCTCGAGGTCTCAGATCATCTTCCACCGGTCTCTTAAGTTTAAATAATCTCCCTCAAAAGATATTTGGCAGTGGTCAGCTTTTTAGGACTATGCTCCTAAACTGTGGATACAGACTCAGTTGACATTACTAAACACCAGCTCAAAATCTATTTGTTTACCCTTGCTTTTAACTCACATCTTTTTGTCCGTTATTAGTGCTTACAGGACTGCTTGAATTAGTGGGCTGGACTGTGTTCAGTGATTCATCTTTGAGTCTGGATGAGTACACTGCAGTTGGCACCAGCTTCATTAAAACCTGTGTGGATGAATGAGCGTGTGCCTATGAAAACTTACTGTACATTCCCAAACCAATAGTCTTAGAGGAACCAAGAGGTCTATAGTCTATTCAGAGCTAGATCTGTAGCATTTCAGTGTGGAGACCCACGTCTGTACAAGAAAACCAGGAGTGACCTGCAGAAAGCTGTATCAAAAGCTAAGGAACAATTCTGAGTGAGGTTGGAGGCAACGTCAGAGGCATGTCAACTCTGGCAGGTTTTGCAGGACATTGCTTCCCACAAAGCAAAGCCCAACCTCATGAATGGCAGAGATGCTTCGCACTAGATGAGGTCAACACCTTTTATGCATGCTTTGAAAGTGAGACTAAAACTGCAGCTATGAGGATCCCTACAGCACTCAGTGACCCTGTGATCTCTGACTTGGAGGCCGATATCAGCCTGAACTGATGGAATACCTGGTGAGGCTCTGAAAACTTGTGCTAACCATCTGGCAGGGGTATTCAAAGATATCTTCAGTCTCTCACTGCAATGGTAAGAAGTACCCACCTGCTTCAAAAGGGCAATAATTATACCAGTGCCCAAGAAGAGTAGTGTGATCTGCCTTAATGATGATCAGACAGTAGCACTCACATCTATGGTGATGAAATGATTTGAGAGGTTGGTCATGGGCAAAATGAACCCTGGCTCAGCAAGGTCCTGGACCTACTACAATTGTCCCATCACCACAATAAGTCTACAGCAGATATGATCTCAATGACTCTCAACACGACCTTGGATCACCTGGACAATACAAATACCTATGTCACAATGCAGCACATTGACTATAGCTCAGTGTTTAACATTATCATTCCTACATTTCTGATAGAAAGGCTACAGAACCTAGGCCTCTGTACCTCCCTCTTCAATTGGATCCTCGACCTCCTGACCAGTAGACCTCAATCTCTGCAGATTGTTAATACCATATCTACCTCGCTGACAATCAATACTGGTGCACCTCAGGGATGTGTGCTGAACCCACTGCTTCACTTTCTCTAAATCCTTGACTGTGTGGGTAGGCATAGCTCAAATGCAATCTATAAATTTGCTGATGATACAACCATTGTTGGCAGCATCTCAGCTGTTGACAAGAAGGCACACAGGAGTGCAATATACCAGCTAGTTGAGTGGTGTCATGACAGCAAGCTTGCACTCAATGTCAGTAGGACTGAAGAGCTGATTGTGGACTTCAGGAAGGGCAAAATGAACTGCAAGCCAATCCTCATAGAGGGATCAGAAGTGGAGAGAGTGAGCAGTTTCTCGTTCCTGGGTGCTAAGATCTCTGAGGATCTAACCTGCTCCCAACATATTGACGCAGTGATAAAGCAGGCAAGACAGCAGCTACATTTCATTAAGATTCTGAGGGGATTTGGTATGTTACCTAAAACACTCAAAAACATGGGGGGGGGGAGGGGTGGAATAAAAGGGAGCTACTGCACAGGATTAGAGTAAGCTGCAGAGAGCTGTAAACTTAGTCAGTTCCATCATGGGTACTAGCCTATGTAGTACCCAAGACATTTTCAAGGAGTGCTGTCTCAGAAAAGTGACTCTCATCATCGAGGACTGCCACCATTCAGGACATGTAATGATCAGGAAGGAGGTACAGAAACCTGAAGGCACATGTTCAATGATTCAGGAACAGCTCCTTCCCCTCTGCCATCCGATTTCTAAATGGACATTGAACCCATGAACACCACTTCACTATTTTGTTTTAATTTTTCTGTTTTTGCACTACTTACCTTAATTGAGCTATTTAATACACTTCAGTTTTTGCTATTTTATTATATATTGCATTGTACTGCTGCCACAAAGTTAACAAATCTCATGATATATGCCTGTGATATTAAACCTGATTCTAATTAAGATTCATGTTTGCTTATCCTATTATAAAGCACTTTGAACTATATTGTCTGTATGAAAAGTGCTCAAAATAACTTATTATTATTATCATTATTAAAACAAAAGACCTGATCGTTGACTTCAGGAAGAGAGTGTGGTGCATATGCTTCTGTTTATGTACACACAAGAGAAGATCTGCAGTTGCTGGAAATCCAGGCAGCATACATAAAATGCTAGAGGAACTCAGCGGGCCAGGCAGCATCTGTGGAAAAAAAAGTACAGTTAACATTTTGGGCCGAGACCCTTTGGCAGGACTGTCGACTGTGCTTTTTTTCCAGAGATGCTGCCTGGTCTGCTCAGCTCCTCCAGCATTTTGTGTGTGTTGCTGCTGTTTAGTAAATGGTGTTGAGGTTGATAGGGTTGAAAGCTTCATGTTCTGGGAGTGACCATAACAAAGTCATGTGCCCTGCTCCACTACTGTAGACTTCATGGCCAGGAAACGTGCCTTTTGGACCTCACCAGATTGTGTAGAAAATATCCTAACCGGATACATTACAGCTTTGTATCGTAACTGCTCTGCCTGTGTGCACCTGAAAATGCAGAGACTTGTGGACACAGCTCAGCACATCATGGAAATCAGCCTCCCCTCATGGATTCTGTCTACATTTCTTACTGCCTTGGTAAAGCAGCCAAAATGATCAGACCCAACCATTCCAGACACTCTCTCTTCTCCCCCACCAACGGTCCCCCATCCATTGGACAGAAGATACATGATCCTGAAAGCACATACCACCAGGGTCAAGGACAGCTTCCAACCCACTGTTAGATGACAGGATATCCTCTAATCTAATAAGAGGGAATTTTAACTAATAAGCTACTTTTTTTTGATATGGTACCTAATGCAAGACAGCAAAGCCCTTGAACAGAAAATCAAATGTTTCAAAGGTCCAATTTAATGTCAGAGAAATGTATACAATATACATCCTGAAATATTTTTCTTTGCAACCATCCACGAAGATTGTCCCCAAAGAACGAATGACAGTTAAATGTTAAAACCCCAAAGTACCCCCCCCCAGCTCCCCCCACACGTAAATGCCAGCAAGCAACAATTCCCTCCTCCCTCCCACCGGCAAAAAAAAACATCGGCACTTGTCACCAATCGGTCAAGCGTGAGCAAAGCAACGATAAAGACACAGAGTTGCAGTTACCCCAAAGACTTTGCGTTTCATCCAGTATTTGACATACCACAGGCTCTCTCTCTCCCTAATAAGGGAGTTAGTGTCTCCGTTTTCCCAGTGAGTGGGGAGCTATAACAAACAACTCGCTGGTTTATGATGTTAAAAGTCCGCCATGTGGTTTTTCTCATGCTCTGTGCTCAAAGGTCTCGGCACACAACTACAGATATTCTGTCTCCCCCAATGACACATGAGTCTCCGCTCATGACACCAACCCTCTATCCACCCGTCTCCAGAGCCCTGAAATCCTAGGCTTCCAAATCCCAGCTGGACTCTTAGGTACAAAAGGTGATGAACAGATCCACGCTCATCACGGTAAAGCCCTTCCCACCACTGAGCACATCTACATGGAGTGCTATCGCAGGAAAGCAGCATCCATCATCAAGGACACACACCATCCAGGTCATACTCTCTTCTCACTGCTGGCATCGGGAAGAAGGTACAGGAGCCTCAGGACCCGCACCACCAGGCTCAGAAACAGTAATTACCCCTCAACTATCAGGTTCTTGAACCAAAGAGGATAACTTCACTCAACTTCATTTAACCGAACAATGAACTGTTGCCATAACCTATGGACTCACTTTCAGAGACTCTTCATCTCATGTTCTTGATAAGTATTGCTTATTTATTATTTATCAGTTTTTTTCTTTTGTATTTGCTCATTTTGTTGTCTTTTGCATATTAATTTTTTTGTCCATCCTGTTCGGCATCCTGTCTTTTATTGATTTTAATGTGTTGCTTGGATTTATTGTGGATGCCTGCAGGAAAATGAATTACAGCATCATACTGTGTATGGTGACAGATATGTACTTTAATACATTTATTTTGAGCCTTGAACTTCTGAAATCTCATTCTGTGTCTTAGAGAATGTGACAATAACACAACTTAACAGTTTACTTCCTATTTTGTAACTGACATCATGAAATGCTGCAAGATAATATGTGCACAATAGCAAAACTATTTCAATTGTAATTTAATTGTCATCTTATTGTTATGTAATTTGTATTGCCCATGCACTTTCATGTCACTATGGCCGCCTCTCCATCGGTGAGACACGATACAAATTGGAGGATCGCAATATTGAGCATGTACACTCTATCCACTGCAAATGACAGGAACTCGCAGAGGCTCTCAATTTCAATTTGATTTCTTGTACCCATTTTGTCACATTTGTCCATGGTCTCCTCTGCTGGCACGATAAGGCTGCACTCAGGTTGGGGAAACAACACCCCACATTCCATCGGTCTAGCCACCAACTCGATTGCTTGAAAATCAATTTCTATAACTTCCATTAATTTATCCCCATCCCACTTTTCCATTCCCCATTCTGGTTACCCTCTGACCCTTCTCTTCTCCTCAGCTGCCCCTCCTCCTTTTCTTTCTCCTTTGGTTCACTCTCCTCTCCAATTAGATTCTTTCTTCTGTAGCCTTTACCATGTTACCACTTATCAACTCTGCTCTCAGGTTCTTACTTCAACCCCTCTCCAACTACCTTCCCATCACCTGGTCTCACCTATCACTTGCCAGCTTGTATTCCTGCACCTCCCCTGTATTCTGGCTTCTTCCCCCTTCCTTCACAGTCTCAGCCCAAAATGACGCTGAATCCCCTCTGCAGATGCTACCTGACCTTCTGAATTCCTGCAGCATATTCTGGATTTCCAGCATCTGCAGACATAATCTGTTGTGTTTATATCACTCCATTTTGTGTTTGCTACTCTTGAAAAAGGATCTAATGCTCTCCTGGTATATGTGACAAATCAGCTCTTCTTGGGTTTCTAGCCTGATACAGGTATCGATTATAACCAACATTTCAAAGACAAACTCTACCATCTTCATCAGGGATGATGCCTGGGCAGGCCTAATCCAGTGGTAGCTATACCCCCTTTGTCCATCCAATCAGGTTTCCACTCCCCCACCTAACTTACAATCGAATTCCAGTTCTTACTTAGAGCGAGAGTTTCATCTTTGTTAAAATTCTTTTCCTCTAGTTTTATTTCAATGGGTTCTTTTACCAGGTGGTCCAAAAACCATTGCTGTGGCACAGTAGTTTTGTGTTGTTGAAGTCAATCCTATGGCCATTGTGAATGCAATGTTCTGCTACCATTGATTTCACCGGGTAACCCAAATGGATACACCTCCTGTGCTCCTTGATGCAGACCCTCCTGATACTATGGCATAACCCATGATTTTGCCAGTGAACAAAGGAATTGAGATGGTCCTGATGTGCTCAGTTGTCCAACATATTTTGGGTGAACCCACTTACAGAGTATTCTACAGCAGGAACCCATGGATTTGATTGTCAGAATTACCGCTGCTTTACTGAATAAATCTGGACTGCCAACAGACTCTTCTGTGTATGTGCTATAGATAACATTGGACTAGACACACCCAGGTGTCATCCCTGATGAAGAAGACAGAGTTTGTGATCGAAAGGTTGGTCATAACCAATACTGTACCTGGCTGGAATGATTTTATTCATTTACTACTCTTGATTTCTCACACCTGCAGAATCTCTTGTGGCATTGGAGGGGGTCCAGAGGAGGTTCATCAGAATGATCCTAGGAATGATAGGGTTAATATATCAGGAGATTTTGAGCCACTCAGGTGGGCCGTGGAACAGATAAGGCAATCGCGTTCCATCCAATTAATGTTTAATTATGGTGTTATTGAACTCCCTAACTCCTTTCTTTTCATTCTAGTCTTGCCAAGACTTGACCAGAAGCACAGCAACGTTTACGCTCATTGCTCACCCTCATCCTTTTCCGAGAAAGAAGACTGCTGCTTCAGTTGATGCTGTAAGGAGTAGTTTTCATTGAGTATTTAGGTTTTGGCTTCCAGCTACATCGTTGGCATTAACTTTCAGTCTGAGAGTTTTAGTTAATGGCCTTGTTGGCCTGGTGTTTATTGTTTTCCTTTTCCTTTAAATTCTGCAACAGTTCTCACTTAAGTTGGTGAACTGTTGACCCGCTTCAGTGTCTCTCTCTTTCTGCAGTTGGGCTATATCTGCACCAGCTTACACTTTGTTTCAGAAGTACTGTCTCTCTGCTGAGAGGTTAAGCCTAGATATTCTCTAATCTATCTGCGTGCTTATGATATTTCCTGACACTGTTTTTAAGAGCAGGGAGTTCTCCCAAGTACTCAGGACAATAAATATCCCAGAAGAGATGATCTCATTGAGAGAGTTGGTCCAAATAGGTTGCAAATATTCCAATGTGAATACTTTATTGGCTGTAAAGCAATTTGGGAAATCCTGTAAGGGACACATTAGGTGTGATACAAACATAAGGCCCTAGATTAGATTCAGATTACTTTATTGTCATATACACCAGGGTACAATGAAATTCTTTCATAGCATGAGCTCACAGAGTAAGCAGGAAACCATGGCAATAATAAATACAACAATAGATGCAATGTGAAAATAGTACTGTAATCAATGTGAAAAGTAACGCTAAAGGGACAGAATCAGAAAAAAAATCTAATTTATTATCACAGACAAATGTCATAAAATTTGTTTTATGGCAGCAGTAGTTAAAAGTTCATATCAAAGTGTGTATATGTAATCATATACTACACTGAGATTCATTTTCTTGCAGGCATTCTCAGTAGAACAAAGATACCATTGGACCAGTGAAAAACTACACACAAAGATTGACAAACAACCAAAGTGCAAAAAACAAATGGTGCAAATACAAATAATAATAATAAGTAAATAAATAATACTAAGAACATGAGTTGGAGAGTCCTTGAAAGAGTGTCTATAGGTTGTGAAATCATTTCAGAGTTGAGTTGAAGTTATCCACATTCAAGAACCTGATGATTGAACTGGTCCTGAACCTGGGGGTGTGCAACCTAAGGCTCCTGTGCCTCCTCCCTGATTGTAGTAATGAGAAGAGAGCATGCCTGGATGGTGGGGTCCTTGATGGTGGATACTGTTGTCTTGTGGTAGCGCTCCTTGTAGATGTGTTCAATGGTGGGGAAGGCATTTCCTGTGAAAGATTAGGCTGTATTCACTATTTTTGTAGGTGTTTCTATTCTTGGGCATTATTGTTTCCATACCAGGATGCGATGAATTCATTCAGGATGCTTTCCACTATACATTTACACAAGCTTGTCAAAGTTTTAAGTAACTTGCTGAATCTGTGCAGATGTCTAAGGTTCCGCCATGTGGTCTTTGGAACAATATTTACAATGTAGGTGCAGCAGAGTGTAGTACGTAAAAAGGTATTGTACATTACAATAAAAATATAAATAGAGCAAAATAGTGAAGTACTGCTCATAGGTTCATAGTCCATTCAGCAACTTGATGGTGGATGGAAAAACTCTTCCTAAAATATCAAATGTACGTCTTCATGGTCCTGTACTTCCACAACGATGGCAGTAGATAGATAGATAGATAGATAGATACTTTATTCATCCCCATGGGGAAATTCAACATTTTTTCCAATGTCCCATACACTTGTTGTAGCAAAAACTCATTACATACAATACTTAACTCAGTAATAATATGATATGCATCTAAAATCACTAACTCAAAAAGCATTATGTAATTATGAAACAAAAACAGAACAACCTAGAGAATCAGTGTAGAGAGTCCGAGGACCCATCAGCACCAGCAGGAAGGGGATGTGACAGGGGTGACTGGCTCAAAGTCTGACAGCCACTGGGAAGAAGCTGCTTTTTCAGATTCAGATTCAGTTTATTGTCATTTAGAAACCACAAATGCAATGCAGTTAAAAAATGAGACAACGTTCCCCCAGAATGATATCACAAAAGCATATGACAAAACAGACTACACCAGAAAATCCACGTAACGTTTGGCAATCCCCAATCCAGAGTCTGGAGAGGCTGCTGCGTATTAATATCGCGCTGGCATCTAGCGCGTTCCCCGGAAAGGAGCTCCAAATCTACCAGACAAAAACAAGACCAAAAACTAAAGCTACAAGACCTCCACAAAACCACATAATTACAAAATATAGTTACAACAGAGCATACAATAGTGTAATTGATAAAAAAAAGACTATGGGCACAGTAAAAATAGTCCAAGATGTTAAAGGACTGTAAGTTCAAAAGAAATCACCACAGTTTCCACAAATCCCCAGGGTCCTGACAGACTCACCATCCCACGCCGGTGGCAGAAGGGAATACCCCCGCTATGGACTTCCAAGGTGCCACCCGACTCAGCCTCGTAGACGCAGCTGAGCGCCTCGAAAGCGACCTGAGTTCGTCAAACCTCTGAGCCGATGACCATTCCCTCCGGCACAGCTTCTCCGAGCACCATCCTCTGCCGAGCGTATTAAGATGGCCCCGCCAACGGCCATCGGCAACGCGACCCCGAGGACTGGGGGCCTGTTCTTCCCAGCAGAGTCCCGGACCTCACAGCAGCAGCAGCAACGAAGAAGGTCTTCCTTGAATTTCCCGATGGTCCTCCGTGCTCCCACCTCTGTTTTCAATCGATTATGATTGCGCACGGCACCCCACTTCACAAATAACAGATAATCAGTTCCGGAGTGGCCGCTGCAAGCTGCGTCGTGCCGCCATCTTGGATTCATGAGTCCAATTCACCACACTTTGTAGGTTCTGTCAGTCCAGGGCAGGGCAATTGTCATGGTACTTTCTATCATGGATCTGTACAAGCTCCAGAGAATCCCTGTAGATCCCTACTCTCTTTATGTTCTTGAATCGTTTTAGAGTGTCAAATAACAGGAGATACCTGCCTTAAACTTCACCATCATCCAACTCCTAACCCACTGGTCAAATAAATGGTATCTAAACAACATGCTTCAGATGCTTGAATCAATTGCCTCCTGAGCCACAACCCAAGTACTACTTCTAATCATAAATAAAGACTTTCCTCACTCAACCTTTACTTTCTGTGTCAACTGGTGAGAACATCATACTCTGCATCTGCCCTGTACCATAACGTGCCCGGCAGCATGTCCATGTCCAATCTCAAGTCCATCTACATCTCTTGGGCTGACTCTCTATCCTTATTCAGCTCCCTATCCATGTCCACATCCATTATGCAGGATTCAGCTCAAACTGGTACATCAAGTTTGCAGATGACACAACAGTGGTCAGCCTCATCAACAATGATGATGAGTCAGAATACAGAGAGGAAATGGAGTGGGCTATGGACTGGTGTGACAACAACAACCTAAGTCAGAACATGGAGAAAACCAAGGACATGATTGTGGACTTTAGGAAGGTAAAGATGAACCGTCCTCCTCTGTGAACACATGGCTCCCCACTTAGAGAAAGTTAACTACACTACATTCCTGAGAGATCACATCACCTGATTCCTCTAACTCACCTCCCTGAATAAAAAGGCACAGCAACTTCTCCACTTACCGAGGGGATTGAGGCAAGAGAGCCTACCACCACCATCCCATCCTAATTGAATTAAAAAAAATTTAACCATTTATTTCAAACAGTAAAACATTCAACAAAATATCTAAGCCACAAACGTTACAAATTCTATGATACCAAATATTGAGTAACAGTTCAAACTCAGCAGATAATTCATGACGTCACCCCAAGTTACACCACTACAAAACTAAATTTTCAACAAACAGAGTCTTAGCTAAGTGTGCTCGTGAGCCCTCCTATACCTGCAGCCCACTTTCCCAATGGTTCTTCAGCACTGGTCACAACCACAGTGTAGAGGAGCCCCTGGAGACAAAGGAAAGCCAGCCAGTATCTTGCAAATGCTGTTCTTATAACCCTGCAGCACCTGAAACCAGACACAGGTGCCATGGCACACAAGGCAGCCAAGGGGAAAGAGCTGCTCAGTCCTTTGAATGGGCTAATTGACAACCGACACGGCAGAAATGGCTTTCGACCGACAAGTAAACAAACCATTCAATTACAAATGTGGACTCCCAGGAACTTGAAGTTGTGTATTTTAGTTACACACACAAGTAAATAAGAAGAAAGTTATCAATGCTGTTAAGGACAGCAATATTTAGCTTTAATCCTGTGCATGTGGTAACATCTGGTTGTTGTTTACCAATGCCAATTCACAGAGTATGCTGATATTCTCCAGGACGTATCCATTACCTCTTCCATATGTTTTAAGTGGGTCAGTATTTTAAAATGGTTTAGATGTTATTAACGTGTGGGTCAGCGTACAAGACCAGAAACACTCCGTAGAAAATATTGATCTTGGAGTTATCAAACACACTTCTCCAGTGCGCATACATTTATCAAAAGGTTGTGATTGGTTTGTACTGAGAACATGTAAAAATAACAGTATTCATGGCAACATTGTGTTTCAGCAATATCACTTATGAAACGGATGTTTACCTGAATAGAAAGTAAATTGATTACATTCATAGCAAAATTAATAAACTGCATCCTGAAAATTTATAATTAATTTGTTCCAACGATGTCTTCTCTTGAAAGAACTAACTTTTCTTAAAATCTCTAAATCAAATAACAGATCTTTCATTTGATGAATTGATTTGGATTATTTTCTCTGCCTGCATGTATTAGTATACTGCTTTTTAATTTAATTTATATTTTTTTGCTCAGCATAACAAAACTTTCAATTTCCAGATACACTTACATTTACATTTCTTCCCCTCACAGATATCAGGTATCAGAACACTTCCATCAAAATACAGACATCACCACAACATCCTATACAAAAGCCCTTATTGGTATAGCAGACAGGTTTACATCTATATGCTGCAAAAAAGGTTGCCATGTTTTATGAAAACTATTTGTTTTTGAGTGTACCATACATGTCAAAAAGTCCAAAGGAATGTATTCCATGATTAATTTATGCCAACCAAAAAGTCCAGGGGCCTTATCAGGTATCCAACAAAGTGAAATGTTCTTCCTCGCACTATGTCAGTATTTTCTGATGTGCATTAATAATACGACTGCTGGGTAAGCCTAAGAGAAAAGACACTGGGTCCAGTTCAAGCTCCATCTTTGGAATCTTTTCCATTTCACCCACAATATCACTGCAGTATGCCTGAAGTTTGGGACAAGTCCAAAAACAGTGGGTGAAAGTTTCAGTACTTACTTTACATTTAGAACACGCTGGAGAAATCCCCGTCTTACATTTCGAGAGACGATCTGGAGTCAGATGGGCTTTATGCAGAATTTTGCGTTGCAGTGCTTTAGTTCTATCACAAACTGAAATCTTCTTTGCATTATCACAGATGTCTTCCCATGTTTCAGCTGTAATTTCTACTCCCAGCTCTTCCTCCCTGACCCTTCCCAGCTGCTCAGCCTCTCCACAAGAACATTCCCTCAGGATGCTGTAAAAAGTACTAATGGAAACTTCATCCTTAGAACAAAACACCCTCTTTTCTATGTCAGAACTATAGAAATCAGTTAACAATGATATTTTCTTCTGTATATAATCTCTTATCTGAAAGAAACAAAAAAGATCCTTATTGGGTACATTAAATTTCTGTACTATTTGACTAAAAGACATCATCGTTCCTTCATCATACAAATCTCCTAGATGGAAAATACCCTTAGAAATCCAAAGTTTAAATCCAGAATCCACATCTTAATTGAATTTTATGGGAGCACCAGTGAGAGTGCCCTGACAAGCTGCATCTCCACCTGGTATGGGAGCAGCAGAGCATTAGACCAGAAATCCCTTCAAAGGACTGTGAGAATGGCCAAGAGGATCATAGGGGTCTCCTTACCATTTATTGGGAGTGTTGTGTAGGCAATTAATATTATCAAGGATCCCACCCATCCATCCAGCATCTTCTTTGACTTTCTACCCTTAGACAGGAGACTCTGATGCATAAAGACAAGAACAGTCAGATCTTGTCAAGTCAAACTTGATTTTTCCCATCAAGCCATCCTGCTTCTAACTCCTTGCCATATCAAATTTGAAGTATCATCGGTTTATTTGTTCTGTACCTTATGATATTTAATTTGTGCACTATACTTTGTTTATTTATGCATAATTCATTTGTAGGTTTAATTCTTACTTTCTTAAGTTATTGTGTATTATATATGTGTTATGCGTACTATTGTGCATTGCACCCTGGCCCAGAGAACCATTGTCTCATTTAAGACCATAAGACATAGGAGCAGAATTAAGCCATTTGGCCCATTGAGTCTGCTCCACTATTTCATCATGGCTGATCCATTTTACCTCTTAGCCCCAATTTCCTGTCTTCTCCAGTATCTCTTTCAGCCCCGACCAATGATGAATCTATTAACCTCTGCCTTAAATATACACACAGTCTTGGCCTCCATAGCTGACTGTGGCAAAGAATCCCACAGATTCACCACTCTCTGGCTAAAGAAATATCTCTTGAACTCCATTTTAAATGACGCCTCTCTGTTCTGAGGTTGCGTCCTCTGGTGTTAGACACTGCCACCATAGGAAACATCACTTCCACATCTACTCTATCAAGGACTTTCACCATTCAATAGGTTTCAATGAGGTCACCCATCTTTCTTCTGAATTCCAGTGAATACAGGACCAGAGCCATAAATAAAAAGCTCTTCATATGACAAGCCATTCAAACTTAGAATCATTTTCATGAACCTTCTGTGAACCCTCTCCAATTTCAGCACATCCTTTTTTAAGGGGCCCAGAATTGCTCACAATACTCCAAGTAGGCCTCACCAGTGTTTTTTAAGTCTCAACATTACATCCTTGCTTTTATATTCTAGTTCTCTTGAAATGAATGCTAACATTGCATTTGCCTTCCTCACCACAGACTCAACCAGAAAACTAACCTTTAAGGAATTTTGCACAAGGACTCCCAAGTCCCTTTGCACCTCAGTATTTTTGTATTTTCTCACCATTTAGAAAATAGTCAACCCTTTCATTTCTTCCACCAAAGTGCATAACCGTACACTTACTGACACTGTGTTCCACCTGCCATTTCTTTGCCCATTCTTGTAATCTAAGTCCTACTGTAGCCTCTCTATTTCCTTAAACTACCTGACCCTTCACCTATCTTCATTTTGTTCCCATTTAGGACTACTGCAAATGAAATCCACAGTCACAGCCATGGACTGAGGGCAACACAGTTTTAGGAGTTTAAAAAAAAATCTGATCAAATCTAGTGATATCAGCGGATCCCAGACTGCAGATTTGGGTTGCAAGTTCGGTTCCCCTTTAAGAAAATGGAAGAGCGGAAGGTGAGCTGGTCTACAGGTACAATGGAAATGCAGAGGTTTTAAACCCAAACTCCTAACTATCATCTCTGGAAAATAATATTGAAGACCTCAGAGCAAAATTGCAGTACCAGAACGACATCAGCAACTGCTGTATACATTGCTTAACATAAGCATGGCTCACTCCCACCATTTTGCTGCAGCCCAAATGGCTGAATGGATTGATCATTCTATACAAATTCAGGGCAGCTCAGTCTTTTAAAGGTAGAGGAAGTGGAGTATACTTTATGATTAACTTGTTGTGGTGCATAGATGCGGCAATTCTGTCCCCATCCTGGAACACCTAGCAATCAAATTCCCATTTCATCTGCCAAGGGAGTTTCCCACCCTCATCCTGGTAGTGATGTACATTGCACCTCAGGCTAATGTCAGGCAGGCACCAGAGGAGCTGAGTGCTGTGATCAGCAGGCATGATGCAGAGCACCCAAATACCTTCCTTACCATTACATTGAAAACCTGTGCCAACCAACTGGCAGAAGTGTTCAAGAACATCTTTAAACTCTGACTGCTGCAGTTTGAGGTTCACACCTGCTTCAAAAGGGCGATAATCATACTATTGCCCAGGAAGAGCAGTATGAGCTGCCTCAATGACTATCACCCAGTTGCACTCACTTCTACTGTGATGAAGTGCTTTGAGCGTTGAGAGGTTGGTCATGGCCAGAATCAACTATTGCCTAAGTAAAGACCTGTGCCTACTGCTATTTGCCAATCACCACAATAGGTCTACAAAGGATACAATCACACTGGCTCTCCACTCAGCCTCGGATCACCTGGACAATAGCAATACCTGTATCAGTCTGCTGTTTATTGATTACAACTCAGGTTTCAACACAATCATACGCTCAGTTTAATCAACAAGCTCGAAAACCTGGACCTCTGTACCTCCCTCTGCAATTGGATCCTTGACTTCCTCACTGGGAGACCACAGTCTGTGTGGATCGGAAATAACATTAAGGATGTGTGCTTATCTCACTGCTCTACTCTCTCTAAAGCCACAACTATGTGGCGAGGCACAACTCAAACTACGTCTGTAAATTTGCTGATGACATAACTATTGTTAGCCAATATCAGATGGTGACAAGGAGATGTACAGGAGTGAGATAAATCAGCTGGTTGAGTGGTGTCACAACAACAATTTTCACTCAACATAACTAAGAGCAAAGAATTGATTGTGGACTTCAGGAAGGGATAGTTGTGGGAACACACACCATTCCTCATCGAGAGAGTAGGGACGGTGAGCAGTTTCTGGCTGTCCATATCTCTGTAGATCTATCATGGTTCCAACATATTGATGCAATTACAAAGAAGGCTGATCAGTGGCTATATTTCTAACTGTTTTCATCAGTGTCTAGTATGGAGGAGCCACCACACAGAATCAGAAAAAGCTGCATAAAGTTGTCATCTCAGCCAGCTTCATCATGGGCACGAGCCTCCGTAGCATCAAAGACATCTTCAAAAGGCAATGCCATAAGAAGGCAGCGTCCATCATTAAGGACTGCTATCACCCAGAACACGCCCTCTTCTCATTGCTACCATCAAGGAAATGATACAGGAGCCTGAAGACATGCCCTCAACATTTCAGAAACAACTTCTTCCTTTCCACCAACAGATTTCTAAGTGGACAATACACACCCATGAACACTACCTTGCTATCTTTGTGCTCATCTATTTGCACTTCTTATTTAATTTAATTTCTTACTATATTTTATACTTTTTATTATATATTGCAATGTATTGGTTTGCAAAACGACAAATTTCACAACATAGGCCAATGTTATTAAATTTGATACAGATTCTGATTCCGACATAAAGTGACTCTGACAGGAAATTATAAAGTAGTGGTGGTTGGGGTGCAGTGGGACGGGTTAGTGAGGGAAGGTTTTGATTAGCCTTACTGCTTGAGGAAAATGTTAGCTTTTGAGTCTGGTGGTCCTGGCCAGAATGCCTCCTACCTGATGGGAGAGGGACAAGCAGCCTATGAGCAGGGTGAGGAAAATACGAGAGGAGATGGTTTCCAATGCTCCCATAAACTTTTCTCCAGGATTTTACTCAATGGGTGCTGTAAAGTTGTCCTTCATATCCAGAATAACCTTGGGTAGTTGGAATTTTAAAGCTGATACTTGTGCTGTACTTGGAAATGTGACACTTTGGCGCACAAGAATCACACGGAGCTAAATGGGCTTGTGATTGACACCATGACACTGCTTGTCTGCAGATGAAGAATGGAAGGTGACATTTCCAAAATAAACGAAGGTCCTTTGCAAAGCAATCTAATACGAGTGACCTTTCCCCAGCAGTTTAATGATTAGACCGGCAGAGAGCTGCTGATCTTGTGGACAGCACTGTTTAATTTAAAGGTGGTATATCAAATGCTGTATGAGCAAGGTGTCTGATCTATTGTGAATGGGAACAAAACATATATCTATCTGCCTTATCTCACTCTGAAAGCACAGGTGGAATTGTATCATTGATACGAATTGCCACTAGCATTAAAGCAGCTTTCAGATAGGCATGTGAATATGCAAGGAATGGAGGGATATGTATCATGTCCAGGCAGAAGAGATTAGTTTCATTCAACTTCGTGTTCAGCACAGACTTTGTGTGTAGCTGGATCCAGTTCCTGTGATGGACCGTTCTATTTTCTAGATATGGTGAATGCTCTCACTCTTTTTCCTAAGTAAAGGGAATCAAAAACTAGAGGATATAGGATCAAGATGAGGAGGGGCAGATTTAACAGGGAGCTCAGTGTTCAGTGTATAGAATGAACTGTCAGAGAAAGTGGTTGAGGCAGGTACATTAACAACAGGTTCATTGGGGCGGCTAGGTAGCGTAGCAGTTGAGGTAACGCTTCACAGCACCAGCAACCCGGGTTCAACTCCTTTTGCTGTTGGTGAGGATTTTTTTAGGTTCTCCCCATGACCACTTGGGTTTCCTCCAAGTGATCCAGTTTCCTCCCACATTCCAAAAGATGTATGGGTTAGCAGGTTAATTAGTTACATGGGTGTTAATGGGTACCATGGGGGCTCATTTGGCCAGAAGGCCTGTTAATGTGCTGCATATCTAAAAAAAAATATTTAAAAGACACTTGGACAGGTATCACAGATGGAAAACATTGAGAAGAATATGGGGCAAACACAGACAAATGGGATGAGATTAGATGGGCATATGAGTTGGATTGAAAGTTCTCTTTCCATGCTGTCTGATGGTTCTCTGATTCTATGACACTCGTTACTTCTTGTCATAAGCTTCACTGAGCCTGACAGTAGCCTGAACACGTACTGAAACTCTGTTCTTTCGTGGAATAAGGAGCACTTACAGAAGTCTTTGCATGTGGGAAGCCAGGTTGAGTAAACTACTCAACAAAGCATTTAGCAACCTTAGCAAAATGTAAATAGACTCATGATAGAATTCCAGCTGGCATGATTATTGCAGCTGTGCTGGGTACATGTGGGAATAATAAACATCTTAAACCAGGTTTCAATCTGTCCTAAATGTGTTTGATGGCTCTGTGCTTGTATTCACTGGAGTTTAGAAGAATGGGCATGGGAATCTCACTGAAACCCATTCAATATTCAAAGGCCAAGATAGAGTGGATGTGGTGGAGAGGATGTTTCCAAGACTAGATAAGTCTCAGACCAGAAGGCACAGCTTCAGAATGGAGGGACTTCCATTTAAAATTGAGATAAGGAGGAATTTCTTTAGCCAGAAGGTAGTGCAATTCATTGTCACAGCGGATGTGGAGCCATGAAACACTCCTTATTCTTTAACCTTTTTATTTACAGGATCATCCTCATGAACCTCCTCCGGACCCTCTTCAATGGCAGTACATATTTTCTTATATAAGGGGCCCAAAACTGTTCACAATACACCAAATGCAGTCTGACGAATGCTGTATAAACCCTCAGCATCACATCCTTGCTCTTGTATTCTAGTCCTCTTAAAATTAATGCTAACATTGCATTTGCCTTCCTTACCACTGACTCAACCTGCAAGTTAATTTTTCAGGAATCCTGCAAAACAACTTCTATGTTCCTTTGCACCACTGATTTTTGAATTTTCTCCTTGTTTAGAAAACAGTCTACACTTACTACCAGTATGTATGACCATGGACTTCCCTACATTATATTCCATCCGCTACTTCTTTGCCCATTCTCCCAATCTATCTATGTCCTTCCATAGACTTCCTGCTTCCTATCTGCCCCTCCAACTATTTTCATACCATCTGCAGACTTGGCCACAAAGCCACCAATTCCATCATCCTAATCACTGACTAAAATAACGGACCCAGTATGACCCTTGTGGAACACTACTGGTCACTGGCAGCCAATCAGGAAGACCTCTTTATTCCCAGTGTGTTCCTTCTTCCAGTCAGCCAATCTTCAGTCCATACTAGTACCTTTCCTGTAACACAATGGGCTCTTAACTTGTTGAGCAGCCTCATGTGATGCACCTTTTCAAAGGCCTTCTGAAAATTCAAGTAAACAACATCTACTGACTCTCATTTGTCTATCCTGCCTGCTATTTTCTCAAATAATTCCAACAGATTTATCATGTGCCTCCAAGTGTCCCGAATGTCAAAGTTAATGATGGACTCAACATTTTCCCAACCACTGAAGTCAGGCTACGTTATCTATAATTGCTGTACTTTTGCCTCCCTCCCTTCTTAAAGAGTTGAGTGGCATTTGCAATTTTCTAGTCCTCTGGAACCATTCCAGAATCTATTGATTCTTGAAAGATCTCTTCAGTTACCTCTTCCAGAACCTTGGGGTCTGATCCATCTGGTCCAGGTGACCTATTTACCATCAGACCTTTCATCTTCCCAAGCTCCTTTTCCTTAGTGATAGCAACTAAATTCACTTCTGCCTCCTGGCATTTGAATTTCTGGCATACATCCACAGTGAAGACTGATACAAAATAATTATTAAGTTTGTTTGCCTCATTTACTTCTTCTACTATGTCTTATGATGTTATGGTCAATAGAGATGGGACAAGTGACAACCTATTTCCAGAATGTAACTATTCAGATATGCCTATGACGTGCTTGCCTTTAATAGTTGAGGCACTGTGTTTAAGTGTCAGGAAGTTCTGCTGCTTATGCTGCATTTGGAGAACGGCATTGAGTTTGGTTTGCCCCATTGTGAGAATAATGTAGAAACTAAGGAGGGGTGCAGAAGAGGTTTATCAGGATGTTGCCTGGATTAGAGGGGATGTGCTATAATGCAAGTTTGGACAAACTTGGGCTTGTTTTCCCTGGAGCGGCGGAGGCTGAGAGTGTTGACTGTCCGCCAACAGAACTAGGTTAGGAAATTCACTACACAGCTCATAATGAATCAAAGCTCTCACTTCAAGTTCAAGTTCAAGTTGCTTTTTATTGCTGTTTCAACCATAACTTCTGTAACAGTACACAATAAAAATGAGACAACGTTTTTCAGGACCATGGTATTACATGAACAATACAAAAACTACACTGAACTACACTACACTTTATAGTCTCTGTACAAACAACAATGTAACTATGTTGACTCCGGGCTAACAACTTAGAACATGAATTCTACTGTTCCCTCTGTATTGATACTCAATCAGACAACTTGTCTAATTTATAACACTGAAATAGGGGATCTCAGTTGGCCAGATTATCAATCCATTCTTCGTCCAGCTCCTGGCGTGAAGGTTCTTACTCACGATGGTGGATCTATTGGGAGAGTTATCACTGATAGCGCACTCAAAGTGTCCATTTTTATACTCATTTCTTACCAATTCAAATATTGCATTCCAGTGTTATTGGCTGTAGGTCATCTGATTGACCTTTAACACCTTGTTATTGGCTCTGCTCCAGACCAACATTCATTTATTGCCCTCTTCCCAGCAAGTGACAATTGGTAATTTATAGCTCTTTGTTCTCTTCAGTAACCAGTTCAGATCACTCCAAGCAGACACCAACTCCAACATTCATGCTCTTGCAAGTTATCTTATATCAAAGAACACCTCACAAATAACGTCTTTGGAAATTATCTCTAGTTCAGCAGACTACCTGAAGCATCCCTGTGTCTACTTTAAAACACAGAAAGCACAGCAACTTCATCTCACAAAATGGAGGACATAAAACTGTTCCACAGGATGGTAGCCAAGCACATGGCAGGAACAAAGACAAGTGACTTGTCTGCTTCCACTGTCCCTGACCCATTCGAGTTTGACGTTTCCTTCCATGTTTCAAATCCACCATGGCCAACGTTAGGAGACCTGATAGAAGATATAAGTTTATGAGAGGCGTAGATATTGTAGGCAGCAGGAATCTTTTTCCTAGGATCAGAATACTAGAGGGCATGCATTTTAAGGAGAGAGAGAGAGGAAAAGATCAAAGGAGATGTGTTGGGACAAGTGTTTTTTTAAACAGAGAGTGGTGTGTGCCTGGAAAACACTGCCAGGGTTCATAGTGGAGGTAGGTACAATGGAGGGAAGGGATGTTTAAGACTACCTCAGATAGGTAGAAAATGCACAGAATGGAGGGATGTGTAGGTAGAAGGGATTCATTTACTTAGGTGTCTGATTATTAGTTTAATTTGATTAGCACTACATTGTGGGTAGAAAGGCCTGTTCCTGTGCTTAATGTAAATATTGTAATAAAGCCTGGCACCTCCGTAAAATGTCAAACTGGGGAATTTTAAAAGGTAAATGTTTAACATGTAAATATTATATACTACCATAAGACATAGGAGCAGAATTAGGTCATTCAGCCCATCGAGTCTGCTCCGCCATTCCATCATGGCTGATCCCGGATCCCACTCAACCCCACACACATGCCTTCTCACCATATCCTTTGATGTCCTGACTGATCAGGAAACCATCAACCTCTACCTCAAATATACACATGGACTTGGCCTCCACTGCAGAATATGGCTGAGCATTCCACAGATTTACTACTCTCTGACTAAAAAAATTCCTCGTTAACTCTGTTCTAAAGGATCACCCCTCAAATTTGAAGTTGTACCCTCTAGTTCTGGATACCCACACCACAGGAAACATCCTCTACACATCCATCCTATCTAGCCCTTTCAAAATTTGGTAGATTTCAATGAGATCCCCCCACATTCTTCTAAATTCCAAGGAGTACAGGCCAAATATGCCAAACGCTCCTTATGTGTTAACCCCCTTTATTCCCGGAATCATCCTTGAGAACCTCCTCTGGATTCTCTCCAATGACAACACGTCCTTTCCGAGATATGGGGCCCAAAATTGTTGACAATACTCTTAAGGGTAGTCTGACTAGTGTCTTATAAAGGCTCAGCATTACATCCTTGATGTTATATCCTACTCCCCTTGAAATAAATGGCAACATTGCATTTGCCTTCTTTACCACAGACTCAATCTGTAAATTAACCTTCTGGAAGTCGTGCATGAGGACTCCCAAGTCCCTCTGCACCTCTGATGATTAAACCTTCTCTCTTAGATAATAGTCTGCACTCTTGTTCTTTTTACCAAAATGCATAATCATACATTTCCCAACACTATACGCCATCTGCCACTTTTTTGCCCATTGTTCCAATTTGTCTAAGTCCTGCTGCAATCATATTGAACTAGTGTTCATGGGTTCAATATCCATTTATGAATCAGATGGAGAGGGGAAGAAACTGTTCCTGAATCACTGAGTGTGTGCCTTCAGGCTTCTGTACCTCCTACCCAATGGTAACAGTGAGAAAAGGGCATGCCCTGGGTGCTGGAGGTCCTTAATAATGGACGCCGCCTTTTTGAGACACCGCTCCTTGAAGATGTCCTGAACGTTTGAAGGCTAGTACCCAAGATGGAGCCAACTAAATTTACAACCCTCTGCAGCTTCTTTCGGTCCTATACAGTAATGTCCTCCCCCATACCAGACAGTAATGTATCCTGTCAGGATGCTCACTATGGTGTATCTATAGAAGTTTTGAGTGTGTTTGTTGACGTACTGAATCTCTTCAAACTTCGAAAGAAGTATAGTTGCTGTCTTGCCCTCTTTATAACTTCATCGATACCATTGGGACCAGGTTAGGTCCTCAGAGATCTTGACAACTAGGAACTTGAAACTGCTCACTCTCTCCACTTCTGATCCCTCTATGAGGATTGGTATGTGTTCCTTCGTCTTACCCTTCCTGAAGTCCACAATCAGCTCTTTTGTCTTACTGATGTTGAGTGCTAGGTTGTTGTTACAACACCACCCCTACTCCATTAGTTGGCATATCTCACTCCTGTACACCCTCTCGTCTCCATTTGAGAATGTATCAGCAATGGTTGTATCATCAGCAAATTTATAGATGGTATTTGAGCTATGCCTAGCCACACACTCATGGGTATAGAGAGAGTGGAGCAGTGGGCTAAGCATACACCCCTGAGGGGCACCAGTGTTGATCGTCAGCAAGGAGGAGATGTTATCACCAATCCACACAGATTGTGGTCTTCCGGTTAGAAAGTTGATGATAATTGCAGAGTGCAGATACAGAGGCCCAGGTTCTGCAACTTCTCAATCAGGATTATGGGAATGATGGTATTAAATGCTGAGCTATAGTCGAAGAACAGCATCCTGACATAAGTGTTTGTGTTGTCCAGGTGGTCTAAGGCCTTGTGAAGAACCATTGAGTTTGCATCTGCCATTGGCCTTTTGTGGCGATAGGCAAATTGCAATGGGTCCAGGTCCTTGTTGAGGCAGGAGTCTGGTTATGACCAACCTCTCAAAGCACTTCATCACTGTAGATGTGAGAGTTACTGGGTGATAGTCATTAAGGCAGCTCATATAATTCTTCTTAGGCAATGGTGCAATTGTTGCCTTTTTGAAGCAAGTAGGAACTTCCGCCTGTAGCAGTGAGAGATTTATAATCTCCTTGAATATTCCCACCAGTTAGTTAGCACAGGTTTTCAGAGCCTTACCAATTACACCATTGGGACCTTCTGCCTCGTGAGCGTTCACTCTCTTTAAAGACAGCCTAACATCTGCCTCTGAGACAAAGATCACAGGGTCATCAGGTGCGGCAGGGATCGTCACAGCTGTAGTTGTGTTCTCCCTTTCAAAGTGGGCATGGAAGGCATTGAGTTCATCTGGTAGTGAAGCATTGCTGCCACTCATGCTGTTGGTTTAATTTTGTAGGAAGTAATGTCTTGCACACCCTGCCAGAGTTGTCGTACATCTAATGTCGCCTCCAACCTCATTCGAAATTGTCTCTTCGCCTTTGAAATACCCTCCGCAAATCATACCTGGTTTTCTGGTACAGACCTGGGTCGCCAGACTTGAATGCCACAGATCTAGCCTTCAGCAGATGATGTACCTCCTGGTTCATCCACGGCTTTTGGTTTGGGAAGGTACAGTAAGTCTTTATAGGCACACACTCATCCACACAGGTTTTAATGAAGTCGGTAACAGCTGGAGCATACTCATCCAGATTCGAAGATGAATCCTTGAATACAATCCAGTCCACCGATTCAAAGCAGTCCTGTCGATGCTCCTGTGCTTCCCTTGTCCGTACCTTCTGGGTCCTCACTACTGGTACTGCAGTCTTCAGTCTCTGCCTATACTCAGGGAGTAGAAGTACAGCCAGGTGATCAGACTTCCCAAAGTGAGGGCGTGGAATAGCACGGTAGGCATTCTTGATGGTGGAATAACAGTGGTCCAGGGTATTGTTTCCTCCAGTATTGCAAGTGATCTGTTGATGGTAATTGCTTAGTGATTTTTTCAGACTGACCTGGTTAGGTGTGCTGTTTTGTGCATGTTGATCCTATTATTCAGATCATCTAAAGCCTGTTTGACATTGGCCTGAGGTGGAATGTTCACTGCTACCAAAATGATCTCGGAAATTTCCCGTGGTAGGTAAAAAGGATAGCACCTAACTGCTAGATATTTCAGGTCTGGTGAACAGAATTGGGAGAGCACTGATATATTTGTGCACCAAGAAGAGTTGATCATGAGGCCTAATCCTCCACCTCTGCTTTTGAGAGACTCTATAGATCTATCCTGACGGTGTATAGTAAACCCATTGATCTGGTATGGAAGGGGTTAACCAGGATTCCATGAAACAAAGGACACACGTAGTCCTAATGTCCCCCTGATTCAGTACCCTAGCTCTGAGATCATCGATTTTATTCACCAGAGACTGCACGTATGCCAGCAAGATAGTTGGTATTGGGAGTTTAAAACCCCATTTCATTAAATGCACTTGTATCCCTGACCTTGAGCCACATTTCCTATGTGGAATCCGGCGAGGAGTCCATCCACAATCTGCATTGTTGCTGTCAGTTTTAAGCAGCGGTAGTTCATTTAAACACATTAATTCACCTTTATTGACTGCACACACCTTGGAAGCAGTTGTGTTTTTTAGCTATATCAAGCTGAAATGAGAATATTTAATTGCATCCATTAAGAGTTCTGCTGCTACACGAGTAGCCTCGAGGTGCCCCGGATGTACAAAATCAGTAGATTAATAAGTGTGTTGAATGTAATAATGTGGAAAGAACACATAAGTGCATTATTCCATTCTAAGAATTTTATCTCACGATCAAGGATTAGCTTTATGTCCTGAGCCCTGCGCTTGGGGCCTCTGCATCTTGTCATAGAGCATTGAGCTGCTTGTTGGGTTCTTGAGCACCCGTATTTACTAATCGTTATCTTAACTAGGGCCGTTATGCCCTTGTGCTTTTAGTTCAATCTGATCAAGTTAATTGTGACTGACACATGTTTCCCACATTCTGTGATTGTTTAAAGAGCACTCTCTGTCAGTGCCTTAGTGGGATCATTGTGATAGAAAGAATGAATTGTCTCCCGTTATCTCTCAGCCACTCCGCCAAGGCTCTGTTGGAATTCCTATGTCTAACTTCTTGTTTCCACCTTCTCCTGGGGACTCTGCTGTTTTGCCGCTCCTGGGTCGAGTTGTGGGCCTACTGTCTGGAGCTCCTGGGCTGAGTCTGTGAAAAGAGAGCCTGCCGTTCCTCTGCACCCGGGTCCAGTCCTCCGAGAGAACCCTGTGGCACTTTATTCATTGTATACATTTACATACATTAAGAATTTGCTGTAAGGTGTCGTCAGAGTGCGACATATACCAAAAAACACAACATTCAACAGTACTAAAGAATAAATAATTATATAAAAGATAAAGTTAAAGGTTAAGGTACAGATGTGGAATAAATTGTGCACAAATACATAAATACGGGCAAGTATTTACAGTGTCTCAGCATTATAAAAAGTGTTTTAAAGTGTTTACATTAACTATATTTTTAAAACATCTGGATATGTAGATCGATAGGAGGATCTGACAGTATAACTTTGTTTCCAAACATTCAATTTATGATGGAGATGGAAAAGAATGGTTGTATCCCATTCCTGGACATTCTAATGCAACAGAAACCAGACAGTTGCCTCAGACAGGGCACCTATTGGAAACCCACTCACACAAACTTATACCTCAACAATATATGCCTCCCAACATAGAATGGTTCTTTCTACTTTGATTAACTGTACGAAAGCTATTTCAAACCGGAGAGTCTCCCTAAGGAAAATAAGATGATTACGCACGACGTTCCTACAACATGGCCACAAGATGAAGGAAATCAATTGGACCCATAAAAGTGCTGATTCAAAAACTGGGAAACCTAACAACAAGGAGGAACCTGTCACTACTGCCTGTCTTCCTGATATTTCCCCGGTTTCTGGAAGGATTGCCAGGATCCTGAAGAAATATCGGATTAATACCATCCACACTCCTCAAATCACAGCTTCTGCAGGTCAAAGGTGACCTGGGACTCAGGCTGGCTGGTGTTTACAGGATTCTCTGTGAATGTGGAGCAGCGTATATCAACTGGACAGGACGCACGGTGGAAACGCACATCAAGGAGCATTGGAGGTGTATCCATTTGGGTTACCCAGAGAAATCGGCAGTAGCAGGACATTGGATTGACTTCAGTGCTGCCCCATGGATTTTGGGACTGTCTGGTAAAGGAAGCCATTGAAATATAATGAGAGGAAAAGAATTACAGTAAACATGAAGGTCTCGCTCTAATTAAGAACAGGAATTCAATTGTAAACAAGGTAGGAGAACAGTAATCTAATTGGATGAGGGCCAACCAATCAGGAGGGATGGAATACCACTGGACTAGACATGCTCAGGAATAATCCCTTAAGCAGATAGCAGAGTTTGTCGTCAGAATGTCAATACCTGTATCCGGCTAAAGCCCAAGAAGAGTTTATTCGTGGATAGGAGGGGTTTAGAGGCAATGGGGCAGTAACAGGCAGATAGGACTAACTCACTGGGCAACGCAGTTGGAATGGATTGGTTTCCATGCTGTTTGACTCTCTGACTCCATGAAGGTGTAAGGACGTCTTAAGATAACGAGATGAATGCCAACCACAGATATGAGGATTATTACTGTGAGAAGTTATAAGGTATTAGACCATACAAAAGTTAGGTTTCTAAAGGTCTTTAGATTGTGGAAGAAACAGAAGATTACAGTTTTCCAGTTCCCTTGCACAGCTGTGCATTGTATTTTTATTTATTTTATTTAGAGATACAGCACAGTAACAGACTCTTCCAGCTCACGAGCCCGTGCTGCTCAAGGACACCCTTGTGATCAATTAACGTGCTAACCTGTACATTTTTTTGAATGTGTGAAGAAACCAGAGCATCTGGAGGAAACCCATATGGTCACTAGGAAAAGGTACAAACATCTTTCAGACAGTGGTGGGAATCGATCCCAGGTCGCGGGCACTATAAAGCATAATGCTGACATGCTGGCATCCGGGAAGGGAAGAGTTAATGGGACTTCAGCCTCACAACACAAGGCCCTCTGTTACACATGAGTGTCACATCCTGTGAGCAGTTATCAACAAAATATAAACCACAAAGATACCTGGACGTTGGATCCAGTGAACAGGAAAGAAAGACAACGTGCTGTAGTCAGCTGCACACAGTCAAACCCGCGGTGGTTGCTTGCGTTCCTTAGAACAATGTGACCCGATCAAACCAAGCAAGGACCACTTCTGCCCACTGAGCTTTGGAGTGAGCTGAACAAGCTGCCCTTGCAATGATTCATTTTTACCCGAGCTTGGTCAAGATATTAAAGGAACACCTGGTAGGGTCTGCTGGCTTCAGCTGTTGATGAAGGATTAAATCAGAAAACAGCAATGAAGAAACAACATTGTTTATGCATCCACTGTGTCTCTCAAAAATCTCTTGCAGTACTTTGCACAGAAATTAATGTGGCTGCATACAAAACCAAACACACTAATAGCAATCACATGGGTGATCAGGATAATCCATTTATGGAATTGGTCGAAAGTGGAATAATGGCTGTGCCGCAAGAGAATCACTTTCCTTTTCTTCAAGTAGGAGCGTGGAATCCTTGACCAGCAGTTGGTGTAAATGGATGGTTGCGGTTTTACTCCTCACTTAGACATCAGTCACTTCAAACTCCAATGCCTCAAACAGGTGGCATTCATCATTAAGGAATCCCATCACACAGGTCTTGCACTCTTCTCATTACTACCAGTAAGGAGGAAGTAGTGGAGCCTAAAGACACACACCCAACTTCTCCCCCTCTGATATTAGGTTTCTGAATGGACAATAAATCAGCACATCTAGTCCATGCTGAACCATTAATCTGTTTACTTGCATCGACCTGCGGATGTAACTTGGGTGGTTGAGTTGTTCTCTGGTCTTGGCAATCCACTTGCAAACATTTCATCACCATGCGAGAAGACATCATTAGGGCTCTGTTCACTTATGGTTTGTCCTCTGAAGGCTTGGCTTCTATAGACTTATCGATCAGTTGATTGGTCATCATTACAGAAACCCAACGGTTTTTCTCAAACAATTCTATAAACAAACATGTGGACCTCGATCCCATTTATAAGCCAATGTGGGCAACTTTCTAGACAATGCAGAGAGTTCTCTACACAACCAATCAGCGACCAGACCCTTCTCCCTACATCACAATTGGTTTTCCATAGTGACAAGCAATCAACTCAACTATCTCACTATTTTTGCTCTCTTCTTGGCACTACTTATTTAATTTATATTTATATATAATATTGTATTTAATAGTTTTTTATGTATTGCACTTTACTGCTGCAAAACAACAGATTTCACAACATATGCCATTGATATTAAACCCGATTATGATTATGAGACATGACCAACACTTGATGCTTCACAAGTACTCAAGTAGGGGGCTTTGAAATTCCAATTACTGGTGAAGATGCCAAACTGATACTCAGCTTTCCCTTGCTTTGAAGAAGACCTGGCTTGCATTTACCCGATCCATACCCCATGTAATTATCTCTATCAAATACCTCTATCAAATCTCATCTCAATCTTCTACGTTCCAAGGAATAAAGTCCCAACTTATTTAGCTTACCTTTCCTTATACTCTTTCAACCTTATTTACATCTTTCCTGTAGGTAGGTGACCAAAACTTCATAACATAATTTACTCAATACTTTGATTTATGAAGGCCAATGACTTGTACTACCTGTGACACCACTTTCAATTTACTATCTCATTTTAAATGTTAAGCGATTGAACCTTCTTGACCAACCTCCCATGTGGGCCCTTGTCAAAGGCTTTGCTAAAGTCCATATAAACAACAACAACTGTCTTGCCTTCATCGCCTTTCCTGGTAACTTCCTCAAAAAGCTCCCTAAGTCTGGATAGACATGAGCAACCCTGCACAAAGCCATGCTGACGAACCATAATCAGTTCATATCTGTCCAAATACTCATATATCCAGTCCCCTGGAATACTTCCAATAACTTTCCCACTACTGATGTCAGGCTCACCGGCCTATGATTTCCTGGTTTATTTTGACAGTCTTTTTTAAGCAGTGGCTATCCTCCAATCCTCTGGTACACCTCATGTTACTAAGGATGATTTAAATATCTCTGCTGTGGCCCTGGCAATTTTTGCACTCTTCTCCCAGAGGGTCTATGTGAACACCTTGTCAGGCCCTGGGGACCCTAATTAGATTCAAGTCATCAAACATCTCCTCCTCTGTAATCCGTATTGGGTCCATGACCTTGTTGCTGCTTTGCCTCACTTCTATAGACTTTGTGTCCATCTCCTGAGTGCATACAAGAAGCAAAAACTTCTTACAAGATCCCTCGCATCTCTTTTGGCTCCACACATCGATTGTCATTCTGAACTTCCCAAAGAGCAATTTTGTTCCATGCAGTTCTTTTGCTCTTAACATATCTGTAGAATCCTTTCGGATTTTCCTTCTCAGGCCTTCTTTTAGCCCTCCTGATACTTTTCTGAAGTGTTCTCTTTCATTTCTTATACTGTAATTCATAAGCATCTTGTTTGTTAGTATCTGCCTATACCTGCTATTCATCCCTTGTTTTGTTAACCTGGACCTCAAAACCTCTTGAAAACCAAGGTTCCCTAACATCTGATATCTTTACCTTTTATTCTGACAGGCACATTCAAGCTTTGTACTCTCAAAATTTCACATTTGAAGGCAGCCGACTTACCAACTGGACCTTTGCCAGAAAACACTCACTCACGCTTGACAGGTCCTTTCTGATACCATCAAAATTGGCCTTTCTTCAGTTTAGAATCTCAACCCACAGACCAGACCTATATTTTTTTCACATATTTATTTTGCAACTAATGACATTGTTATCACTAGATGCAAAGTGCTCCCCGATACAAACTTCTGCCATTTGCACTGTTTCATTCCAGCTTAGCAGGTTCCCCTGGTTGGGTCTTTTACGTGTTCATGAAAGAAACTTTCCTGAACACATTTGAGAAACCCTGTACAATCTAGTCCTTTTACAGTATTGCAGTCCCAGTCAATATGTGGAAAATTAAAATCACGTACTCCAACAGCCTTATGTTTCTTGCAACAGTCTTTGATCTCTCTGGAAATTTGTTCCTCTAAATCCCTCGGACAGTTGGCTGTTACCTTTCTTTTTGCTCAGTTCCATCCATAATGCCTCACTGGACGGGTTCTCCAGTCTGTCCTGACTGAGCACGGCCATGTTATTTTCCCTGACTTGTACTGCCACCCCTCCTCCTTTAATCCTTCCTGTTCTGTCACGTCTAAAACAATGGAACTCAGAGCTGCCAGTCCTACACATCCTGCAAACAAGTCTCACTAATGGCTACAATATCATAATTTCAGGTTTTCGCCCCATCTGCCCTTCCTATGATACTTCTTGCATTGAAATATACATAGCTCAGGGCGCTAGTCATACTATGCTCAACCTTTTGACTCTTGGCTTTCTCTGAGGTCTTAGCAGCGTCTGCCTCCACATTAAATGTTCTGGCACTCTGGTTCCCAACCATCCTTCTGCAAATGTAGCTTAACGACCACCTCCTCCCCCCTCCCCAGCCCCCACCCCCAGTTTTAACAGACTTTCCCACAAGGATATTATTCCCTGACAGCTCAGATGCAAGCAATCTCTTCTGTACAGCTCCCATCTTCCCTGGAAGAAAGCCCCATGATCAAAAAATTTTATGCCCTCCCTCCTACATCAACTCCATAACCATGTATTAAACTGTATAATCTTCCTATTTCTGGCCTCACTGGCATGTGACGTGGGTAGCAATCCTGAGATCACAACCCTGGAGGTCCTGCCCTTTAACCTACTACTTAACTCCCTGAACTCACTTTGCAGAACCTCGTCACCCTTCCTACCTATGTCATTGATACCTACATGGACCACAACCTCTGGCTGTTCACCCTCCCACTTAAGAATGCTGAGAACTCAATCCAAGATGTCCCAGACCCTGGCACCCGGGAGGCAATAATCCATCCGGGAATCTCATTCTCACCCACAGAAGCACCTTTCTGTTCCCTAACTAACAAATCCCCCATCTCCACAACTTACCTCTTCTCCCCACTTCCTTTCTGGAAGTCACAGAGCCAGACTCAGTGCCAGAGACCTGACCGCTGTGACTTTCCTCTGCTAGGTCACCCCCCCCCCCCCCAACCAGTTTCCAAATTGGTATACCTGCTATTGAGAGGGGTGGCCACAAAGGCACTCTGCAGTGGCTCTTTAACCCCTTTCTCCTTCCTGACTGTCACCCTGTTTCCTGTGTCCACCACCTTGGGTGTAACTATCTCTCTATATACCCATCACCTCCTCAGCCTCCTGAATGATCCAGTTCCAGCTCCAACTCCTTAACGCGAACTGTTAGAAGCTGCAGCTGGATGCACTTCTTACCGCTGAAGTTGTCAGGGGCACTGGAGGTCTTCTTGCCTTCCCACATCCTGCCAGAGGAGCATTTCACTATCCTGTCTGGCATCTTTACAGTTCTAACTGAGCAAATATAAAGAAGTAAAGACAATAAACTGCGGGGGAAAGACTCTCCCTAGAGTTCTCTTGCCTTCCCTCACTCAAGCTTCTCCTCACTACAGCCTCAAAATCCCCACTCTAAAGCTGACCACTCCAGCAGTGGCAATTCCACTTGCCTTATTTTAATTAGTTCTTGCCAAACAATCCTTAACACTGATTAACTGCTGCTGAAAACACCAAACTGCCCTGATTCACGACCTTTTCTACTCAACTGGCGAACCCAAGTGAGCTACCTTTTCTCAGGCTTACCATATCTGACAGGCCACTGTTTAAAGCACCAAACTGCCATGAGTTGGGCTGAGACTGTTCTTCAGCAGACTGAAGCACTGACTATTTATTTTCCTCCATTGCTGCTCAAGAGCTCCAGCATTTGCAGATTCTCTTGTGACCATAACACTCCATCAAAAAGACTGCATCTGTCCTTGACAATGAGCTGGATTCTTTTGAGTTAGTAGTAGAGAGGAGGTCACTAAACAAATTGTTATCCATTATGGACAACCAAGCGCATATTAACCCATGACCAACTGAATAAACCCTTTCAAACAGGCTCATTCAACTCCACTGTCACAAGGATTGTTACGGAAAATCTTTCCTACTAAATGCAAAAAGCATATACAGCTCTGTGTGACAGGAGAACACATAGTGCAATAGTCTCTGTTTCATTATTTTGTACATTATTATTTCACAGTATTCCACATTCCACACTTTATTATATTATTATTAATTATTGTTAAGTGTGTTTTAAATATTGCTGCTGTAATGAAATATCTTCCCGCTCGGGTTTAATAAAATATTTATTATATTATTGTTATTTTTCTTCCAATCATGTCTTAAGGGTCTCTTCAATGTACCTAATGTATCAGTCACTACCCCCACCACTGCAATGTAAATACTACATCTTCTTCCCTCTTTAGGATGCTCTGTAACACAAACTCCACTCTAACTTTCATACATTCAGGGACAAAGTTGGTTGTATGAACTACCATGGGATGTTTCTCTCTGTTCAAGATGCAACACAAATACAAATCATTAATCAGTCATCATACACGTTGTAATAGGAAGCCATTAACCTCTAAGTAATCAGCATAATATTTCTGCAGGTAACAGAGAGAGCCTTACTTCAAGATTTTCTGTCAAGAAAATATTTTCAGCTTCCCTCTCTGGTAAATAATTTACAATTTAAAAGCATATTATATAAGACCTTCAATTAAGCAACAGCTTTAAAAGAGTGATGTGAAGGTCAGGGCTCTCTGCCTTAAACTCAAGTTCAGGTTTATTGATACTCAACTGTATACTGCCAAATGAAACAAGTTCCTCCAAGCCAAGACACACATACACAGCACATTTCACTCACACACAATACATAAAGGAACTGGAGCTGCAGCTTGCTGACTTTTGACTCATACAGGAGAATGCGGAGTTGGTAGAAGGAGCTACAGGGAGGTAGTCACCCTGAGGTTCCAGGAGATGGGCAACTGGGTGACTGTCAGAAGGAAGGGAAATGCACAGCCAGTGCAGAGTACAGTACACTTGTGGTGGTTCTCTCAGTCATAAGTATACGACTTCAGATACTATTGAGGGGGATGACCTACTGGGGGGAGTCACAGTGACCAGATCCCTGGCATTGAATCTGCTGCTGTCGCTTAGATCAGAGAGGTGAAGTGGACTGCAGTGTTGATAGGAGATGCTATAGTCAGAGAAACAGAGATGAGATTCTGTGAGCGTGATAGAGACATTAGCATGGTATGTTGCCATTGGTGCCGGGGTCAGGGATGTCTCTGATTGGGTCCATGACATTCTCAAGGGAGAGGGTGAGTAGCCAGAAGTCTTGGTGTATATTGGCACCAATGACATAGGTAGACAAGGAGAGGAGGTCCTAAAGATAGACTTTAGGGAGTTGGGTAGAAAGCTGTAAAACAGGAATCCAGAGTAGTGTTCTCTGATTTGTTGCCTGTGCCACACACCAGTGAGGGTAAGAATAGGATGATTTGGCAGGTGAATGCATGGCTGAGGAATTGGTGCAGGGGGCAGGGGCTCAGATTTATGCATCATTGGGATTTATTCAGGGGAATGTACGGCCTGTACAAAAGGGATGGGTTACATCTGAACCCAAGGGGGTTCAACATCCTTGTGGGAAGGTTCGCGAGACTTATTCAGGAGGGTTTAAATTGTTGGCAGGGGGATGGGAAGCAGAGTGATAGTGCTGAGGATGAGGTTATACTGCACACATTCAAATATAACACCTTCATCCTGTACTCACCCTTTTTGATTTTGTCTGCTACTTACACTGCAACTCATCCTGATGATAGGCAAAATTACTATAATCAGGATGAGTTGCAGTGTAAGTAGCAGACAAAATCAAAAAGGGTGAGTACAGGATGAAGGTGTTATATTTGAATGTGTGCAGTATACGGAATAAGGTAGATAAACTTGTAGCACAGTTACAGATTGGCAGGTATGATGTTGTAGGCATCACTGAATCATGGCTGAAAGAAGATTATAGCTGGGAGCTTAATGTCCAGGGATAGACATTGTATTGAAAGGACAGGCAAGAAGGCAGATGAGTCAGCATTGCTTTGTTGTTAAAAAATAAAATTAAATCATTTGAAAGGCGTGACAAAGGATTGGAAGGTGTTGAACCATTGTGGATTGAGCTAATGAACTGCGAGGGTAAAAAGACCCTGATGGGAGTTGTATGCATTCCGCAAACAGTAGTAAATATGTGTTCTGCAAATTATAAATTTTCTACAGGGGCACGATTGAGAGCATCCTGACTGGCTGCATCACTGCCTGGTACGGGAGCTGTACCTCCCTTAATCACAGGACTCAGCAGAGAGTGGTATGGACAGCTCAGCA